>NC_137146.1:4863277-5096275 GCF_949319135.1 Squalius cephalus
TGTCTACGCTGTCACTTGTGAAATCCTTTCTGTTGGATGACAGCTAATATTATTAGTACTATATTAATCGTATTTTGATGAGTTTAGTTGTTCATTTGTCATTATTTTTATGCCTGGTTTTTATGTCCTTCTGCATTATTTTTTATATTTACAAACTATTTCATACATACATCATTGCAGGAATTATTTGTTTTATAGTTGCATATAACTTGCTGTGTTGTTTCTCCTTAGGATGCCTGGGCAGAAAAGAAACATGTCTTCTTCTGAACCTGATGTAAAGAAGACAAAGATGGATCAGAATCTCGTGGAGTCAGATAAATCTCAGATGCCCAAGAAGTCTTTGAGAGGAAGACCCAAAAAAAATAAAGGTTTGGAAATTCAGTCGAACCATCAGACACAATCGAGGGAAGAAAACGGAAAACTTGTTCGGCGGTCCTCTCGCTTGAAAGCGCCACAAAAGAAGGGAGCGAGAGGAAGACGACGGAAAGATGGGGTGAAGCCGAAAGTCTCTGGAGATAAACCCTCTCAGAATATGTCTGTCCTGAAGAAAGGAGACAAGAAATATGTTCCAAGAGTAAAGAAAGAAAAGCCCTCAATCTCCGAAACGATCAAAACAGTAGCAGCCTTGTTCCCTGTGCAAATAGAGCACAATTACGGGCGATTGCTTGACTTCCAAAATGAGGAGATCACGCTACCCAAACCTGACAAAATCCATGTGGCCAACATAATTGATCTGGAATCGATTCATGACCCGCGAGCAAGCAAAGTAGAAGAGCATAAAGAGCTGCCAAAAGACTCTATTGAGAAAATCACAGTCAGTGTGGATGCAAAAGTTGATGTGATGAGCAAACCCCCCCCACCTCTAGAGGCTCTTTTCAAAGTCATCCAAGAAACCAGCATTACGAAACACTCGTACGCTGGTAAAGACATTTCTGACATGGATGAGTTAGAGGTGGTGAACACGTGTTCCCTGCAGGACAATGTACAAAGTACCGACATGGCGAAAGTGTTTCTCCCCGATTCAGAAGCATTTCTGGATGATGACATTGAGATTGAACATTGCGTTGTAGAGATCGAAACCTATGAGGATTTGGATGACAGCAGTCAGCAGTCATCTCAAAGCTCTGAGGAAGACACGGCGAAAAAGCAAACAAGCGAAGCTGTGAGGTGTAACATCTCCTCTTCGCCCTCTTTGCCCCAGGAAAGTGCGACGGACTCCTCGCAAGGGGTTCAGAAAAAGCAAGCAATGAACCCTCAGGCTCGGACGAAGGCACGCCTTGCAGCTTTGGCCGAGGAAAGGGCGGCTGCCGCCAAGAAACCCCCGCCGCGACAGCTTAACCTCCTGGCTCTCTGTGAGGAAATCGCAGATGATATCGCCTCCGATGCTCCGGGAGCTTCAGATGAGAAAGATATTGAGGAACAAAAGGAGGAGAGTGAATCTATGGAGGTAAGCGAAACTGAGGAAATGGCTTCTGACAACACCGTTCCCGCCGAAACCCCCCACGAGGAGTCCGCTGATCCCATCCCTGAGGATAGCACGCCTAAGAAACGTTTTTTCCTCAGCCAGGTGTGTCTTCCGCTTAAGACCCAGGAGAAGAAGAAGCTATCCCGATATCAGAGGCTCAGGCAGGTGGAGCTTCAGCGGGATAAGTTGACCTGGACTCGTGTTAAGAAGCTGAAGTCGGATCAAGCGAGTCAAGCTGCTTCTCCCATAAAGGACGACTCTCCATCGATCTCGCCCAGCCCGGCCACCACCCCTGCACAGGTTCCTGTGCCAGAAAGCGTGCCCAAAGTGGGCTCGATTGAACCCAGACGAGCACTTCCAGCTCAGGCACCACCCATGCCTAATGGAATCACCAGCCCGAAACCCAATCCAGTGATGGAGTACAAACCCTACACTCCCAGACGCAAGTATTCACCAGATGACTTTGAACTTGACGGTCTTGAAGATGAGACGACCAAACCAGCTGCCAAAAATGAGGTAAAAAACTCTCGCACACAGAAAGTCATACTTTAGCAAGGATTTATTAATTCAGTGGTTGCCAAACTTTTTCCTCTGTAGAGAAAGATATTTTCAAGTCCCCTAACTTACAGGCACCCACATAAAGACACTCTCTGACATGAGCTTGCTTGCAAAATCCTATAGGATTTATTTGAAACATTGTAATTAATACAGTACTACAACTTCAATGGGTTTCTCTTTGTGTTCATGATGTGGCGTCTTAACTTGTTCGGCTTCGTACTGTCAGAAGTTCATATCATATTTTGAGGCACGCTGTGGTCTCTCTTCCTTACCCACCGTTGTACTGGTGAATCCGAGAGTGAGATACGCCTCATTATATTTTCTTGTCTTGAGGCTGTCTAAACTGGACGTAACAAAGCGAACGCAAGAAATCCATTTGTCCTATGTGTCAGAGGTTGAGTGAGCGCTTGCAGTACATCAGAAATAGAACGGGGCATCAGTTTATTGTCGAAAATTAGACATGTCGTCCAATCCACATCCAGTATAAACAGCATCACTGGTTATAATGGGTTCTATTTGTTTTTGTCACGTCGTGCGGTTCGCGTCTGGTGTAGACCCATTGTTTTGGTAGTTTAAAGTAGATTCATCGTCTGATTTGTTTACCTGGCACTGGCAGTTCTTTCACAAATTTGTCCATGCTTAGAGCAGAACCATGCGGCTTTCATTTATATTTTTACATGGCTCCCTGCAATACTCAACTCTGATTCTTCAATCGTGGCATCGTGTACAACTGATAACAGACTGCTTAAGTGGGTACTGCGAGTCAGATTGAGGTAATACATGTCAAATTAGTATTTTGTGTTTAAATATTTACTTGTGTGGCAAGTAGCGGCATAATAAGCGGGATAATTTTGTAGTAGGGTCTTGTATCACCCTAGACAGGTTTCTTTTGCATAGCAATCTGCTGACTGTACACTATCCTTAGCCTTGACATGCCCCCCTTTTTATAACTCTGGGCCCCCCTAGGGGTCGCACCCCTCCAGTTTGGGAACCACTGCATTAATTTGATCCAAAGTAAAGGCATTTAAAGGGCCCTATCTTGCACCCAGCGCAATTGACTTTGTACACCGACGCATGTATCATTCCTATTTTGCACCCGCGCACAGCAGACTTTTCCCTCCACAGACGCACGTCGGTTAACTAAGAAATACACTTGCGCTCCCCGGGGCGGTTCAGCGCAAAGAGGAGACGTGTTCCGGCGCAAACGTTCCCTCATGCTATTTTGCAGGTTTAGAAAACAATTCCGCCACTGACCGAAAAAAACTAGTTTAAAGTCAGTGGCGCGTTGCGCATGTTATTCTTATGCTATTTTAAGGGCGCATGCTTGGCCATAATCAATGTAGCGTGTGCTCAACGCGCATACACTTTGATTCTCTCATCTACACACAGACGCAGCAGGTTTCATTTTTGCAAATCATAGCCTACATTATTACGATAGATAGATAGATAGATAGATAGATAGATAGATAAACAGTTTATTATAAAAGCATACATCTAGCTTACACATTTACCCAAATTATCATACGCCTGTTTAATCAAAGTTAATTTGGGTGTGTTTCTCCATCCTCAACTTCCCTGACGAGAACGTCGGTCTCCTCGGCTGTAAACCGCTCCTGGCGTGCGTCTGGCAAATCTGCCATTATAATAGGAATCCGCTATAGGACAAGCGCACCTGCTCTTAAAGGGAATGTGAGATGTCGCTCTGATTGTTTTATTTTCACGTTACGCCCAAACCACACCTATGAATAATGAAGCTACTTCAGACCAACCCATTTTAGATTTGCGTCGGGCGCAAGAGTCATTTATCCAGCCGGTATAATAGCAACAGCGCCCAAGACCCGCCCACAAAGTTACTTGCGTTTTGCGCTTGATACTTGCGTTTCAGATCGTTAAAATAGGGCCCATAATGTTATAATGTATTTCTATTTCAAATAATTGCTGTTCTTTTGAACTTTCTGTTCATTAAAGTATCCTGAATAAAATGCATAATAATAAAAAATGTTTCTTGAGCAGCAAATCAGCATATTATAATGATTTCTGAAGGATCATGTGACTGAAGACTGGAGTAATTAACATTTTTTACATTACATTTGAAGAAATGTCTTCATGCTAACAATCTAAATAAACAATACAGTTCTCACAGGTCAAACCAGAGCAGTCCTCTTCATCAGCTCCAGTGCAGCCCAAACCACCAGTGGAGAAGAAGCCATGTGCGCCCACTACTGCAGGTAGACCTTGTATTGATTTGTTTGATTTTGAGTTCACTGAAAGCCTGACTTCTGTCCATCTTGGACACGCGATGCTAGTTTCATGATAGGTGTTTGTGGAGCTTATCATACCCAGATAATGAATCAAGTTTGCTAAACTAATTCTCTTTGACAGCATGTTTGATAATACAGAATGTGCATGTTTTTATGGTCCACAGATAGTAAGCCGAAACCCTCTCCCCAACAAGAACCTGTACAAGACACGCAATCAGAAAACAGCAACAGGTAATTCATTGTTGAAAGATTTGAAAACTAAAACTTGCTTTCAGGTCTGTAAAAAAGGCAGAATATCTGTCTTCTTGAAAATGCTTTTTCCTTTCTTAGTTGAATATGCAACTACAAGTAAACTGTGGTTTTATTTCCCTGAAAAATGTTAACTCTATGTATCTGCATATCAGAGCATTGCTCTGTTTATTGTGAGCAACATTGACACTACCAATGCCATGAGTTTGAAGTGTCTTTTTGTTCAACAAATAAGAAGTGTTCAGGAGAAAGTCATTATTTTTGCAATTCCATTTGGTGATGCTAGTTGAGCAGAAATTACACAGCTTATAATGTGTTGTTGGAAAGATCATCTCAAAGGAATCCGTGTCATCATTGCAGGAATGTCTATTCATAGTCTATTCATAATTTTAGAAAACAAACTTAAAGCATGTCTTAACTTTTTGGTGTCATTTCAGGGCAAATTCTGGTGTTGAACCTGAAGCAGAACAGAAGAAAGAAGTCAGAGACAGTCCCAAACCTGCAAATACAGCAACACAGTCAAGCAATGTAAGTCAGTTATATCCTAATGAACTTTGTTTGGTTATTAATTAATCCTAGTTTCATTATAGTTCTTTCTTTTTTAATTCTTTGATGTATGGATTGTGTGTTAAATATACAATTGCTATTTTTGAAATAAACAATTAAACCGAGAGAAGAATACATCACGCCCATCATTATATTATGCATCGGAGCACTGGTGCTCATCAGCATTTTGTGAAGGCTGTTTTTGTGCTTTGCAGGATGCTGGTCAGAAGGCTTTTGGTGCGGTGACGTGTAATGTGTGTGGGATGCTGTATTCCCCTTCGAGCCCAGAGGACGAATCCCAACACCTCCTCTTCCACAACCAGTTCATCAGTGCTGTCAAATACGTGGTGAGACACATATTTGTTATTACATAATTCATAGTTATTGACATATAGATGCTCTTTCAGTCAGACTCATCAAAGTCTTGAGTGACTTATTGCTTTAATAATCTTATAAGATCCAATGTTTAAAATAAGACCATAATATAAGACCACATGAAGACTTCAGATGCAAAAGCCTCTAAGTGCCATCTGAAATTTCCTTCTAGAATGATCATTTTTATCAAGCTTGTATGTTTATGTTCACTTATTTCACTTTAATGGCAATGAAAATTACCTATTAATTGTCATTAAAGTGAAATGACTGATCTAAAATATACGAGCTTGATAAAAATACTAATTTTAGAAGAAAATTTCAGATGGCACTTAGAGGCTTTTGCATCTGACGTCTTCATATATAATGAAATAAACAATTTTTTCCTATGTAACATAGTTAATTAGCATATAAAGAAAGCTTTCATTTTATGATGTGAGTAATACAGTCTATAATAACTACATACCCATGTCTCGAAATCATTACTGTAATATGTGGTCCAGGGCTGGAAGAAAGAGAGAATCCTGGGAGAGTATCCTGATGGCAAGATTATTCTTGTTCTCCCTGAGGATCCTAAGTACGCATTGAAAAAGGTACTTGTTTCTTCCTCATATATTTCCATTCACTAGCCCTCAACCTGTCTGCTGTAGCCATACTGCATGTTTAGAAGATTTCTAATTGTTCCCCCGATACATATCATGTCTGTTTATGATATTTGTCTTGTTTGATTTAAGGTTGAAGAGATCAGAGAAATGGTGGACAATGACTTGGGCTTCCAGCAAGTGGAGACCCAGGTCCCGTCACAGACCAAAACCTTCCTCTTCATTTCAAATGATAAGAAAGTCGCAGGCTGCCTTATTGCAGAGCACATCCAAGAGGTCAGCTGAACATACAGGTGTTTAATAGCATGTTTATAGGTGTATCTCGCATCTGTGTTTTTATTATGGGTTAAAAAAACGAATTATACAAAATCCCAAAGAAACATTATTCCTTTATAATATCCAATACTCAAAACATAATTAGTTCTAGCTAACTAGTTTATATGAAATGTCATTAAACATTCTCATGTACAAGATATAGAAATCTCTATGTATAAATTAGTCCATATTTGAATACATTGAACTACATATGTTTTTTATATCATCTAATTATAGAATTAATCTGTTCCCTCAGAATTTAAAGTTCTACATATTCACCACCTCTTGCATTAAATCTTGTTTGAAGAAACCAATATTTTTAGAAATGAATAATGACTCTAAGCTCATTTAAAAAAAAAAAAAAAGTACTTAATTTTATTTTTTTACAATATTTTAATCAGAGTTCCTCTGGCTTCCCCCTCAATTAACTCAGAAAATGTGAAAAACATGTATATTCCATGTGGGCCTATTAATAACTAATTGAAGTCTTTGTAAGTGCTGCTTCTTTGTGTAATGTTCATCTTAGTCTTCATCTTCGTCATGTCTACATAATTCTCTTTTACTGTACTTTTACTCTCATCACTGTTGTTTTGTTTGTTATCATTGTCCATTGCCATTATTGTTGCTTGTTCATTGTAAAGCGCCCTTGAGCCCTGGAAAGGCGCTATATAAATAAAACGTATTATTATTCTGGTCTATTCTACATCTGATGGGTTTTTTTTGGCTGCTGTGTGCAGGGATACAGGGTTATAGAGGAGTCCATTCCGGAAGGTTCAGAAGGAGAGAAGGTCATGTACGAGCGTCAGAGAGCCTGGTGCTGCTCCACCGTACCTGAGCCGGCACTCTGTGGCATCAGTCGCATTTGGGTGTTCAGCATGATGAGACGGAGAGGCATCGCCTCACGGATGATCGAGTGCCTCAGGTAAAGCGTTGGATGGGTGCATATGAATGATTGTAACCACTGTTAAAATGTTAATAAATGTGGGTAGTTACACTTTTAAAATGTACAATGCATCAAAACACATTTCAAAACACTTATTTTATCTGTATTAATTAATTTTACTGTATTAAACTAATTTGAATGTTTTATGAAAAAATAGAAAGCAGCACAATGTGTATTATAATGCACTATGAATCCATTGTTATGCATTTAGAATACTTTTAAAATGCCTTACATTACACAATATTCAAAGTAATATTTTTTAAATTAATTATTTTATTCAACAAGGGTGCATTCAGTTTATCAAAGGCATCAGTAAAGACTTTTATAATGTTACAAAAGATTTATAGATTTTTTTTAAATGTTCTTTCAATCTTCTATACATCTGTAAAATCCTTAAAAAAAGAGAGGAAGAGAGAAAATATTAAGCTGCACAACTGTTTTCAACATTGATTGTTTTCATCAAATCATCATATTAGAATGATTTCTGAAGGATCATGTGACACTGAAGACTGGAATAAATTGCATTTTAAAATGTATTCAAATGAAAAACAGTTATTTCAAATTGTCATAATATTTCACAATATTAGTCTTTTTTTTATCAAATAAATGCAGCCTTTTTGAGCATAAGAGACTTTTTAAAAAAAATCTTACTGACCCAAAACCTTTGAATGGTAGTGTACTTTCTACAGATTTCAAGTTGTGTTAAAGTGTTTTCTGGGATATTAAAGGAAACAAAATAATGCATTCTTACAGTGCAAACCCAAAGTGTTCATTCATCTTCTTTTTCTTCAGGAATAATTTCATCTATGGGTCTCATCTAAGTAAAGATGAAATCGCCTTCTCCGATCCCACGCCTGACGGCAAACTCTTCGCAACACATTACTGTGGAACCACTCAGTTTTTGGTCTACAACTTTGTAAGCGGCAATCGCTCAACCTGACAGGATGTGGACAAAGAAACAGAGCTCAGTTTTGAAATATACACATTCAAGAAGAGAACTGGACTTAGAAGACTTTATTTCACGATACCAAACAGTGCAAAAATGAGGGAACACTATGATGAGAGACAGAAACAGACTTTTGTTGAGAGTCTTGGGTTATATTGGCAAAAATGGGCCTAGTCTCCTCACAGGAGGTGTAGGGTGTAATGTTAGACACTGATATCTAACCCTCACGGCCAGGTGACGTATTTTAATAAGTCTGCACAGTAGCTTATACCTGATGAATTGTTTAATGAAAGACGTCTAAACCGTTCTCTCAGGTTTAGGTTGCAGCCTATCTTAGGACTCACCGTTTAGTGAAGCCATGTAGTCCAGTGCACAATTGCAAAATCAGTTTAAGTACTTCTTCCTAGAACAGTAAGGAAGACGTGTGAACTTTTCTACTGTAAGCAATGCCTCGGTCATGAGGCGACGATTTTTGAATCTCAGGTTGAAAAACATCATGAATTTGTCATCGAAATCTCCCTTCAACCCTTACATCATGTCAGCTATTTTTAAAGAGAGCATATTTTCCTGATACAATGTGTTCCATGTGCATTTTAAAGAGGTTTACATGCATGGCATTGACATCGATAGATGGCAGATGATTTCGTAGAAGTCGCTGGTTTTGCACAACACTGTGCAGAATGAATTTGATTCATTTGTTTCTAAAACACAAGTGTAATAATTCAAAATGTTTGCCCTGTCATAGTATTCCATCTCATTTTAATATTTTTTAGATTGATTTTATGTATGTATATGTATTTTGATTGAATTATATTAATTTACCCCTGGAAATGACTACAGATGGATTTCTTTTAATATCATAATTTTGCTTTCTATATTAATACATTTTAGAAGCCTCATAAAATTATCAGGACACATGCGTTGATCTCATATATAAAGTATTTAGCTAATTTATAAATTGGGATATTTGCTTATTCTTTACAAACAGTGAAGAAAAACAGCTTACATTAGTTAGGCATACAAGTTACTTTAACCTTATAGTAAGAAACAAATAAAAAGTAAACTGCAAAAGAGATCCAATGTTAAAATGGGCTGAATTTCTATTCCAATAAATTAATTTTATTTATTTTATTTTAAAAGTGGAATTACCTATATGTTGTTTTTATCTTTAACATAATGCATGAGGCCTCAACTATGCTGAAGAACCAGTTGTAAAACTTTTTGTCAAGTTTTATTTATTTTTCCTAGTTTTGAACAAACGGCCACTTGACTTTTATTGTGATAGGGACTTTTATTATGAAGTATTGCACTTCCGGTGGGAGTTAAAGGCGTCTACACGTTGTTGCTTTGGGCATACGTATTCTACTTTCAACGTGCTTTAATGTTTTAAGCTTTATTATAAACTCTAGGTATAACAGATGTATTAATATAAATAGTTACATATGAGGGACAGTGTGTCATCTGGCTGTCTGTAACTGTATGAACACGTGTTTTATAGTCATGGGGGATCATATCGAGTTAGTCGCTGGCTGTTATGAACAGATAGTATTTGGATATCGAGTGTGCACTGGTGAGGAGGTAATTATCATTTTTCATAACTTTTATTTCTTTACTTGATATAATTTTCATTAGTCTTGATAGTAAAGATGCAATTGTGCCTTGGTTTATTTCCGTCTGTGCGTTTGTTTTTTTCTTGAGTGCAATAATTTTGATATTGGTCCAAATTTTAATAACAGGCCTATTATGGTTATAATAGCTCACTCCAATTATAATAATAGTTCTGACTTCATTTCAGATATGATCTTAGTTATGTTCTGCATGTCTGTTTTAGGAGTGGACAATTGAGCCCAACTTTACCCATCATGCACACACAGCATCACTGACTGCAGTTTCATCCAGTGATCGATTCATCGCCACAGGAAGCAAAGATGAAACCATTCAGCTGTATGACATGAGCAAGAAAACTGAACACGGGGCGTTGTTGCACCATGATGGTAAGGACATCTATCAATTTTGGTTTCTAATTGGACAAGACAGTCTGGCATCAAAGATTCTGCATCACATTTATGTATCATGTGATGCATACAAATTGTAACCTCGCCTTCTCGACAGGTTCCATCTCGTGTCTGGAGTTCTACGGGACGTCCCACTTGCTCAGTGGAGGACAAGACGGTCTTATCTGTGTGTGGAGCACCCAAAAATGGGAATGTTTAAAATCTATCAGAGCTCACAAGTAAGTAATGTGAACACACAAAATATGCTACCATTCAAAAGTTTGTGGTCAGGTGTTTTTTTTAATTAATTTTTTTTATAATAAATACTTTTATTCAGCAAGGTTGCATTAAATGGATCAAAAGTGACAGTAAAGACGTTAATGTTACAATGGATTTCAGTTTCAAATAAATGCTGTACTTTTGAACTTTTCAATATTGATAATAATCAAAATTGAGCAGCAAATCAGCATATTAGAATGATTTCTGAGTGATCATGTGACACTGAAGACTGGAGTAATGATGCTGATAGTTCATCACAGGAATAAATTACTGTACATTTTAAAGTCTAGTTATTTTAAATTGTAGTAATATTTCACAATATTACTGTTTATGATCAAGCCTTAGTGAGCAGAACAGACTTCTTTCAAAAATATTTTAAATCTCGCCGACCCCAAACTTTTATTTATTCATGTATAAATGACGTAACCTGGGTTTTATTTCTTAGGGGTCATGTTACTTCACTATCCGTACATCCTTCTGGAAAACTCGCACTCTCTGTTGGGACAGACAAGACTCTGAGGCATGTACACAGATGCTTTTATTCCAACATGAATATCAAAAACATTGTTCAGATTGTTAAGCTGTGTATGTTTTAATTCATATTTGTGTTTTGATTGCTTAAATATATCATTGGGCTTGATTTGTTTACGTTAGTCAGCAAAAAAGTAATTCTTATGACAAAATTTAATTGCTCTAATTGCAGAACCTGGAATCTCATCGAAGGACGTTCAGCTTTCATCAAGAATATTAAACAGAGTAAGTTAGAATATAATGTTATACTTTTTGATTCTGTATATATATTTTTTTATATTATTGTAATGAATTTAGAAACTTAAACTTTTCAGCTAAATCAAAAACTTTAATAATAATAAAAAAACAAATTTTTAAATGTTGACTGGTGTGTAATGGTGTTTTGTAGCTGCGGAGATCGTCTTGTGGTCACCAGACGGAGATCAATATGCAGTGGTTATGAATAACAGAGTGGACATTTACAATGTGAAGTCTGCCACAATTATTGGAACCATTGCATTCCCAAAAAGGATTTCATGTCTGAAGTTTCTGAAGGTGAACAGTCTTACCAGTGTTGCAAGGGAATGATATATGTCTATTAAGACAGTTCTAGTTTAGTTTGCAATTAATATGTTAAAGTTGCCCCTATTATGCTGTTTTAAAGGTTTCTAATTTTGTTTTGGCGTCTCCTACAATAGGTTTACATGCATCCAAGGTCAAAAAACAATTGAATTTCCTCATAATATACATTGCAGCATCAGCTCTTTTCTCTAAGTGTCTGAAACGGTTCAATAAAGGATTCAGTCTATCTAAACTCCTCCTTTCCGAGAACTTACTCAGCTCTGATTGGTCAGATGGCTCAGTCTGTTGTGATTGTTCGACCGCTTACTGTGTGTGTTGGAAACAAAATTTCCATTACCATATCTGAATTTCAGCTGGGATCTTCCTCAACGCTTGATACACAGTGATTCGAACAGTAACGATGGCGTCGATCTTTGAAACTTTGCAGTCATTTTACATTCACAAACAGCCATATCACACACTACATGAAAGGTAATATCCGAAAAAGCATAATAAGGGCACTTTAACTTAGTTTTTATTCTTCTGAGGTTTTGTGGTCCTGGTTTGTCAAATGTAACATGCTCAATTGATTATATAAAGTCTTATTCCAGTCTCTGTTCTCTGTCTCTTCAAGAATACACTCTTGGCTGTGGGAGGAGATGATGAGAGTGTGTGTATATATGACGTGACCTCACAGAAGTGTGTGTTTGAGTTCAAAGCACATGAGAACAGGTATGACCGCTTCATTATGGGTGCATCCCAATCTCACAGAATGAACCCATTTTCTTGGGCTGTTTTATCATCAGTATTGTTATAGTGCATTGAAATTCCCAGAATGCAATGGAGATAAGTTGTATTTGTAATTGTTTTATCAATTTAATGTTGTTTTTTTCCAGAGTAAAAGCCATTGAGAGCTTCATGAAGAATGATTTTTGTGTCCTTGTTACGGCGTCAAACGATGGATTCATTAAGTTGTGGAAACTCAATCTTGAGGTATTATGCTTGACCTGTAAGAGCGGAAAAGCATTGAGTTGAACCATTTTAAGCATGAAAAATGGTGTTTTTTTGTTATTTGATTGATTGATTGATTGATTGATTGATATAACTTTATTATCCACCAATGTGTTTTGTTTTTTTTGCTTCTCATAAAAAAAAAGTTATGTAAAGTAAGACAGACAATAATCATACAACAAATTAAAAACAACCACCCAGTAAAATTAATAATTCTCACAAAATATCCTTACCCTTACATAATTCCATTCAATATTGTCTGTCACTGGTTTAAAAGAGTGTTTGAAACATTTTTAAAGGGATAGTTCACCCAAAAATGAAAATGCTGTCCTCATTTACTCACCCTCATGTTGTTCCAAACCTGTATGACTTTCTTTCTTCTGCTGAACACAAAAGAAGATATTTTGAAGAAAGTCGGTAACCAAACGACTGATGGACCCCATTGACTTCCATAGTAGGAAAAAAAAAAAACTATGGAAGTCAATGGGGACCAGCAACTGTTTAATTACCATACCAGGCTGTAATATTAAACACTAAAATACTTTCAACATGGCTTTTATATACATTTCCAAAACTGACTGACTAATATTGAAACTCAAACTTTGAGTTGTTCTTCTAAAAATAGTCAAAACTCAACCTTGTATCCTAATATGTTCCTAGATATTTTAAATTGAAAGCCTGATCATTTAACTTTAATTTCCCTAATACATGGTATTCACTAGAATTAACATTATTTTACAATCCTTTGATTGATCCATTGATATGCAAAGTGCTCAATTTACTTTAATTAGTATTTTATACTCTCTCTTTCCTATACAGAAACTCGAGACTGCTTCCTTGCTTGGCCAGGTGAACACCACTGCCAGACTCACCTGTCTTTCCATTTGGAAACCTGGTGAAGCGAAAGAGACAACTGTGGAGCAGTCGGCCCAGCCTGCAACATCTAAAAGTGCGGTCACATTTGCTGTTGTTCTACGAATTTAATTTCAATAGGAATTTGTGGGAATCTTGCGTGTCAAGCAATTACGGATGAGTTTCCGTTGACCATATTTGAGTCCTTTATGCATGTTTGCTGATCGATGTTTCTATGTGAATAAAAGCCTAAATTAAATCTGTTTATCATATAAAGTGACCGAGTCTCATCAGAAGACTTAGATTAAACTGCTTGATTCAAATGGATTCGTTTTATGATCTCTTATGAATATTTTGAACCATCAGAGTTTTGAGTGAACGTACATTCAGTGGAGGGTTATGGGTTTAGAACAACGTGACGAATGACTACTTCAATTTTTGGGTGAACTTTCCCTTTTAGAGTTTATCCCCCCTAAACAACAGAGTGCATTATCAGAATAAAAAAACATTAATATCTATGTTTTTTTCTCAATACAGCTGTTGTGGAGCCGCCTGTGCCAGCCAAAGGGAAAAGGGTGAGGCTACCAGGAGAGGAGGTGATTCTAGTGGAGGAAGGCAGCTCCACAAAGCAAGGAAAAAAGAAGAAAAGATAAAAAGCGCAATAAACACTTTTATTGAAATTATTGGTGGTGTTCTGTTATTTACATTTCCTGTTAGTCATGTCATATAACCAATTGACTTGAAGTGCAATTATTGATGTCAATAACACTGCAGTTGTTTAACTTGAGCATTTTTCCAAGTAGTAAAGGAAGAAACACTTTGAATGCCAGCGAACCGAAAGGAAAAATACATTTTATATATATTTATAAATAAAACTGAGAAATGTAAAAATTCTCACCTACACTCTTGGACTTTTATTTTGAAAATCGCTAGTACGCAATGTTTCAGGAAGTTAAAAAGTGGAGATTTAGTTTTTCTCCCCTTGCAATCATCACGATTGCTTTCTGTTTTATTTGAGAGTTAGACAAACGTGCAGATATGTCTGTGGATTGGCTTGGTTATGGTTATGCAGCTCTAATAACGATAGGAGGGATTGTTGGTTATGTTAAAGCAGGTAAGCATCTCATGCGTGGGACAAACGACGGTGTTCAGTTCTCTGGTTTAGTTTTGAGGTAGCTATAGGATATGTAAAACACTTAAAAAATATTCCAATATGAATTAAAATATTAGCACATTCTAATCGTGTAGATGTAGCCAAGCGTTTAACTGATTTTTTTTATTTTTTTATTGAAATATTTTTATTTGAATTACCTCTACAACTCGCCTTGAAACTTTACGTTAATTATCTCACCGATACATATGAGTAAATCAGAAAACATTTATTACAATTTATGCTCATATTTTTGTTAAAGAATTTACCTGAACTTTACCGGAACTTCCTAATATGGTCATGTTCCTGTAGGTAGTTTTATGTCTCTGGTTACTGGGCTGATGTTTGGCATTGCAGCATTTTTTGGTGCTTATCAGATGTCAAAAAATGACAAAGATATCTGGGTTTCAATGGGTAAGTCACTGTTTTTAATTCTATTCCTAGCCTATATTCTACAAAACTAAGGATCAAATATGGCAAATCAGGGTTTTTTAATATATATTTGCAGGCACCTCTGGATTCCTGACTGCTCTAATGGGAGTGAGATTTTTGAGTTCATGGAAAATTATGCCAGCTGGACTCATGGCAGGAGCAAGGCAGGAATATTTTGTTTATATATGAATTTTTATTTATTCAAAAATTGTGAGCTTTTGAGCATAGATATAGGTATGTGTGACATTAACTTGGACAAATGTATTATTTTGGCTGTTGAATTATGTTTTGTTCTTTCTCTTTCTTGCAGTTTATTGATGTTCCTGAGGATTGGTGTTAAAGTGCTGCAGAATTCTCAAAAAAAGAAAAGATGACACTTTACAGAGACTACATGCAGATCTTGAGGACACCGATGTACTGAAATACTTTAATTAGACATTTTATGCAAGATATATGAAAACGACAATAAAATAACCATTTTATAATAAAATTCAATTTTGGGTGTTTTCATAACTGTAGATGAATAAATCAAAGCAAATAAAATGTATTGCATTTCAAATATTTGTTGATTTATGTGCATGACACATTACAGATAATGTTCACATTCTCCTGCTAAATCTTGGGAAAACATATGTGCTAGCTGGTATTTCCTCAAAAATATTTATTAATACCAGCTCTAGATTTATAACTTTCTTATTTAAAAATCTTCCAACAAAAGACATTACTCAGACAGCACCATGTTAGTCACAGACTGAGATGTATTTACTTTGACCTATAGAGGGCCCTAGGGCTTTTAATAAAACCAATATTGTTAGACCACACAAAAAGCTGTTATTTTTAAAGTATATCAAGTTGTAATATATTTGGCCAGTTTTATTATAACCTTTTTTTTTTCACTTTACAAAATCACAAGAGTGTCACATCAATATGACTAAATCATCATTAAAAAAATACATTAGAATAATTAAAATGTACAGTGTAAAATAAATTCATCTTTTTAAAATTATTTTTATTTAATTACATTTTTGGTAACACTTTACAATTAGGTTCCAATTTTTCAATAGTAAACTGCATTGGTTAACATGAACTAACAACAAAATATTTATTAATCTTAGCTAATGTTAATTTCAACATTTACTAATACATAATTAAAATCAAAAGTTGTATCTGTTAATATTATTTAATGGACCTTAGCTAACATGAACTAAGTTTTTTTTATTAACTAATGTTAACAAAGATTAATAAATCATTTTTAACGTTAACTAATGGGAGTTTATTGTAAAGTGTGTTTACACTTTATTTTAAGGTGTCATTTACAGTGTAATTTTATATTTAAGTACTGAGTAACATTAATTAACAACATGTACTTACTAGTATAGGGTTAGGATTTGGTTGAGGGTTATTTGCATGTAATTATGCATAATAAGTACATGTAACATGTAACAAAGACACTGTAAAATAAAGTGATATTATTTTACCACACATCTCTGCTGCTGTAAATATGTGAAGGAGGTTTCTGATGCTTTTTGTGTTTAATCTTTTATTATGCCTGGGACAATTAAACGTATCGCTTATTATAATGTTCCATTCTCCGAATACATCAGGTGTGCTCATTAAATGTCTCATTAGTGAGTCTCAGGGGTATAAAGCAACCTCGATGCTCAAACAGTCTAGACAACGATCCACCCAGATCCCTCAACGGGGATTTATAAGCACAAATCCCCAAGCGCACCTAGATGACCCCACATGTGTCCGCCGGTTTTGTGCGGCTGGGCTTTTGGTTACATTACGGTAAGGTGGACCTGCACTGTCAGCACAGGCAGATGTCAGGTGATCAACCGACTATTGCGCGTAGGTTGGACTGTAAGAAATCACAAAATGGCATTTTTTAAATACAAGAGCATCATTTTGGGATTACGCATGGCTGGAAAACGCACCATGTACCACCAGCTCATGTGATGATGCGCTAAATCACTGGGAAATACAGCGTTTGTTGTGTATTTATGATCAAATATCAGCAGTGAGCGCCTGGCCAGATCATGGGGCTGTGTTACAGTCTGCGTCCACGCTTGTTTGGGGACCTCAGTGGATCCATTTCCAACGCCAACTCGGAGTCAGATCACCAGCCTCCGGATCCTGGGATGATGATGATGCCGTCGTGCGTCCGGGGCTCCAGGCATCGCGACGAGGACTCTGGGGGGAATAGCGGGAAGACATCATCCACCTCCCCTTTACGCACCGGGGACGCCGGTAAGATCCCGGCCGGGGAGCTCCGCCGTGGCGACGGGGACCGAGCGCTCATCCAGAACGGTGGAGGTGGAGGAGGAGGAAAGAAGAGGCTGCAGCTGCTCCAGACTCCCAGCAGCGCCCAGAAACACAAGAACTGGGACAAACTGGTGGTGGAGGAGAAGGAGGCCGAGAAGGAGGCCAAGAAAGTCAGCAAGAACATTGACAGGGCCTTGAAGGAACTCAAACGGGAATATAAACAGACGCATCGGCTGCTGCTCTTAGGTGGGTGATGCTGCCATGCCTACTGTATGGTGGCTTTCTTTATGACTATTATTGAAAATGTGTAGGCATTGACGTCATAAAGCAATGCTTAAAATGTATGCTAGCACTATACTTGAAACCTGAATGAATATATCATATAATCGATACTTTCATAATGCCTAATGATACACTTGGAGATCAATCAATACTAATTTTAATGACCGATACCGATTATTTTAAGGTTCAAATGTCTAGTCTATATATACACACCTATATGCTTGTTTTGTATCTGCTTTTGACACCATTAAACTATAACAATAGACTATGCATAATGGATATTTTCATAGTAATATTAATATAACATTATTATTCAAGTATGACACTGCTTCTAAACAGTGGGATTTGCAAATTAAGTGGAAAACTTATCAGTCGAACCTACAAAAAAATATTTTAATAATGAAATATCCATATTATTTGGAGGTGGATTTGCCATTTGTTTTAATCCATTGCATTGTGTTAAAAGGATAATGTGATATATGATAATGTGTAACTGGGGTTACAATTATTGTTTACACTTTATTTTAAGGTGTCGTTGTTACAGTGTAATTATATATTTAAGTACTGAGTAATATTAAGCAACTACATGTTCTTACTATAGGGTTAGGGTTTGGTTGAGGGTTAGTTGCATGTAATTATGCATAATTTACTGTTATTACTATGTACATTTAACATATGTAACAAGGACACTGTAAAATAAAGGGTAACACTTTATTTTACAGTGTCCTTGTTACATATTTTACATGTGCTTACCATAGTAATAACAGTAAATTATGCATAATTACATGCAACTAACCCTCAACCAAATCCTAATCCTACCCTAACCCTATAGTAAGAACATGTAGTTGCTTAATATTACTCAGTACTTAAATATATAATTACAATGTAACAACGACACCTTAAAATAAAGTGTAACCAAAAAAAGTGTTACCCAATGATTTATTAAAATATAGAATACGTATATGTATATTACAGGGCATTAAGAATACTTCTATATAATACTTCTATAAATTCAGGCTTCAAGAAACATTACTTTGTCATACATTATGTTATCTATTTGGTGTATCTTTTATTTACAGTGTTTTCTTACCAAGAAGTCCGTTTTATTAGCCATAACACTAGGAGAAATAAAAAATGCAATATTCCATAGACAACATATTGAGTAAGATTAAGATATCAGAAAATAAAACTGAGCTCATAGTTTGTCAGCAAGTGCATGATGCTTTGATAAGATACTAGTATAAGTCACAGTTCAAGAATCTATTACTTTGACCTCTGGGACACTGACAACTCACACACAGGATCTTTCTGTTTAATTCTTGGAAGCAACTAAACAACCTGCAGAACTACACACATGCACCTTTGATTTTAAAGTCCCCCTGTTGTCAATACTTTTATCCCTTAAAACTCATCTTTGATCACCAAAATTACATATTTTAAATGTTTTTTCCTTGGAAAAAAATGCTTAAAAATAAAATAGCTTGAATGTAACTCTAGTACACCCTTACCTCATTTAGTATACGTGGTTCTATGAATATGCAAATTAGCCCCGCCTCCACTCACTCACGCCAGCTCAGAAATCCACTCTTTGATTGATCTGATTGGTTACAAGGTTGTTTGTGACCTCAGAAACACCAGCGATTTCAAACCGCGTTTTTGAGACTGTCTTTGGTTCACTGCAGTTTTAAGGAGAAAATACTCAGCAATGGTGTCGACATGAATTTGCTCATGGTTTGTCTTAAAGAATATTAAAAACACCACAGACATATAAACAACATTTAAAACCTTGATTTTCACCACAGGGGTTCTTTAAACAACACACCACAGAATCATACTGTATCTATGACTATATACAGCTGTTTTAAATGCTCTAAAACATTTTCCACATATGTCTTGAGCACTGGGCTGTAAAGTTTGGTATGTTGCTAAGTGATGTCTGCATACGTGTCTCTAAAGGCATGAATCATTAAGACTAAAGGTATTAGACTTTCTGACCATTTTGATTTCATTCATTTATTGTCCTTCGCTACTGATAACAATGGACTGACTAACTTCTAAACCCACAGTGGGAATTTCCAATCTTTCCATACTCTTTTATGCTGCTATCAAATGGCACATGACATAAAGAAGGACAGAAGCCTTGTTAATCTGACCTTCACGAAGTAAAGGTTCAGTGGGGTTCTATATAGAACCCTAGGGTTCTCGACTCAGTTAAAGAACACTTTATGCCAAAAAGGTGCTAAATAAAGAGAAATGCCTTGAATGACTGCATAACACTTTCAGGTTTAATAGTTATATAAATTTTACGCAGGTTTCACAGACAAGGCTTAAGATAGTCCCAGACTAAAATGCATGTTTGAGCTGTTGTAACTGAAAGCAACCTGCCCTGAAATATCTTAAAAAAAAAAAAAAAAAAAGTTTTTTTTTTTTCTTTTTTCTAAAGCATGTTTATAAAAGCTACTTAAATGTCCTAATTGAATTAAGGCCTAATCTTGGCTTAATCTAAGCCCTGTCTGTGAAACCAGGCCTTTTTCTAGTGATAAAGTAAGTTTATTTTATCACATTTAATCAAAATAAAAACTGAATTATAACACAATTGATGAATATTAAATCCATAAAATGATGGGAACCCCTCAAAGAACCCTTTAGAGTTCTATATAAAATCTTTTCTTCTGAATCCAGCAATGATTTGGGATCTATTTATCATTGCTGGATTCAGAAGAAAAGGTTTTATATAGAACTCTAAAAGGTTCATGTTTTACCGACACAAGGCTCATTTGAACTCTGGCATAGTTGGTCAAACACAAATACAAATACAGAGTGGCATCTCAAATCCTTGCGCATTCAGCGTTGTGAGATTGAAATTTCGTAGAGACCAATTAAACCAGTTTGGCTGCAGACAGAGGTGTTGTCAGTTTTTAGAAGTAGATAATTAAAAGAGACAGAGAAGTCATCCAAGATGTGGCTTATAAATTAACTTTAATGTTATCTTTAAGCTTTATGATGGTTATTTTTAGTTCAGAAGAATGACACATCCTTGGGAATGTCTTTGTACAAGTTGTACTGTAACTACTTAAATCAAGAAGTAGATAAAACAGCCCTAAAGTGAATATCATTTCCTTTTAATAGAGGTAACAGGTATTTTTGCATATGCACTTAATAACATGACTATAGCTTATATTTAATGAATGTGCAGAAATAGCCTATTTTAATGACCTATAAAGCACGTTTAGTCTAATAATGAATGCCTCACCCGTAAATAGCAAAAAGGGGTGCAGGGCTCGTATTAGCGTTGAATACTTTGATTATGGTTGTACCATAGGGAATCTTTTAGGGCAAAAACAAGAGATTGTCATGCTTCCACTCAAGTTGGTATTGTTCATTTCTGTTGCATTGCAATGTGAAGTGTATGTAAACTGAACTTTGTCACCCTGTAAATAGGTTTTATCATTTACTGAACGTGTACTTTGGCTTTAGCGTGGCCCTAACTGCATATCGCTGGCTAATTGTAATGAAAGCATTATGCAATATGCTCTGTTGTGTTGAAAGGTTTGAGCTTTAGGTCAGAAACATACATGTGGCTTTTGTCCTTGAGTAAATACAAGCTTCAACAATTTTGCCAAAAACTGTCTTCCATTTAATCTAGTGCAGTGAAACAAATTGATACATGTCTATAAATATCAATATGTGGTATTGTTTTTGAATGCACTGTAAAAAAAAAAAAAAAAAAATCCCCTTAATTTAACTTAAAACTGAGTTCAGTTGCTGCCTTACATTAAATATTAAATAAATGAAATCAATTTTGCCTAATTGAATTTGAAGTTGAAATTGGAGTTAAAGTAATGGGAAAACATGTTGCCTTGGCTTATTGATAATATAATTTTTTTTTAACAGTGACTTGGTAACGAGAGAAGTTTGAATGAAATTGGTATATTTGAATTGTGTTTAATATATATCCATATCGCCTTTATCAGCTGCTAAAGTAGGGTTTACGTAACTTAACTGTATTTGGTATGAATTGTTTTGTTTTATTGTTTGAAAACAATAATTCAGACATTAATTCATAAATCCTTTAAAGCTGAGCTCAACTATCACATAATTAATAAAACTAGAGTGGTTTCTGAATGAACAAAACTTCACATGATGTTGCGGCAATGTTTTCATCTTATTTTGTTGTCTTCTTTCTTGTGGCTGGCAAATAGTTGGACCTAAAGTTCTCAGTAATGTGTATATATATTGTTATATTTTATAGTTAAATTAAAATGTCTAAATCTTAATGTCATTTAACATCCCTAAACCACCATATGCACTTTGTTAGCTTCTGTTTTCTCTATAGTTTTACCCATTTGAGCCACTACAAGACATTTTCTTATATTTTTTGACCTTTCATATCTCAGTTTAAGAGTTGAAGTGCTGGAAAAGATGCTTTTACAGTTTTCTTCATCATAATTTCAATCCATGTTTGATCGTATTCACAAGAATGAAGCTAGTGGTCATATTTGGTTTTCCACAGTTGCTTAGTGGTTTAACAAAACACTCTTCAGTTCACATGGATTTAAAAGCTTTTTTTAGAATTTATATGAGAAGTGAAAGTCATATGTGTTCTTAAGTATAAAATAGGAGAACTGCAATTTCTAAAGAAGTCATTTGGTGATATGTTATTTTTATGAGTATTTAATCAAATATTTCTGTTTGATGCTGATACGACCAGGCCAAATAATTAATCTCTAGGTAAATCAGATGTTCTTGTTGAAGTCACTGTTATGGAAATCGTTTTGTTTCCTTTATATACATTTATATCAATGGTAAATTCACTCCCTTCCAGATCTGGCCATGTCATTGGAGTTAAACTTTTAAAAAAAAGAAGAAGGTATTTTAGGATGAATTTGTTGTTGGTGATCAAAATGTGTTGAAATAGTATAACACAACCTTCCTCTGATTTTAATCAGTGTTTTTTTTTACTCTCTCACATTTCTGTATTTAACTGGCAATAGCATGTCTAAATGACATAACTGTGTTGGGCAAGTTATGCACCTTGATTTTGAAAAAAACTATATAGTGTGGTTTTAGAGGGAGCAGACCATTTAAGACCAGCAAAACCAGCTTAGACTGGTTTAATGTTTTGTTTTTTCAGTATAAAACTTGACAGACTTTAGGACCCAGCCATTCGTCTGCTACAATGATGTAGAAGACCATCTTAAACCATTTAAGATAAGCAAAACCTGCTTAGACTAGTTAATATGTTCCCCCCCCCAGTATAAAACGACAGACTTTGAGACCCATTTATTCATCCGCTACAACACCACATCCGCTACACTTTACATTGTAACGTTGTTTACTCGCGTTGTTACATTGAAACGTTCGATTTACGATCTCGTTCGTTACAGTGTTTCGACAGTCAGTCAGTCAGTCAGTGACACTTTGTAACAGTTTTCCTGGTTCCGGTCATTACCCGCTGTGACCGACAGAGGCAGTGCTGAGTTACAGACTACAGCAGAGATACAGGCAGAGAATATCACATAGAAAAAACACAGAGAGGGCGAGAGAACCGAAGAGAAGGGAAGAGCGCCTGGCAGGGGCTCACAGAGACCCCCGGATCCAGATGCAAGTTCATATCCCACCTTACCGATCGATATGTGATCAATTTTATCAATCCCGTCGCTTGAATGACGCCCGGACTGCTTGAGACGTTGTAACGGAGGAGAAACAAAAACCTTCCCGGCGACCTTTTTTTTTCTTTCTGTCTATTGTGGATCATTTTCTCTCTTTGGAATCGGAATTGGATTGATCATTCATAAGGACAGCGCACATATTGGCTTCGAGGGAGTAAGATGGGGTGTTTGGGGAGCAGTAAAACCGAAGACCAGCGCATCGACGAGAAAACACAGCGAGAGGCCAACAAGAAAATAGAGAAACAGTTGCAAAAAGAGAGACAGGCTTATAAAGCCACACATCGACTGTTGTTGTTGGGTAAGAGAAGACTTGAGGCGTTATATCTGACATACGAGAGCCATCCGAGGCTGTGTTTTTAAATGCACCGTGTTTGACAGCTCAATCTGGCATGTCGGATTGTACATATGAAGAACACACACCGTGATATCTGAAGTATCTCAGAGACTTTGCATGTATTCTCACGGCTGTTTTTTTGCTTTCGTAGGGGCTGGTGAATCGGGCAAAAGCACTATCGTGAAGCAGATGAAAATTCTTCATGTCAACGGGTTTAATGCGGAGTGAGTTGATGTTTACTGTCCTAATGTCATATATGTGCATGTAAGGGCGGTATATGAAGGTTGGGCCCTGTGTTCAGCCTCGGCATGGCGAAGGAAACACTCGTACATGCTGAAGCTGATAGTGATGTAGCACTACGTGCTATCGGCTAGTGCTTCACTGCAACATCACTGTTAAATGGTCATACAGAATCTGGATGTAGGGAAACGCATGGCTGAGAAGTGACTAAAATCAATTACCAAATGCTCATCAGGCCTATGGGTGTTAAAGTTTCTTAAACACTTTTTGCATCCTAAAAATAATTGTAATAGCATGTCTAAATGACATAACTTTGTTGGGCAAGTTAAGCTTGTCGAATTTGAAAAATATTTTTATTTATATATATATATATGGTCAGTCACACTTTAGATTAGGGTCCAATTTTCACTATTAACTAACTATTAACTATGAATTTTTGCCTCAATAAACTCCTAATTACTGTTTATTAACAGTTTGTAAGGTAGTTGTTACGTTTTTGTATTAGTTGTGTATTGGGTAGGATTAGGGATGTAGAATAAGGTCATGCAGAATAAGGCAACAATATGTGCTTGATAAGTAGCCAATAGCCTAGTAATATGCATGCTATTAATCAACTAGTTACTAGTGAGAATTGGACCCTAAACTAAAGTGTTACCGTATGGGGGGAAATAATAAGTCAATTTTAATGAGTAGTTTAGCCAAAATGAATATCCTAATGTCATTCCAGTCCGGTATGCTGTGTTTTTTTTTTTTTTTTTTTTTTTTTTTTTTTAATGTGCAACACAAAATGAGAATGTGTGTCCAACTCCAAACTGTATTTATGTTTCTAAGAAAGCAACATAAAAGTACTTCAGAAATGAAGTCATATGATAGCTGCATTTGAGGAACAGTCTGAAACTCCATTCACTTCAGCTGTCATATTTCATTCTCCATTTCATGATACGTCATGTTTGGTTACGTTTTGCCAGAAGCGATGATGTTTGGCATCAATAAGTTTCAGGCTGATTCTCACACTAAGTTATCATATGTCTTCAGAAGGCTTGAAATATCGTGCACAAGTCATATTAGACTGTTTTTGTTGTTGTTGTCATTAGTTAAAAAAATGACACCATATAGGTTCG
The DNA here is from genome assembly GCF_949319135.1 of Squalius cephalus. Lineage (NCBI taxonomy): Eukaryota > Metazoa > Chordata > Actinopteri > Cypriniformes > Leuciscidae > Squalius > Squalius cephalus. Next base: position 4,888,238 of record NC_137146.1, read on the forward strand.
GAATGACACGAGGGTGATTAAATAGTGACAGAATTGTTATTTTTGTGGTGAACGATTCCTAGAACGAGGTGTTGCATTATGTGCAATTCAGCCTTGCATTTTATTTTGCATATTTTTCTGCCTTTTTACTAAATTGAAATGTTTTCACTTATAGGGAAAAGAAACAGAAAATTCAAGACATTCGCAAGAATGTAAAGGACGCCATCGTGGTAAGTGAGCCGTTCACAGGCCTGATTTAGTTTCTAGAAGTTTTCTGTATCTAATCTCAGTCTCATGGCTCATAACTCTTTCATTTTTATTTCTAGACCATAGTGTCAGCAATGAGCACTTTAATACCACCCGTCCCACTCGCTAATCCAGAGGACCAGTTTAGGATCGACTATATCAAAAGCATAGCGCCGCTCTCTGACTTTGATTACACACAGGTAAGGAGTCTCATTTTCATCATTTACCTAAGATGCTTTCAGTGACATTTGAATTTGTGTGAATGTGTTGAGGCTTTTGAACCGCTTACAGAGAGGTTTTGTATGACTCTTGCATGATTGCAGCTTTATTAAAATTATGATTTTTGCTTGGTCTTTTTTAAATCACCTACCTGAGGTAAAGTGCCCGCCACTAGCTAAAAGTTTGGATATGTTTCTAAGGAACGTTACTTTATGGGAAGATAGATGCTGACTGCTTTTGTTGTTGTTTTAGTTTGCGATTTAAATGGGTGGTTAATATTATAATTTTTAAGAATAAGAATAAAAACAAGGCCCAATAATTTTGCCAGCAGTGTGGGAAAAAGTTCTAGCATTTCTAGCCTAAAAAATTCATTTACAGACACATTTTTTACATTTAGCTTTTGTGTATATTTACACACATTTTCAACAGTACTCAAACTTATTAAATGGTGGTCAAAATAATGTTTTTTTTTAAATTATGCATACTATAACATGATTAGCATGTTGCTACGTTAGCTTACGTTCAGTTTTTGGTTTGTCATGCATTGTTGTTGTATCTGTGGTTTATGAGCACATCAAGTCAAGTTAAACCACAAGCTTTTTATGTTAAATTACAGGTTTGTGAGGAATATTTTGAGTTCATATGTAGGATTTAATTTTGAAATTGACTAATCCAGGAGGCCTTGACTAATCCACGGGACAGAGAAACACAACGTAGGTTTTCACATTAAATGCATTTGCATCAATTGCTTTAGTCATCTTTTTGAAATTGTCAGTGAGTGATTTTTGTAATGTAGACATTTTATGTTCCTTGAAGTAGCTGTCTGGCATAGGTTTGTTCAAACCAATATTTTTACCAGTCATTAGAAGACACAGAAGTCATGGAAAAGTTTTCTTAGCTTTGCTCGTTTTAAGGTATCAAGTTAAAACTCTGGAATTGGGTGTTTTTTTTCCAGTGAAATATGAAGAATATCATCTGATCTGTCTGAATCAGACTGAAACTGACACTAACTATTAAGTTCTCTCTCTATCATACCGATGCAGTCTGTTAGCTTTAGCTTAGCATATGTTTCTGCTGTGCTTGAGTTTCGTTTGTTAGCATTAGACCGTGTGTAATGGGGTCAGTTATTTTCATTATGATTTTGTCGTGATATTCTAGCACATTTAACGCCTTTGCAGAAAAGCTGGACTGTGGTATGGCAGATGTCTTCAGCCTGTGACTTTTGATTGCACAAATGTTGGCTCTTCTTTTTCAGATTGTCATTTTTAGACCGTGTGGACTCTGCTGAAATGGAGATCTGTAATTAGGCAGTTTTAGACCCCAGATCTTTTCTCAGCTCAAATTAAGTTCTGGATTTCTCTTTAATTAACTAATGGCAGACATTTATATTCACCTGTGAATTCATAAATGTTTTAATATTTTGACGGTTGGATTGTAAATACTGGAACTTCCAGAAAGTTCAGTTCTTATTTAGAGAGTAGTTTGCTGTTTACTCTTGGGTTCAACAGGTGATAGATACAATATTGACTGCTAACATGCATTATTTGTTTATCTTAAATTTGCATAAAATTTGCAAGATTACACTGGAGGAAGTATTGAATCCAGATAGAAATAACACTTTACAATAAGGTTTCATTTGTTAACTTTAGTTAGTTAACTACATTAGTTAGTATGAACTAACAAGGAACAGTGCTTCTACAGCATTTATTAATCTTAACTAATGTTAATCTCAACATTTACTAAAATATATTTAGCCCAAAAGTTGTATGTGTTAATATTAGTTTATGCACTGTGAACGAACATGAACATTTTTAATCATTAACATTAAAAATTAATGACTGCTGTAAGAATATATTGCTCATTGTTAGCTCATGTTAGTTAATGCATTAACCAATGTTAACAAATCTATGAAGCCCCTAAAGCCCCTAGGTCAGTGCTTTTGCGTTTCTTTGGGGAACGCAAAAGTTTTGTGAGAAAAAGCAAAAGCATTGGAATATATATATTTTCCTCCCATCTCTCATTTTTTTAAATCACCATGTCCCTTTAGAGGCTCCGTACAAATGAGTCCTTGTTATAAAGTACTTTATAACAATGAGATTAGAAACATTGACACACAAAAGTGTTCCTGTGCTGTTACTTCCTTCAGTAGATACTCAGTGGTTCATGAGAAATATATTTACAATTTTCTACTAGGGCTGCACGATATATTGAAATTATCGAAATATCACAAATTTACATATCGCAATGGCTTGCGATTACTGCATGATTTTTAATAATCCAAAATATTACAAAAAATCCAAGTTTTAGGTCGTCGCAGAGAGTAGATTGGACACAGGATTGTTACATACATGTGACATTCTTTATGTTATTATGTGCAATAAGTGAAGTATTCATGCGCACAGAAAGCTGAAACCTGAATTCAGTTCTCTTCCACAGCTTATATGGCCAAATACACACAAAATGATGTAAAAATGCCCATCTTCGAGAAAGAAAGCGCGTGTGTAACAATGTATTGGATCCGTGCATCTCTTAAAGTGACAGCAGCCTAATAAACCTGCTTCCGCCTGTGTCGTTTGTTGTTTGATTAACATTAATCACAAAGAGAAAATCACCCACTGCTTGAGACTGAGTAACTTTTGCAGCTTTAATTCATACAGTGAAGACTAAGCAGTGTTTTATTTTTACATTTGATAATTCAATTTCTGCTGTTAACCCTAATGTAGGCTTACCTAAACCCCCTGGTTACACTGATGTTCACTTTCAGAAGTTGTAGGGATGCTTTCTTCTCGCAAAAAAGAATGTGAAACATTTATGTTGGTTATATCATTTTCAGGTTTTAAATATATTTTAAACAGAATTTTATTTTACACTTAAAGCATTATCATATTGGATATCGAATATCACGTTATTTAAAAAGTGATCGTATTTTTCTTCAATATTGTGCAGCCCTATTTTCGACTAATATTTGGTCATAAGCTCTGAAAAGTACATGAGTGTTAAAAGTAATGTACTGCAATATGAGCTAGTAAAATGAGCTAGTATTTTAAGCTTTATGTAAAGTTTCAAACAAACTAAGAAAAGAAACTAGCGTTTGAATGCCTGCATGATGAGATGTGCTCGAAGCAGCGCTTGAATCCACAGTGGTGGGCCTGTGTGATCAGTCAGTCTATTTCCAGAACAGCCAAAAGGCTTTTAACCAAAACACATTTTATGAATGTAGCTGGAAGTATGTAGTGGTATCAGTTCAAGAAATATCTCTTAAATGAAGCGGGGCAGACATGGTTCTAAAAATGGTTGCTAAATTCAATCATTTAGTTTTTAGCATGCAAACGTATAAACATTTATTAATTTTTTTCCACAGGAGTTTTTCGACCATGCGAAGAAGCTCTGGGATGATGAAGGCGTTAAGGCCTGTTATGAACGGTCCAACGAATATCAACTAATCGATTGTGCGCATTAGTAAGTATAAGTTTTATCATTTACCTGAAACCTATGATGATGGTGGCTTTTTGTGAACTGGCATAATTAAAAGTGAAGTTGATTGCATATTGCTTAAGATGCCGCTACAAAATGTCTTATGCAAGAGTTTTTCCTCTGTTGATATTTATGATATTAGCACAAATTAAAAGGAACCACTAAACAGCACAAACAAATAATCACATTTATTATTTATGGTCCTAGTGGTCGTTGCAGTCAGTCATTTGGTTTTACTGATGAATTGTATTTATGCTGCGGTTATAGTGTGTTAATGTGAATCTAAAGGGAATATATTCAGTAAACATTTCAGTACTCAGTATGGGCCTGTTCAAAAGTTTGGGGTTGGTCATGATTTTGAGTCTCTTCTCATTTATTTGATTATAAATAAATACAGTAAAAATGGTAATATTGTTAATATTATGAAAGTATTATTTTTCTATTTGAATATATTTTAAAATGTAATTTATTCCTGTGATCAAAGCTGTATTTTCAGCATCATTACTCCAGTCATCAGTGTCACATGATCCTTCAGAAATCATTCTAATATGATGATTTTCTGCTCGAGAAACACTTATGATTATAATTCTCAATGTTGAAAACTGATATTTTTGTGGAAACCGTGATATTTTTTTAAGGATTCTTTATTAATAAAAAGTAAGGATTTATTTGAAATCTAAATCTTTTGTAACAGAAGTGTAGGTATTTATTGTGACACTAACAACTGACTAGTTGATTAGTAAGGCAAACTATCACTGACAGTGCTGTGCTTTAGCAGTTTGACATGGAAAACATTCTCGGAAAAGTTGCATCTGTAAACCAGTTCAGGCTACCAACGAATTAGTCTGTTTTGAAAATATGTCGTTTTTGCACATCCCTGTAAGGAACGTGCCTGATCAGGTTCAGATGAACCTGAAACCAACCTATTTATTCAAGGGCTTCCTTAAGACGTCCAGGCAGCCGACTACAAACATGTCGTATATGTATTTAAGTGTCTTTGCCTTTGAAATGGTGCGTGAACGATCTGTTTTTACGTCCACTGTTGGCTTTTTTAGCCCAGTGCTGACGTTTGTCCTGTACAACAGCGGCCGTGTGTCAGGTATGTAAGTGTGAGGAGGGTGGTCAGGTCATGGGAGTTGGTCAGCCGCTTTGTAGGACGCAGATACCATCACCAGCCAGTGCAGGGCCTGACACATAATGGCGACTGTTGTCTCTCAGTCAGAAAAGGCCCGGAGATACTCAGAGAATCATACAGACACCCAGCTGCTCTCAATACAGGCTTGTTCTTTGTGGAAGACTTTTACAATACTGAGAATTCCTCTGTTATACAACTTTGAATCAATGTCTGCTCAGATACGTTTGCTGTGATCCAGGTCGATCTAGGGGTGTGCAGTCGTTGAGAAAGTTTTCAGATAAATTTAATTGCTTCCACTTTGTTGTACTTTGCCCCTGCAGAACTCGCCCTCATGATTCTGGGGTAGCGATGCGCAATTTATCGAAATAAAACGGAAATCGCGATTTATATAAATGATTATATGCGCTATAACTAATTATATAACATTAATTTGTGAACACATGCGGTAACAATCTTCCCATACCTGGATTGAGAGGCGCTTATTCACAAAAGTGAAGCTTTAAGGGTTTCCTGTGCATGGTTTTCAGTCCAAATAAAAGTTTGATGGTTTAACATTTGAAAATGAAGCAATTCTATACAGATTTTACAGATGTAATGTAAAATGTAAATTATTATAAAATATTATTATTATAATATTTTTCTACAGTAGTAATATTTCTTATTTTAACTATACTAGCATCCACACCAGCGGATGATATCGTTCTGTTTATTATCTGGAGTTAGTACGCGCTGCCGCTTTAAATGCGCAAGCTCTTTAATGCAGGATGGATTCTGATTGGCTGTCAATGTTTTTATTTTTCATCAGCTGGAAATATTCAGTGATTCCAATGATATTGTTTCTCAGTGCCATTATCGTTATAGTTGTGGTGTGGACTCTACTATTCTTTTATATTATGGTTTTAGTAATTGTCCGTAGTGTGAACGGATTTAAGATTTTTCCGCCTGTTTTTGTCCACCCAGGTGTTAATTCAATTACCTTGAAAAGTAATAGCACACATTTCCTCAACAAACCACATGATTTGGAGGTGTTATTCATACAACACAAATGTTGCAGGACGAGTTATGCACTAAAATGTAATAGTTCAGAACGCCCTGAGCGAGAACAATTATAATATTTATGCTGGCTTTAGCAAACACCTGTAATCCAATAATTATATCTCTCAGTATTATACCAGTAATAAAGTATTATATCTCTCTTTTGACTTTCGACATTATATTTGACATCACATCACTATATAAAAATCCATAATTTAAGAGAAACCATCATTTAATCTAAAAAGCCATAGAAAAATACAGTAAAATGTACTAATGCACTATTTTCTTTGCTAAATAAACAGAAGAATATATGTAGTATTAAATTATAATATTTATTTAAAAAAGTAATATTTTTTACCACGACATTTTAAAGCTTGTAAAATGCCATGTTCAGTGTTCAGACTAAAGCTCTACAAATTTAAAAAAGGGATTTATTGTATGTTGTGAATTTATTTATTTATGTTTCCTGGTTGGGTTACCATGATAATTTATCAAATGTATATTAAAATGTTATATACATATTGTAGTTTGCAAAATGTTATGTATATGTGTGGTAGGCATTTATCTAAATTTTTTTTTTTTTGGTAACTCAACCAGGAAATATATAAATAAAAAAATAAAAGGCATTCACAACACAAGATAGGCCTACTCACATTGCTATCGGAGAGTATTACAATTTTTTTCAATTGTTAGAATTATGCTCAACCAGAAAGTGGCATTTGTAGTAAAATGTTTAGCAATTATTTAGGCTACTGTACCTCAATACTGTAAATCTGAGCAGATGTAAATCTATAGCAAACTCTATGTTATAATCAAGCTGTTTTATCGCAATGCATCTTAACTGCCCTTTGGCCTGTGAGATCACTGAACGATCCCTCGTGATTTTGTGACATCTGTCTGTGTTCGTTTCTATTTCTCTATTGCGTGTCTATTTTAAGGCTGAAAGAAAACGGATTACATGTCAATGTCAAACCGCCGAGACGCACAAATACACGTTTGTACGCGAGTGAGAGCGTGCTGTTGTGATAGAGGACACTTGTACAGAAACAGTGAAAGCAGCAGTCCGAGCGAGAGAGATCCGAGTTGTGTGTGTGTGTGTGTGTGTGTGTTCTGTATGGAGATTGTGTTTGGGCTGTCTGTCCCCCTCCTCCCTCCACCAGAGCTTATGTAAAGGAACAGCGCAGCCGGGGCAAGCAGGAGCTATTTATAGCACAGCACTGCAGAGCACTCACTGGTGGAGGGTGTCACGTGTGTGTGTGTGTGTGTGTGTGCGCGCCGCCGAATCAAAGGGAGTATCCCGGCAATGCGCGTAAACAAAGGAAGGTCAGAAAGAGAAGGTGAGGCGCAGAAAGGGCCCGTGTGTGTGTGTGTGTGTGTGTGTGCAGTTATACATATCAGACCCTCATAAGTGCTTAAAGGGAATAAACATTCACTGATGTACAGCGGCGCTCTCTCTTTCTCTTCTTTTTTTCCCTGCCTTTTCTTACATAGATACACAAACAAACACGCACATGTGCAGTTGATAAAAATAGCAACAGATTATGAATTCCTTTTTTAGCATTTAGGATTTCTGTTTCGAGATTTTTGCCAGCATTTACCTATAAATAGAACGACCCCACACAACTGCTCAGAGCTATGAAAACCAGTAATGATTATTAAACCATCATGCAATTATATTAATGTTACGTACCATCAATTCAAAATGTACAAATCTTTTTTTTTTTTTTTTTTTATGGAATATTGGAGCATTTATTGTAAATGATTTATCTGTGCACTTTTTCTTTAACTGTGTGTGTGCTCTCGTAACCTTTAATCAATGTAACAACAGGGAAGAAAAGACTATCTCAACTTCCTTTTCATGCTGACTTTGAATATAGTTTTTAAATATGATTTACAATAGACAGATATCTTGTGTCAAGTATGTTACTTTAACGCATGTAGGTTAATTTACTTTTTATTCTGTAATTAATTTATTTCCTCTGGTCCCACAGATGTCAAATTTTATATTAGCAACATATTTTTATATTTGAAAAAATATACAAATGTGGTCCCACAAATATGAGAATTATTTTTGCAACATTTTTATTTTTTAAACCGTTTTGCTGGAAAACAATGACAAATGATGCGACTCATTACTGATTTGTTTATAATCTTCAATGAGTTCGAACTAAATGAAAGACTCAATTATTTAACATTATAAAGAGTATAATTGTTTGTATAACAATTAATCATCAGCACAACATTCATGATCATGACAGGCTTAGTTGCATTCTTAAATTATATTTTGATTTATTTACATTTGTGCATTTGGCAGATGCTTTGCATTTAAGCTTTACAATTTTTTTCCAGTTCATGCATAAACAAATATTTATTATAATAACTTCTTTCAATAATTACAAGTCCAAACCCGATAAAAACCAGAAGTTTGTTTAGGCTCGGTTAAAATTCAAAAGTTTGTCTGATCTTGTCAGATTCGGATCCTAGTCTACTCTCTTTTACTGTTGTGCTTGCTGTAAAGAAAAGGGCATAAAGTTTGTAACTTTTAAAAGTTTTGTTGATTGGAAGAGGTTCTGTGTATTACAGGAGAAATGCAAGCTCAAAAAATAGCTTTCTTAAGCCCTATTCGGACGGGATGAACTTTACAAGGGTAGATGGAGTAATGTAATTTTAGCACAGGACGTCTGTAATATTAATGGCCAATTCGTCACCCTCATGTCGTCATGTGCGAATTACGCTGCTTCCTGATATCACCTGCGCAAACACATATTACCTATATTTATATATATAAAACAGTTATGTCCGGTTGAACGATGTATTAATTAACTTCAGATTGGATTGTGTTAGTAATAGGCACTCTAACAAGTGCTTCGATCTTCTTTCTGATCTGAATGGTGTGTGGAAAACACTTGAGTTTTGCCACAGACTCGTCCCAGCGTCTAGAACGCAACTGTATGCTTTTTCAAGCGTCTCCATACTTGGAAAAACTGCGGAAAACTACTTTTAAACAGGAAATGATGGAATATTTACATACATATTACAGCGGGTCTATTCGCACGGGATTAGTATCACCTGAGGTCATTTTCCCGAACCTTTTTACTGAAGGTAAAAGTCGCCGTAATCTTTACTGACATTGTCCGTAATGATTACTGAGATGCACATTCGGACGGGACTAAAATCACGAGAAGCTCTGGTAATTATTACTTTACCCCACCTCTCCATGTTAAACTAGTCCCATCCGAATAGGACTTTAGTCCAATTCAAATGAGTGCAACAGTCGGTTCCGGAAGTAAAAAATCCATTCTTTTTTTCCATAGGGAAACTGATTTTGAACGAGAACTTAGAAACCTACAAAAACAGACCTAAGAGGTTGTTAATCGATTGTATTTGCTTCCGTTGAAGCCATTAGCCTGCATTATTTCAGCTTATTTGATTTCCTGTTTAAAAAACTACATTACCCATGATGCTGTACAGAAAAATCCACTAATCAAAAAGTTCGTAGGCTCCGCCCACTCCCATGAAGCACTGCAAATAACGTAATCAAGTCGATCTCTAAACGCTCTCAAAATACTTACATTTATGTATATATATGCATATTTTGCAATAAACTTAAAATATATTGTTTAGATATGTCGGGTAGTTTTATATTTATCGTTTTCAATTTGATTATGCTGTTCGCAGTGCTTCATGGGATTGTAGTTCTTTTACTAAGTACACAGTCTTGTACCTTTGTGTTTTTGTCTGATTTTCAAAAACTTATTTTGCTTCAAATCAAAGTTTTAGCGTTGTGATTCACGCTTGTAGCTGATTGGCTTGGTTCATGACTTATAAAGACGACTTTTAAAAAATCCCTATGGAAAAAAAAAAGTGGAAATGGACCCAGCAGTGCTGAAAAAAAGGGCGGGCATTAATACACTCTATGATCTAATAAGAAACCTTGCACCGATACTCACAGCTGTAGAGCCGTTGTTCTCAATAGGACATGTGAAACGTGTTCAAACATTCCCATATTGTTCAGTGTGAACTGGATTTACAGGTTTTGGAATGTCTCCCGGTACAATTTCTTGTTTCCCCTGTGATCTAGAATCAACCTCATGTTCCTAACCAGCGTACAAAGCGCCCATCGAGTACAATCTGGGCTTTATTATCTTATCTTGTCTTATCTTATCTTTGGTACAGAACATTCTCAAGACTAGCAAGAACCACAATGATGAATCAGATTAACCGTGTGGGACTTTTAACCGTGTGTTATTTTCAGCATAAGAGCGATTAAATGTAATTAAAATAAACACGCGTTCAAAATAACTATTTTACAATGCATCATTTTACCTCTGAAATCTGATTGTCATGCCATATATATATGTGTGTGTGTGTGTGTGTGTGTATATATATATATATGTATATATGTGTGTATATATGTGTATATATATATATGTATGTATATATATATATATATATATATACACACACACATTCACGTTAACTGATAAACTATATATATATGCATGTGTGTGTGTGTGTGTGTGTGTGTGTGTGTGTGTGTGTGTGTGTGTGTTCATTAGTTAACATGAACTAATAATGAAAAATACTTCTAAAGCATTTACTAATCTTAGTTCATATTAATTTCAACATTTGCTAATTCTTTAAGAAAATCAAGTTGTAACATGAACTAACAATGAATAGTTGTATTTTTATTAACTGAAGTTAACAAAGATTAATAAACATTGTAACAAATTTATTTCTCATTGTTAGTGAATGTTAGTTAAAGAAGTGCAAGAAGTTACCATTGTTTTTATAGAATTATACAGTTTTGAATTTTATATTTAATGTTATAGAAAATTAGGTATATAAAGTACCTAGATAATTATTTGTTTTTGTTTGTTTATATAATATTTTTGTTTTATATTATTTTTAATGCCATAATCAAATTAAATATCTTTGGTTTTAGCTATAAATCCAATCAAGATGAAGTTTAAAGTAACTTGATTAGTTCTATGTGATGTTACGCAAAAATGATAGTTTTTGTTGACATGCCATTTTTATTTTTTGATCGTAGAGACAGTCTGTGAATTTCAGTATATTTTGTTCTGCCTAAATGAATATGTTTGGATGGTTCTTCTGACGTTGTGTCGAGACTGATCCCACGTAAGACGGTCTGTGGACTCGTCGTGCAAATCGTGTCTAGTTTATTCTGTATGGCTGATTTTTTTAATAGTCATTAGATGTATGGTCACTGTTTTTACAGAGCGCTCATATTAAAATAAAGATGTAGTTTTGGTTGCTCAGCCTTCACAACTCAAACACAGATCCGACATGTGCCCTCTGGAGGTGAACACTGGAAATGCAAGGCCATATTTGATGCTGGTGAAGTGCATTTTGGGATGCATAGGTGTTATTTACATTTTGTATGGGCGATTTTGTCCCCACCACTTTATGAAACGGCTCACGCCAAAGATGACAGCAACAGATGATTCTTCTGGATCAACACAAGCAATTCAGTGTATGTTTATTATAACGAGTGGTGGAATTTGTAACGTTTTGCTGACTAATTGTTGAGGTTGTTATCAGTTGTCAAAAGTTACAATGTTCAGAGGAAATGTTCTTGTTCCAATCTGTCGTCATCTGTTCGGAAAAATCGCAAAACAAAATGCAAAGAAATGTGCTCCTGATTTTATTTAAAAAAAAAATTCCCTTTTTTTTTATCTTCGAAGATTTAATTATCAAAGATTACAATATCAAAGATAATGTGATCAGGTATATATGAAAGACTTTCATTAGATGGTCAATAATTGGCATTTGATGCTTAGTGGCAAATATCTAATATATTTATTTTATAAATATTATATTAATATTATATTATTGTATATTTCTGTGGTCAGTAACATGTATTTAACCCAGAATATTATTTTAAATACTGAAGTGTAATTGCACATTTGGGGTCAAGGGTCAGGGAGTTTGGAGTCTGGTTGCGAAGTCTCTTATGGTTAACGTTTATTTGATCAAAAATACAGTAAATACAGTAATATTGTCAAATATTTTTGCAGTTTAATACAGTGTTTACATTTTATTTGAAATAATAAATGTTTTCTATTGTAAAATACTTCAAAATGTAATTTATTCCTGTGATCAAAGCTTAATTTTCAGCATCATTACTCCAGTCTTCAGTGTCACATGATCCTTCAGAAATCAGTCTTATGCTTCGTTCATCTGTTGTCTCGATTACCCTTATTTAAAGACAACACGTGACCCGTTCTACTCTGAGCCGTTCAGAAGATTCCCAGTTTACAAGTTGTAATTCTGAGTTCTACAAGGACGTGAATGCTTTGTACAGTTTGAATCTTGTAATTATGGTACGATGGCTCAAGAAACATTTCTTTTTATTATCTATGTTGAGAACAGTTGTGCTGCTCAATATTTTTGTGGAAACCCTGATTTTTCTTTTCAGGATTCTTAGAAGAATAGAAAGTTTTGAAACCGCATTGATCACTTTTGTTTCAATTGATCTATCCTTGCTATTAATAAGTTAAAAGTATTGACCTGATAATTAGTAGTATTTTATACTTTATATGCATTTTCACATCTGAAAGAAATGCTCCAACATCGTATAAAAGCAAGAGTCGAGATCTCCACACAAACCTATTTTTCTTAATCTTTTTATCTTTTTTTTTTGGCAATGTCGTTACAGATTGTCTTGTTGTCACAAGCTTGTGGGATGAGTCTATATTTGTCTCTGTTAGTGCTGATAGCACTAATATCACATGATGGTCACAGAGTGTTGGGCTAATATTCTGCCTTTCTGCAGGGAAGTAAGAGAAAGATATGGGCTTGTTATCTAACATTCTTCAGCTGCGTACTTGCTGTAGGGATGCTTTCATGGGTTCAGTTCTCATTCACATCCAATGAGTGTATATATATATATATATATATATATCTCAGGTCCTGTGAATATTTTTGACACAGCAACAACAGGTATATCTAGACTACACCTTCAAATGGCATTGTTTGAATGAGAGCGTTGCTTCTTCTTTGATAGTTTTTGCCACTTTTAATACCGTTTGAAATGATGAAAGTAACCAAGTCTCATCTGAGACACAATCAAAGTGTTTTTGAAGACTATTGTGTAGATATCATATTCTTTTCTAGTGTCAGTGACACTGGTACTTGAGCAGTGTCTTTGATATTAATTTGTGACTATATTATCATTTGTTATTACAAGTCACTGATATGGTGTTTGTATGTGTGTGTATATGTATATGTGTATAAATGTATCACGGTTTCCCAAAAATATGATGCAGCACAACTGTTTTCAACATTGATAATAAACATAAATGTTTCTTGAGCAGCAAATCATCATATTAGAATGATTTCTGAAGGATCATGTGACACTGAAGACTGGAGTAATGATGCTGAAAATTCAGCTTTGATCACAGGAATAAGTTACATTTTAAAATATATTCAAATAGAAAACAGCTGTTTTAAATTGTAATAATATTACTGTTTTTTTTTTTAATCAAACAAATGCAGCCAAAAGTGCATTTTGTAAAAAAAAAAATTAAAAAAAAAAAAAAAAAATAATAAAAAAAATTCTTACTGACCCCAAACCTTTGAACATTAGATGGATAGATAGATAGATAGATAGATAGATAGATAGATAGATAGATAGATAGATAGATAGATAGATAGATGTTGTTTATTAATTCTTGTGGGAAATCATTGAATAAAACACACATAAACTGCAGTTATGCTCGATAATGAGAAAGATGCCATTGCCCAAAATATGCATGCTGTAGTTTGGTCATGAAAATATATTTATTAATGAAAAACCTACTTGTGTAAAGTTGATTTAACTTTTTCTTCATTCGTGTCTTCACAGCTTTCTTGACCGGATTGATGCAGTAAGACAAAGCGACTACACACCAACAGACCAGGTACTGTGTGAGCTCTCCCAAAAACACACACCGTGATCATTTGTAGATGAGAAACGGCATGAGACGCTTTGTAAATGGCTCGCTCTTTATTTTCCAATAGTTGGCCTTCCCTAACACTTTCTCTCAATCTTTCTCCATACAGGACTTGCTTCGCTGCCGAGTGTTAACATCAGGGATCTTTGAGACGCGATTTCAAGTAGACAAAGTCAACTTTCAGTGAGTTCACTTACTTATTAAAAAGCTCCATAGAATCATAATAAAGATTGTACAGTGGATATTACTGTAAGTGTTGAAGTGCCATGTCTTCATATGTCCACTAGAGGGACACATTTCACTTCCTATAAACCTCATGTCTCTGTTCTTCTCTTTCAGTATGTTTGATGTAGGAGGTCAGAGAGACGAAAGAAGAAAATGGATTCAGTGTTTTAATGGTACATTAAGTGTGTGTGAATTTGAGTGTGTGAATTTAAGCGTCTTACCGCCGGTTGCACGTGCACGTCATACAAGTTGAAAGTGCCCATATTAAGTCTCCTACAAAAGGTTTACATGCATCCAAGGTCAAAAAAACACGAGAGGACTCGTTTCAGACAGTTCAGAATCGATTATTTCTTTTGAGAGACAGTAACTCCATTTATCTTTGTAATTTTGAAGACATTTTACATTCACAAAAAGTCATATCAAACACTACATGAAAGGTAATATCTGAAAAAGCATAATAGGGGCACTTTATTGTGTGATCTTTAACAATTTCACATTTGAAGGACTCTAAAAATATTTGCTGTTTCTCTTTAGACGTCACAGCGATCATCTTTGTGGTAGCGAGCAGCAGCTACAACATGGTCATAAGGGAAGACAACAACACAAACAGGCTACGGGAAGCACTTGCTCTTTTTCGCAGCATCTGGAACAACAGGTGAAACTTCATTTTCTCATTCCTTTTTTATTGCTTGTTTTTAAGTGCGAGTGCACGCTTAACTGACCCCTGGGCTCTGTATTTTCCCCCCTTCTTTCTGCAGATGGTTACGAACAATTTCTGTCATATTGTTCCTTAACAAACAGGACATGCTGGCAGAGAAAGTATTAGCTGGGAAATCTAAAATTGAAGATTATTTCCCTGAATATGCTTGTTACACCATACCAGATAAAGGTTAGACTTTTCACCCAGACACACACATCACTAAAGACCCAGAAATCCTGAAAAAGTACTGAAGTTTTCATATAAGTGGGTAGTTGACAAATAATTGAGATTTTTGGGTTAAAGGAAAAATGAAAATTCTGTCATGAAAAATGATGTACAAGCTTCATAAACGTAGTCCAAATGACTTATGCACTATATCTGTGTGAACTTGAGAATCGGATCAGTCAGATTCACAAGCGTTCAGTTTTGTGAAGTGAATCGACTGATTGATGTGCAGGACAGTGTGTGTTAATCTGTTGACTCTTCTATTTCAGTAACTCCTGAACCAGGTGAAGATCCCAGAGTGACAAGAGCCAAGTTTTTCATTCGTGACGAGTTTCTGGTTAGTATTTTTATTTGTCTATTGCAGTCACAGTTTAGACTGATTCACTTTGTTGTGCTTTTTCCTAGCAAAGCATGTGTTTATTATGAAATGATGGAGAAAAGCCCTGTTGATGGGCAGTTTATAGAAATCCATCAATAATCTATTTTATCAACATTTTTGACCACTATTTACTCTTCTCTACACAATCCACTTAATCCGGTAAACTGATAGTCGGTGCCATCTTGTGGACATCCAAAGAACAAACATGTTTACTTCATTTTCAGCATTAATAATCATCATCCACACTCTGATTCATTGGATTCACTCAGTTGTGTAGTTCATGCAATTCGGGGTTTGTGGGTTTGATAAAAAAAGCTAATAATTAATTAAATAGTAAAAGTATAAAACAAATGAAAACAATAAAAATAAAACATGTTATAAAGATGATTTTATTATATATTTATACTAAAATGTATATATACATTTAATAAATTCAATAAATCATCTGATAAAATGATATATATATATATATATTATATATAAAGCCGCCTCTCAACACTAAATTTAGTTATTTTTCGCTGCTTATTGCACTTAAACGGTCAAATACACACAAAATAATGTATAATATGTATAATATACACATCAGCAAATGTTAAATTATTGAAATATTGACTATATATCGCGGGCAAAGGGGTTCGGCTGATGAAAAAGTTTGATGAAACGGAGTTTTTTTTTTTTTTCAATTAAAAGTGATTCATTAATCCCATTAATGACTGGGTTCTGGTGTAGGCATTTATACTGAGTGTTGTCCAGTCAAATTGATGTACATAAATATTGTTTAATTACTTTTGTTAAATATTGTTAAACTACAACCAAATTTTTTTTTGGATCAATTCTTGTAATCATATGAAACGCTTAATTGTAACGGTCTCTTTTCACAGAGGATCAGTACAGAGAGCGGAGATGGCCGTCACTACTGTTATCCCCATTTTACATGTGCAGTGGACACGGAAAACATCCGCCGGGTCTTCAACGACTGCCGAGACATCATCCAGAGAATGCACCTGCGGCAGTACGAGCTCTTGTGATCGTCGGGACCCTGCACTCTCTACCAACGTGTCTCCAAACTCCGCAGACAAAGAATACTACTGACGTTTGGCACACCACACTTCGGTTTTTACTCGTTTTATTTTAACTCATGATTCGGGGCGGGGCGGTCGATCGGTGGGCTGGAAGGCGGAGAGGGTCACTGGGTTTCCCCCCATGTTTTTATTTGGATTGCCTTTATTTTTGCCATTCCATGAAGCCTCTGGCTACCTCCTTTTTTTTAAATTAAAATAAAAAATGATATCGTTGTGTATATTTTCTGGCTCCCGCCAGATTATGAAGATCGCATCACCTTGTGACCTCCAGGAGTCCTAGTCTCGCGCCCCGAACCTTGATCTTCTGACCTATAGGGCTCTCTGCTGCTCTTTCTGTTTCCGAACACTGAAGATCGCCCACGGACAGAGGCGGGGACGGGGTGGGGGGGGGGGCTAGGGGTTGTCGAACACTGGGCAAACGAAGTGAAGTAATGCACTTTTCCATCCGGTTTTGACTGACGTTTTTTCTTTACGAAGATGGACACACTATGTAGCATCACATCATGAATTTCTGTCCCACTCAAGGCTTGCGGACAGGTCAGAGGATGGTGGGAATGACCACGCCCCTTTCATTGGAAGGAGGCGGGGCATTGAAACGAGGAGGAGGGGCTCCGGGAACATTGCTGAAGCCTCAGTTTGCTCTTGAGAACATGATGGCAAAACATCCGTGAAAAGAAACGCCCCATTTCTTATTGTTTTAGTTTCTTATCTTGTACAGACTGTGCAAGGTTTGATTTTTTTTTCTTCTTTTTTTTTCTTTCCTTTCCTGTACAGACTATAAAATGTTATATTATTTTGTACAACTTTATTGAAAGAGAGTAAAAAATCTACTTGTAGATCTTTGTGCCTTGATTATGGCTGTACCTGTAAATGAAGCTGATACATATGTTTTTGACTGCGCTGTACAGCTTGATGTCACCCCTGTCGGCAGAAGGGACTGTGGATGGGGACCTACTCTGTAGAGTTTAGTTTCTTTTCTTTTTTTTTCTCGTTTTTGTTTTTCTGCTTTGTTTATATAAAAAGAGAAAAAGTTCTTTATTAAAAAAAAAAAACAATAAATATAGGAAAGAAAATCTTAACCTGTATACATTATGCAAATTGACCCCCTTACCCGCGGTTATGATCGGACGAAACGGCACCATGCCTTTCTTCTCGTTTTTTTTGTTTGTTTTCCGTTTCATTTTAATTCTCAGCTTTAAAAACAGAAAAATTGAAGAAAAAAAAAGTGTCCAAAATCACAACCTGGTGTTGTTTTCAAAGGAACCTTTTTGGATATGAAGTATGTCTGATATATACACACACGTTTGTGTCTGTGAGTGCGTGCGTGTTCACGTACAGGAGACAAACATTGAGCCACAGACGCATGACATTTGTGTATGAGTGTGTGTGCGCGTGTGTGTGCAAGAGTGCATTGTGTGCACTCTTTTATAAATGTGCGTACATGTAAATTTATACGTCTATATAAATATATATGTACAATTCTACATGTTTAATTATGTGTGTGTTGGTGTATACATACTTTAGTATGTATACAGTGAAGATGTGTACTTACACACATAGGTAAGCATGTCTAGAGTGAAATGAATAAATGAGAGTGCAATATTGAAAGCAACTGTGCGTGTCCGACGATTTTCACCATACACAATATAGACAGTAAATAGTAAACTGAAAGGTTTTTTTTACTTGTATTTCTTTAATATCAATATCATGTGATATCAGTTTATAATACACATCCAAATATACTCTTTATTTTTTAAAGCAACAACATCAGAACTTCAAGATGTACATTTTTATTTATATTTATTCAAGTTTTTTCTTTTTTCTTTTATCAGCTGAACACCTTTGGCATTCCTAATTTATTTTGCTTTTACCAAAACCTTTCAAACAATGTGATCCACCAAAACAACACAAATTATGTTACACATGCAAATTTTGGTTGATACAATTTTAAGTTCAAACACGTTTAATATATATATATATATATATATATATATATATATATATATATATATATATATATAGTATTACTCCAGTAAATCTCAAAACTTTTTAAATCTGTAAATACTATGTGCTTAAAGTCATGTTGCACAAGAAATACTTTTTAAAATAAATCTTCTAAAGTCATTAAATAGATTTTGTGTTTGTTATGTTTCTTAACTCTTAAAATCTCCCACCACTATTCTTTTGACCGTCTACAAAACCCCATACATTCACATTTCAACACTAAAATGCTGACCACACTGAATAGTCTTCATTGCAAGATGACATATCCAAAGTTTTTGGTACATTAACATAGACCTCCGATTCAACAAGCCACAGTGTATTACACCAAATTACAACAAGTGCAATCAACTTGACAGAAAAAGTTGATCTGGATTTTTAGATGTTGAAAAACTCAAATATTTTATACTGTATATGTGTATATATAATGCTGAGGAACATTGATTCCATACAGCACACACATGACATTCAGATAAACCACAATCGTATTGTTGAAATCCAAAGAAGTTTCATTTGGATTTCTTGACATAGCATTTCTAAGTATTTCTTGGTACACTGCCCGGCCAAAAAAAAGTTATTTGGATCATTATTGAGTGATTATTATGTTTCTAGTATGTTATATGTTTGGGAACAGTTCTTCTAACCCTAATTGATGGAGTGTGTAGCTTTTCATTTGTTTAAACAACCATGTAGGAAGACACATCATGGCCATATTCCAGGATGACAATGTCAAGATTCATCAAAAATTGATGCACCTCTTAATGGAAATAAATGTTGTGATGTTATTTCCATCAAGAGATGCATACATTTTTGCTCAAGATCTTGTATTGACAATGCAAGAGTCCAGCACTCTGTAAAGTCTCCTCCAGCACATCCCAAAGACTTTCAGTGAATTTAAGGTCTGGACTCAGAGGTCCCGACCATTCTTTCACAATCTGAGCCTGATGAATCTTGACATTGTCATACTGGAATATGGCCATGATGTGTCTTCCTACATGGTTGTTTAAGAAATAAAAAAACTACACACTCCATCAATTAGGGTTTAAAGGACTGCTCCCAAACATGATAGAAACATAATAATCACTGCAATAGCGATCCAATCATAGACTCTTAAGAAACTATTTTTTGTTTTGGCCAGTGTATAGATGTATTGCTGAGGTACATTAATTCCATACAGCACATAAATGACATTCAGATAAACCACAATCTTATTGTTGGAGCCCAAAGAAATTTAATTTGGATTTCTTGACATAGACGTGTATTTCTTAGTATGTCCTTTAGACAAAAAGACAGCTGTACTGTCCATATTTGCACATTCATGTTGAACTCGCCGTTCCCAAGCGCAGCTGCACGTTTGATTTCACGCTTACGGGAACTCAAGTAATTATAAAGTCTTTGTTAGGTAGGATATAAAGGCATCGAGTTTGGCAAGTGAATCCTATGCAAAAAGTGTCGCCTCAACATGGAATGATCCAGAAGCTTTGCGTTTGAATTAGATTGCAAGATTTTACAGAAGTGTTCCCATTTAAGACTCGGGCTACTGTATGTCCTGATTTTGCATGCCGGAAAACAAGCTTCGAAGATTCTATTCCTCTCGATTACTGCTTTTCAAATGGCTTCTTCTTGCTGATCTGAAGAGTGACTTGTCCGGTTGGTGTGTAGCTGCAGGTTTGTGCGGACACTTGCGTTTTGAAGCTCTGCAGACCTCCCTCCTTTCCTCTCTGGACCTCGGAGCAGTACGTCGGCTGGGCGTCAAACCTCGCAAAGCCACTGGCATGCGGTGAACGGTTAGATGAAGGTTCTTCAGTCACATGAATAGGTATGGTCTTCTCTCGCCTTGACCAAGAGCTGCCGCTCACTGATGAACCTGGAGTGAACATGCTGGAAATATGTTCCTTGAAGGATCCGAAGAAACCCATGCGAGGCTTTGCGGATGCCACTGGACGTCCCACGTGCAGCAGAATGGGTTTTCCAATGACAGGCTCGTTTATTTCTCTCTGCAACACCGAGATCTCACTTGGCTTCTCATCGGGGACGTGATGGTCTGCACGGCTGCCGAAAGTCTCACCTTCCTGAGGGACGTAGTCCTCGAGGTCTTCAAGAGTAAGAACTCGATTCCCATCAGTCAGTATTTTGCAGTCTCCAAGTTCGTCGTCTTCGGGCTCCAGGACAACAGTTCCCTCCTCATCTTCATCAGTCTCAACCAAGACATATGGGTTACTAATATCTCCTGTAACGGTTGGGTATATTGTCACATTGTCAACCTCAGACACATTCTGCACAGGTTCCTCTTCATCAGTACCAGAAGATGCTTGTAGAAGCATTTCGGCACCCATTGTCTCCTCTACTAACTTGTTGTTGGAGTTATTAGTGTTTGGATTGCCAGGTGTTGACAACTTGCCGGGGGAAACGCCCCTTCTCCTTGGTAACTTGGGTGATTTGTTCACTTTATACTCGATTATTTCCTCGACTTCCACCCATCTTGGGTTCCTGGCCGTGGCACCCTCTGGATCTTGAACGTACAGTGTCGGGACAGTCTTCCTGGCCACTGTTCGTCTCTGTCTGGGCGGTTCGGGAGTGGACGTCTCTGAGCGGTAAGCTCCCATGGGTGATGGTCTTGGGGACGCGTGGCGTTTCATTCGAGTGTTCTTCACCACTGTGGTGATGGTCTCCTCGCTTAAAGTGGAAAAAATCACATTTGTGAGTATGATTCTTGATAGATGCACACAGTAGACATAAACATAATGCATAGCATTAGTCTAAATCTGCCATCAAATTTACAAACTGTGATATGTAAGGCCAGTTTACACTTATCAATACTTGTATAATACATTTTGAAGAATTGTATTACATTATATTAATATAAACATATTTTGAAATGTAATTTTTTCCTGTGATCAAAGCTGAATTTTCAGCATCATTACTCCAGTCGTCAGTGTCACATGATCCTTCAGAAATCATTCTAATATGATGATTTGGTGTTTAAGAAACATTTCTTAGGATTATTAATTGATAGAAAATTCAAAGAACAGGATTTATTTGAAATAGACATTTTGTTTTATCAATATAATGTGTTTGCATAGTAAAAAAAAAAAAAAAAAAATTTTTTTGTGTTTAGGTGCATGTTTGAGACTTACATAATTATGGTTTTCTTCGGTATTTTCGTCTCTTGTTCCGTTACTAGTTGAAAAACAACATAAAAATGGTATTAAATGAGTTACATAATCAAACAAACATCACATTTATTTTAGCTATTAAATTTCAGTTAATTCACATCTTGTCAAAGAGGTACAAGGATGATGCTGAAATGTGACCCTGGACTACAAAACCAGTCACATGGGTCAATTTTCTGAAATTGAGATTTATACATCATCTGATAATCGATAGTTTTGACCCATACAATGTATTGTTGGCTATTGCCACAAATATACTCGTGCGACATGTGACTGGTTTTGTGGTCCAGGGTCACAAATATGAAAATACATTGTCAGATTTCTAAATATAGGTACATTTATATTACAACATGTACTTTTCTTATTTTCTGGAACCATGAAACTATCTTTCATAATAGCCCCTTTATTAAAACCATTAAATGTTGCATAAGAATGTGTATACGTACATGTTTTTTAATCCGTTTGAAGTTTTTAGTAAGTGAAATCATAACAGATGGAAAAGGCTGTCATACTTTTATGTTTTTTTTAATTAGGTGGCAAATGTGTGTTGACAGATGTCTCTTACCTTCTATAGTGATGGCCTGATCTGCTCTACGTTCTCCAGCCTTTGCCACAGCAGGAGTGATCAGCTGTGCCGCACACCTGGCACTGCCCAGACGGTTCGACAGCTGCAAATGAATAATATGATGATCATTGGCTTAATTCCTCATGGTTGGAGTAAAGTAGGAACTGAAAGGACTAAAGCAAGGACGTCCATACCTCACATTCATAGTGTCCGAGGTCTCTTTCTCCAGGGTTCTTGATAACTAGAACCAACACTCCACTGCGTGATTCACTGTATGTCTGAAACTTCTCCTGGTCTGTCAGTAGTTTACCCTCCTTAAACCATCTGTGCAGGGAAATGCCATAGCTTAACACTAACCCAACACATTTTATCAGTGAAATGGATGACATTGTTGGGTTTAGTAATTTATGGAATGCCTTGATTGGAATTTTATGACATGAATCACCCAGAGTTATTTTGGCTCATTATTTAAACATAGTATAATATATACTACCGTTCAAAAGTTTGGCATTGGTAAAATAACTCTATTTGAATATATTTTAAAGTGTAATTCATTCCTGTGATGCAAAGATTAATTTCCAGCATCATTTCTCCAGTCTTCAGTGTCACATGATCCTTCAGAAATCATTCTAATATGATGATTTGCTGCTCAAGAAACATGTTATCATTATCAATGTTGAAAACAGTTGTGCTGCTTCATATTTTTGTGGAAACGGTGATACATTTTTTTCCAGAATTCTTTGATAAATAGTATGTTCAAAATAACTTTTTATTTGAAATAGAATTTTTTGTAACATTATAAATGTCTTTAAGGACATTTCATTTTTGAATGTCAGTGTAAATATTAGTTTAAACGGAGTCACTACCTTATCTTGGGACTTGGTGCACTCTGAATGGTGCAGGTGAACTGAGCATCTTCTCCTGGAAAGAGTGTGGCGTTCCGGATCTTATTCACAAAACGTGGAGGTACTGCAAGATATGCAATAAAAATCAACACAAATTTAATTAAATCCTTTCACAGATTGTGAAACCAGCTTTAGTAAGTTAGTCACATCAGGTTGCTCTCAATTTGCTCACGTCTGTCACTCACCCTGCACAGTGATTTTGCCTAGTGTGCTGGCGTTGCCCGCAGAGCTGGTGGCGAAGCACATGTACTGGCCAGAGTCGTCTGCCGTCATGTTGTCCAATATGAGTGTGCAAGAGCCGTCTGGGTCCTCAATGATGATGTGATGAGGATCCGCCTCCACAGCTCGCCCGTCTGTTTGTGAGAGTCGGATGGATGAATTACTTTACTTAGAAGACATCAAGAGGGGAAAACCCCCAAGATTTGGTTCCTTACCTTTGTACCAGGTGACCTGTGGTTTTGGGACACCAGTGACCTTGCAGGCGAGCTTTACTGTCTGTCCAAGCTCTGCTGTTAAGTCTGTCAACACTGAGTCGAAATCTGGAAGGCCTGTAATAATAGTAAAATGCTACATTTTAGGACTAGGGTTTATTATTATTGTAGTATTCAAGAACATGACCGTACTTAATAGATGATGATGTTTCAAAAGTGGAGTGTGTTTTGCCATGTCACTAAAGTGCTGCAGGGATGACATATTTTTGTAGACCAAAACCTGGTTAAAAATTGTTTTTTTAAATTGTTTGAATGTGTTTTTTTTTTTTTGTTAAATGCCTGAAACAACAAAATAAATCAGTAATACTCTCTTGTAATTTTTTTTGTAAAGCTTTTATGTGTCTTGAAAAAGGCGGTTGCTAACAAGTGGCTAAATGGGACTACAGAGGTTGGCCAATGGGTAAACTCATTTACTCACTAGTTCACTCTTACAGCCTCATTGTGTTTATAATTGTGCTCTTGCAAACTATTCTAACTCAAACCTTCCAACTTGTAGATTTTAAATATTAAAAGAGTTGTTGGAAGCTTAGTGGTGTTGACACGGTGTTGTTCGTTTGTAGCCTAACCTTAGCTTTTTACTTTTAGCAATTGTATTTAAGCTTCAAAATGTAAAAGTTGTGTTCATTTGTGAAGACTATCATGACGAACAAAACGTGTAAGAATTATAAACTTTTTGCTGGTCACAGAGCTTATTTTCTGCAATAATCCAAAAGCCAATGGAAAAACCCTTTTGGTTTTTGAAGAGGAAACTAGGGTGAAGCAATCTTCTGGGTTGGTCTAAAAAACACTTCAGTGCTCTAGTCAAGGTGAGACATGCTAACATGTACATCATGCTAATGTTGGTGACTTACTCCACGTTGGCATGCTATACCGCTGCTGAAGGTCACGGAGGTCGCGGAGCCATGAGTTCTTGATGATGACAGTCCGTGCCTGCAGAGTGTATTTTCTCACAGAGTCCTCACGCTCATGCCAGATCTCAAATGATCTCTCATCACCCTCCACAGTGTCGTTCACTTCAATGTTCGTGAGCTAAAGCAAAACGATAAAATATTTTACTATACATTACATTTATTTATGCAATATTATTTTATAAGTGACGTTATGAGGAAAAAACAGTAATTAAGAAATCATTTAGTCATTTAGCCGATATTGGCCATTTTGAATCATCGCCATTGGCGCTTGGCTTTGTGAATTTTTAGTAAATGTTGTGTAAAATACACTGCCCCAAAGCAAATGCTTAAGAGTCTATGATTGGATCATTATTGCAGTAATTATTATGTTTCTATCATGTTATATGTTTGGGAACAGTTCTTTTAACCCTAATTGATGGAGAGTGTAGCTTTTCATTTCTTAAACAACCATGTAGGAAGACACATCATGGCCATATTCCAGGATGACAATGTCAAGATTCATCAGGCTCAAATTGTGAAAGAATGGTCGGGACCTCTGAGTCCAGACCGTAAAAATTCACTGAAAGTCTTTGGGATGTGCTAGAGGAGACTTTATAGAGTGCTGGACTCTTGCATTGTCAATACAAGATCTTGAGCAAAAATGTATGCATCTCTTGATGGAAATAACATCACAACATTTATTTCCATCAAGAGATGCATACATTTTTGGTCAAGATCTTGTATTGTCAATGCAAGAGTCCAGCACTCTGTAAAGTCTCCTCCAGCACATCCCAAAGACTTTCAATGACTCACTTTCACTGCAACAATGATCCAATCAGTCAATCAACGATTGACTTATTTTCTGGCCAGAAACTGTACGTGTGTCACTTAATTACAGTCATTTAAAAAGCATTTGATAAGCTCTAACCTTCATCATATTCTTAAACACATATGTTTGTGTGTCCATATTTGTGTCTCTCTTCTGCTTGCAGATGACCACATGGTTTTTGAAGAGGAAAACATGGCGGTGGTGACCTCTGGAAGATGATCGAACTCCTGGAGCTCCTTCCCAAACAGTGAAAGGCCCCTGTAGAACAAAGAAAAATCCAGAACTTCACTACAAACAAGTTGTTAAATTTAACTACAAGAAAGTGAAATAGGCAATATGAGAGCACGTTTATCAAAAAGTAACTATCCTGTACGTTAATGTGTGACATTTGAGATTAGAGACCGTACCTGTCTAATAGGTTCTCCCAATGCCTCCAGATTGGCGGGGTAGTTCTCTATGAGAGATACATGGTGTGTGTTCTCTGAGCGCTGGGAGAGGGACGACACCATTGCATAGGCCTGCTCCAACAAACAGCAGTTCTGACCGTTCTTTGCTTTGTTCCGGATCAATTCCTATAATGAAATCGGGGAATTGGAAAGGGATGCTCACTTTCAATTATTATGCATCACAGAATATATAACACAATTCTTAAATGCATTTTTAGATAGTTATTCAGCCTTTTGCAAGTGGAAATTTGAGATTTTTTCCTCACACAGAAACGCAGTATTGTGGTATTCAAGTTTTTATTACCTTCAGTAAAGCCCTGTACTTTAGAATTCTCTCTGGTGGTCTCTGAAGATAAGCATTGATACTGAGCACTGGACACTCTGAGGGGTCGACATTTGCCAACTCGGAGACTGTATAATTCTAATGAAAGAAAGATATAAAACATGTTATGCTCTGCGTCTTCTGAATACCAAATTATTTTAGTTTACGGACAAAGAAAAAATTTAGTTTTCATGCCCCTAGAAATCCATCACATATTTTTGTAAACCCACCTTGAAATATTGGTGCACTTCTTTCTCACTGATGGTGGACTCAGCCTGTGACTGTCCAATGAGGTACTGTAGATATTTCTCAAAACCTTCAGAGTTTTTTAAGAAATGCATGGCAATGTCATCATCTGTGTCACAATCACGCAGACCGGGCAGCAAAGAGCTGGAAAACAGGCAACAGTCAAAGTTTTCATCAAGATTTTTACAAAACTAGTTTATAAATGAAGAAACTAGTTCTTTACACACTAAATTTTAGATATAGGCCTGGTTTCACAGACAGGGCTTAGATTAAGCCAGGATTAGACCTTAGTTAAATTAGGACATTTAAGTAGCTTTTATAAACGTCCCTTAGAAAAAAACATTACTGGTGTGCATATTTTTAGATATGTCAGTGCAAGTTGCTTTCAGTTAAAACAGCTCAAACATGCATGTTAGTCTGGGTCTACTTTAAGCCTTGTCTGTGAAACCGGGGGATAGAGTTAACCATAGAATTAACAATAATATTTTATTGTCTGAACTTTGTACCTGCTGTGGAAGGATTTCAAATCACTGATATTACGGAAGATGGTTTCCTTCTGGCTGGCGATATCAGGTGGTGTGCTCTCCTCATCCACGCGCTTCAGATGGTGTGATGTGAAAAACTCAATCTCCTTCAGAAACTCAGTCTCTGTGTTGATCAGCTCCTGAACAAGTTGACTAGATACAAGTGAAACGTAGGTAGAATGAGCAAAGTTATAGTACAGAATAAAATGCACATTTGATCTGTCTAAATTTTACCAGAGTTTCTTCTTGTACTCTGTATCGGTGAGTTCCTCTCTGGTGGTCTCTGGGAGGTCTGTTACATCTGCAGACAGCTACAACACAACCAATCCATCATTAGTAAGAAATTATGAAGATACACTGCACTTGTCAATACATTATGTGCATTTTTAACCCTAATGTCAAATTTTAAACTCACTGGTCCATTATGAATGACCCTAATTTAAGTTTCACATGCTATCGCATTAACCAGTGTGTATATATAGGCTATATATATAAACAGACCTTCAGTCTTTTGTCAAGATACGCAGGCGAGACCCATCCCTGGCGAGACGGGTTGGATTTGGTAGGCTTGGTACGGACCAGCCATTTAAGTGGGTGGGCAGAGTCCAGAACCTCCACATACTGGCCCTCTTTCAGAGAGATGGTATCTTTACTGACACCCATGGGGTTGTAATCAGCTGTCACCACGTAGATATCAAACATCTGCACAGATGCATTGAGATAACAGTACATTTAGAAAATGTGTAGTGCTGTCTTCACTTTAAAAACATGAGAATTCTCCGGATTCTGCTTTTAAATATCCTATAGTGAACTAAATAATCAACAAGATGCTTATCTCACATAATAAATAATATGAACTACAAAATTATTATCCTGACATAATTGTTTCCCCCTTTTACAATAAATGGTAAATGAATGTGTTAAAAAATCTTATTTAAACAGAATGCAACAGGTCTGATATATAATAATAATAATAATAATAAAATTGTTGATGACATCAAGAGTGTGATGTTTGTGATACCTCTCCCCTGGCATCTCCTTCATCCGATTCAGACGATGAGTCTGCGATGAGAGATGTAGGGCGTGATCGGCCGTGATATGGAGATGGTGATGGTGTTTTTGTTTCATCATCACTGTCAGCTCCTGGGACACGTAATGAAGCTTGAAGCAGACAGTGATAAAAAGGTTAGAGGAAGAAAGGGATAATGTTATTAGGTAGCTCTGACAGCATGGGCTTTAGCATCACATGTGAACTACAAAACATTTGTTCAATCATTGTTCAATTAAAAATCAGCAGACTAAGCATGTAATTTAATAATATTAATTTGGACATGAAATTTGAATAATATTATATATAGAGAGAGAGATGTAATTTAATAATATTAATTTGGACATGAAATTTGAATAATATTATATATAGAGAGAGAGAGAGAATCCCCCCCCCCCCCCCCCCCCCCCCATAGGGTTTACCAGGCCACACACACACACACACACACACACGTGTGCACATATCTAACATATGTAGGGCCTACTTCAGAATTTCAATGGTTTCCAAAATACAAACTTGAGATATATATATATATATATATATATATATATATATATATATATATATATATATATATATATATATATATATAACACCAAATAAACAATGGTGTTTGCGTGGTAATGATCACTTTACAACACTCAAACTGTGGCACGCGCACATAAGGGGGCAGCATACGATAATTAATTCCATTATAAATTCACATAGTGCATTTGACATAATGTCAGACGTCAGTTTTATTACCGCACACATATTAACATTATCACTGTCGTCTTAGCAACCGCCTGCTTACATTTAATATCGCGAAATCGCGATGACGAGTTCTTCTGTGAAATATTGCCGCCGTTTTTTAAAATACCGCGACCTGATGGTGAACACCAGTAAACACAGCTACTGACCCCCGTACTGAAATTCTAGCTAAAACAGACAGAAATAGATTATATGGAAATAATATCGCCAAAATGGATGCTGAAAACGATTTATGAGGAAAACTGTCCAGTTTAGAGAAGGTAAGCAGAATTGTTCTTATTATTTCGCCTACAATTCAAATTCGTAAGTAGCCTATCTTCTCTTATCTCACATAATAAATGAGTAATGAGTAATTAGTAATAATTATAAATGAGTCTTATCATAAGTGAAAATTGTGATCGTGTCTCAGGCTGGTGGGTGTAAGTAAAGAAGACTGAAAAAAGTTTGGGATCCACTAGATTTAAATCTACTGTACAAAAACATGTGTGTTATTTTACAAACTAAGTGTACCCAGTCAAATTCTCCCATTGCTCAATTTGAGCATGTATTCGAAAATATTCAGACAAGCTTTATGTAGTGTAGCCTTTTTTTGTAGAAACAATGCAAATAACAGCAGTGACAGAAAAAGAAGATTTTTTAAATATCATTTGAGCTCACCTGTAAGGTCCTTTATCAGTTGTTTTTTTTAATCATCTATGACTCTGGATATAATAACTAATGCTGTAAACCATGTTTCTCCTGTGATTTAACATGCACTATCATGCTTGTGTAAAAACTAAATTGTGCCCACACAAATATTAATGTATTGCTCATGCAATCCCATATCTAAATGAATATGGCAGCGAGCGTTCATCCATTTTCTCTGTGTATACTGAAACAGAGACACCTTGAAAGTGTAAAAATGAGACACTGATTTTCAAAATGTCCAGTTTATTCTGTATTGTGACAAAATGGCCCTGATTTTAAAGAACCATGACTTTATTACCAGCAGGCCATACTTAAAGCATTTTGTACTTTACATTTTAATATCTTAAATTTTAGGGTTTTCTTTCTGTCTTTTTTCAATGTTGAGAACCAAAGAAATAGACAAGCAATGTGATTAACAACAGCATAGCCTAATGGAGAAAAAGTCAAAGTTCTGGTGTAATACACTGGAGGTTCTGTGGATACATACTGGTTACTTTGGGCCAAGATTTCATCCACTGGAGCACTTGATGGTTCTGTAAGCTGTCTGAACAAATCAATGCTTCAATGAGAATGTGAGTGAATAGAGGGATGAGAGGATGGATGGATAGTTTGATGGATAGACAAAAGAATGGAGTCAGTGAACTGCACAGGGTTTCGGGGGATCCAGAGAGATAAGGTTTTATATATTTTGTCAGTAAACTGCATAGGAATTGGGAATATATATATATATATATATATATATATATATATATATATATATATATATATAAAATAGAAGGGAAGTCCAGGAAAATATGCTCACAAAAAATTCCTGAGTATAATTAATGATTTAAAAAGTGAATATAAAAACAGGTGTACTCCATTTCAGTACTCAGTACATCCTGTGAGATGAATTCAAAGCATTTGGGCACACACAAAGCTCATTCAAAAACAGCGCATACTGTTTTGAGTGAATTTTAGGATGCATCTGTAGAGAAAGACTACATTAAAACAATAAATTGTTATTTTGCACTATTATAACTATGACATCAAGAATGATAGGCTACTTTAATAAAAAAAATAGTACAGTACAAATAGTACACACATTTATACATATTGTAATTCAGTGTAATACTGCGGCAGTGCAGGTTACAAAAATATTAGCTCAATATTATTGACTGAAAATTATTGTTTTCTCTTACCTTGAGTGAACTTGGCAGATACCATTTCTGTGATTTGGGTTGTGAGTTTTTGTAAGAATTCCTCTGTACCCACTTCACCCATGTAAGGTAGTTTGATCTCTCCTAAGATGTTATCACAATAATCACTTATATTGTAGCAAATTACATCAGAACTACCAGATAGCAGTCACCCACTCTGATATAATCTGACAGCTCACTAAAAGTATAAAGTAGTTAAAAAAGAAATTTAAATAAAAACTTAAACAGAACATCATCTATCAAATATTCACCTTTGCCCGCTTCCTCTGGTGGGCTAATAGTAATTCCTAGAACCCTGGAGAAAAATATATTATAATTAAACATTAACATTCAAATATGTAAAACTGTACAATGTTTAGATGAATAAAATAATTGAATTGATAGCTGTAAGCTTTTATATTTAAACTTACTCGGGCCCCACTTTGCTCTTTTGCTCTGGTGCTGTTGGATAGAAAATTATAAGCATGATGATTAAAAGATCAGGTTATTTATTAATAAATTATATTAAACGAGCAATAAAGTAAAATAAGTACATATACCAGAAATATTCTTGGCATAAAATAATATTATTATTAAAAAAAAAGAAGAAAAAGTCATGTGATCCTGACATCACTATGGTCAATAACTAAACCATGAGTTCCTGACCTGTCTCCACATCCAGCCGGGCTGTGTTAACCGACTGTCCAGCACGGTTGGTGGCAATGCAAGTGTACATGCCACCATGATTTTTTCCCACTTCCATAAGGATTAGACTATGTTGACGGCCAGAGCTGGCCACCTTGTAACCTGGTGTGTCTGCCTTGATCCACAAAACATCCTTATCTGACACTTCCTTTAACCAGTTCACAGATGGGGTTGGGGAACCTTCGGAAGACAGTGACTTAGCTTAGCATGTTTTCACCTTATGTAACGTGCAACTGAACATTGTACTTAATGCTTTGCTGTATTTCTCAAAATTGCATGTAAAGTCATTTAATTTATTGTGGTAACACGCCATACCTTCCACTTTGACTGACAGCGTTATACTTGCTCCCTGTTTCACCTTCTTGTTGCTGAACCTCTCCAGGAAGCGTGGTGGCACAAGTGGCACCTTTGAATCTATTTGTGGAAAAATACAAGTGGCATAGCAAATGATATGCATGCTTAATCTTTCTTATTACTGCAAATTTCAAAATGCATTTGCATCTGTTCATACCATGTGGAACAACGATTCACAATTACATGTGCTGTGTGCAAGACTATGTGACATTACAGATGTTTACCTCTCATTCGTCCCTGTTCAGGTGCTGGGCGCTCTCCAGGAGCTAACAAATGGAAATCATGTAAACAAACAAACAAAGAAACATTTATTTAGCACATTATAATAAAAGCACATTCTATGCGAAAAAATCATGATAATTATCATTTATAATATAATTCCGCCATGCTCCCAATTCCTGTCAAAGACCCCATGGAAGTGACACATAAAACGGCTTAAAGCTTAAAAGGAACATTTACCCAGTACATTCAGTCGTGCTGAAGAGTAGGCAGATCCAGCTATATTGCTAATGTATGCTGAGTATTCTCCGGTGTCCTCCCGCTTAACATCCAAAATCTCAAGACTGTGGTGATCTCGCTCGGTCGACAATACAATTCTGCTGGAGGCTTGAAGTGGGGTGCCATCTTTGAACCAGTAAACTCTTGGTGTGGGAAATCCTGCAGAATGGTGTTGAACATGAAATTGTGTTTGCAACGCCATTTTACTTCTGCAATGTAACAGCTGAAAATTAAAGTCGTCTTAGATGCAAAGCTATGTGAATGTGTATTAAGAATATAAACAAGGTAATTAAAAATAGGATGGACAGAAAAAAGGATGTAGGACATTAATGTCATTATGCTCAGAGCGGCCGGAGTTGAATAGCAGATACGACAGGTGCAGATGTAAAAAAGGAAACACTTGGAATAAACAGTGCATGCATAAACAAAATACAGATAAAATAGAATCTGAAACAAAACAATTTGCATCCATGAAAAAAACATAACTGACCTTTGACCCTAACACTCATTTTGGCAATGGGTGCTCCAGGACTGAGGAATAAATCATGTAACTCATCCAAAACCTGAGGAAGCTGCTCGTCCTCTGCCACAGACTCAAAAGCCTCTGTGTCCCTGTGCTCCGAGCTAAGAGAGCAAACCAAACAAAAGCAGAAGCCCATGTAAAACTAGCATGAAATGCGAATCAGAGACTTGTTTTGGCTGGATCTGTGCAAAATGTATTGTGTACTTGTAATATTGACATGCGTCATTAAAATCACTAAATGATTAAATCTCACCTAGACACATAGCCTTTAGCACTGACATAGGAAGACGTCTCTGTGGCATCAGCTGCTGTGTCATAGTCTGAGCTGCAAGACACTTCAAAGATATACAAGACTGAATCAGTGATTAGTTAGAAATAATAAAGAGCAATAAGAGCCTTTATCTTAAGTCTGTTAAAAATGTAGGTGCATTTTGGAGACATCTACAGACAAACAATGACAATTATTCTTACAAAACGCATGCAGTTGCATTCTTACTCTTCACAGATGCACCGGTAAAAGAAAGTGCCATCTTTGTTAAAACGCTTTAATAGGGGATTACATTGCTTTCTTGTCTATATTTGTGAGTTTTAATTTGACACTTTCTTTTAACAGTGTACTCACTGTCCACTCTCAGCTCAGCCTTGCTGGAGGCGATGCCACTGTCATTTTCAGCCATGCATCGATATACGCCCATATCTGTGGGAAGCACAGCTGTGATGATCAGCTGGTGACGACCTTCCTGGTCTTCATTGATCATGTAGTGGTCGTTTTCCTCCAACAGCTTTCCATCCTTGAACCATCGCACAGTGTGAGGGTGTTTGCCAGCAATTACACAGTCAAAACTGACTGGAAATCCATCAGGAACATCCTGGCTACGAAGCTCCGTCAGGAAGACGGGGGCCGCTGGGAGGTTGGTAGGTGATTAAGATAACGATGAAGAGCAAACAAAACCGAAAAGAACAGAACATAGCAATACATTTGAGGAGGAATGCTGAACCAGGTGAAAAACATGACATGCCATCACTTTAAGATCCCAAAAAACAAGCAAGTCACAACATTTTTGTAAATATCAAAAGTGCTGCCCTATAATGACAAACATAATCCAGCACTGAACCATGCAACTTAATGAAGAACCAAACAACAGTAGCAAAAACAGGAAAACCAGATGGAAGAGGTGTCATACCAGGGGTTCCTGTCATGAAAGCAGGCATCGGTCGGTCCTGAGTTGGGGTTTGGGAGCCATCTTCGGAGAGGCCCATCTTTGTGATACGCAGCTCTACCTTAGAACCTGCTGCTGCTATGATGACTGTTTCGATGGGCACTCCTTGATAAGTAAACATTTCCTGGAAGCGCTGGGAAGCCACTTGAGCTTCTGCACGGTTATCAAAGCGGATGTAGATATACTGATCGTCTTCCCGGTAAGACTGTAGATCTGGTGGCGGTAAATCTCCTTCATCCGCACTCAAAAAAGGTTCCTCCTCCACATCCGGAGGAAGGCGAGTACGAAGAAGTCGCCGCAATCGTTTACTTGCCTGACGTAAAGTCTCATCCATCTCACTCCCCGAGGAGCTCTCAGCTTCACTATCTGCACTGTAGCCCAGAGTGAGGGGTCGTCTCCCAGAAGATTCCCGCATTGACCCTATGGTGACTTTACCACTATGGGTGGAAATGCCAAACTTATTGGTGACTTCACAAGTATATACACCTGTGTCTTTGGTTGTGGCAGCTGTCACTACTAGAGAGCAGGTACCATCATTATAGATATCAATATGGTGGTGCTTGCCATCTATTAAGGGTTCACCATCCTTTAGCCAGCGAACTTTATCTGGCTTACCCTCCACAATGCACTCAAGATGAATTGTCCCATTGGGCTCCTTAGTCTGCTCTTTGAATACTTCCTTGAAGACTGGTCGCATGTCCTTTCTGGCTTTATAACCTTTGAAGGCTGCCTGAATCTTGACAGCAGCATCTAGCAACTCATCCCCTTTCTGAGCTTCCATGAGGGGCTCCACAGATGTCTTTGTAACAGATTGCTCAGTCATCTGGAAGTGCTCATACAGTTTCTTGGAGGCAATGGTCTCAGTGTGACTTTCCACAGTCATCGAGGTATTGCTGCTTTTCTTGAGGTAAGACACCAAGCTTGTTGTCCCACTGAGAGATTCCTCATCAGAACTGGTATAGAGATTAGGCTCTACTGTGATTTTGGGAGCTGGCTCAACAGGTCTCTCTTTCTCTTTCACTTCTTTTTCAAGAACTTTTTCTTCTTTGCTTTGTACCTTTTCTTTTCCATCTTCTTCTGGTAATTCTGAAATTGAATCTAATGTGGGTTCCCGACTCATTCTCCTCTTCTTGGCCACTGCCTCCCACAAAGCATGTAGATCTCCCTCAGAAGCAGCTTCAGGAGGCAGTTTGGGCTGGTTGCCTGCATCCTGAAAAAGTGTTGTGCCATCTCCTGTAATCAAGGAGTCGTCATAAATCAGTCGCACTTATGCATATGGTAACATTTTTATGTTGGACATAAAGATTATTAAATAGATCAACAATGTGTCTCTGCAACAGCAATTGGTTAAGAAAACTCAGGTGATCTGAAGGTGTGAATAAAGAATAAAGTAGCATTATAAACGGAAACAATAAAGAGAAGTAAACTAAACGGAAGAGCTAAAAACATTAAATTAAAAATTAAAAACAAACACCCCCTCCAAAGAGACTTCGGGAAGAGGAAAAAAGTTATTTGAACACTGTTATCTTGTAATGAAGAAAATCATAAAGTCGCAAAGTTCCAAATGTTGTGACAAAGACATACACAAGAAATTATTTCCACATATAAGGTAGAAAAAACCCACCAACAACAAAAAACAGTGAGAGCAAGTTAGATGCGAGGTTAAGCTAAGTAAAATACCTTCGAGGTTGAGGTTGACTGAAGTCTTTGCCTCATTTGAGGCAACACAACAATAGACACCCTGGTCTGTAGGCTGGAAATCCTTAATGAGCAAAACTTGGCTCTTGCCCTCTTCTACCACTTGGTACTTGGCCCCAACCTCTATCTCTCTGTTGTCCTTTTGCCATGTGACTGATTTACTTTCTGCAGAAAGTTCACACTCCAAACGAACCATCTTTCCTTTTTGGAGCTTAGAGCTGGTTAACATTTTGGTCATGGTCACTGGTGCATCTGAAGACCAAAGGTCCATTCAAAGAACAGTTGAAGAAATGCAGCAAGAACTCAACAAGAACTAAGATTATTATTTACAAAAAAATAGAACATTTCGGAGTAGTTTTTAGTGTTCTACTACACTGTAAAACCATTTGAGGAAACTGATTGCATCATTTAATTTAAGTAATCTTATTTCATTTGAATTCACTACAAGTATATTTCCTAAACTCCACTCAAATATTTTATGTTGCTGAAACTTAAAAACATTAACTTTATCCTCTTATATTTACCAGCTAGCTATAACAGGTGCTAGTACAGCAAGAGAATATCAGTGCATCAGCAAGTGCAATTACTTTTCTTTTAAACAAAGCAGTGTAGAGATTTTGACATCTTTGCATACTTTGGCCCATCCTCAGGTTAACCACAGAAATGGAAACCCTCCCAAAACGCATACATAACAGAAACCCTTTTAAATACCATCATAACAACATCAAACAATGACAGGTCTCCCCCTAAATTAATATTGTGCAAAAACGCATTAAATAACATTTCAATAAATACATTTTAATAAATAGAGTCTGAAGCCAAGCACACTGGGAACTAGAAATCTGCTGTAACTGATTCAGTTTCAGTTATATTTAAAGGGGTCCTATTATGTTTTTTCACTTTTTTAACTTTAGTTAGTGTGTAATGTTGCTGTTTTAGCATAAAAAAAGATCTGCAAGGTTACAAAGCTCAACGTCCACTTCAAAGGGAGATATTTTATTTAACAGAATCCCCTTTTCAAGAACTACAACGAACAGCTTGGGCTACAGCACATTTTTTCAGGTTCTTATGAAGTCATAATGTTTCTCATTTAAATAATCTCCACCCACAGAATACGCAAAAAAGATGGTTAAGCTGCACTAGAGAATATGAAGAGTGTTGTCTCTGTTTTTTCCGTTTTAAATCAGTTTTGAGTTCGCATAACTTTTTTTCTGTTGAGTGCAATGAACTTTCAGTAATATTTGAGTGAAATTAGATAATTTCATTTAATAAATTTGACTGTTAGGTTTTACAGTGTACTACTGTAGCATCTAGTGCAGAGGTCTTCACTCCTGGTCCTAGAGTCACTTTCCTGCTGAGTTTAGTTCCAACTATATTTAAAACACACTTGAATCAACTAATCAAGGTATTTGGATTTACTTAAAATTATAACCAGGTGTGTTGGAGCATGGTTGGAACTAAACTCTGTAAGAAAGTAGCTCTCCAGGACCAGAAGTGAGGAACCCTGATCTAAGGCAGACTGCTAATAGCAAGCCTTCTATACAGACTCATAGAGGCAGTTGGGTTAGATTAACATACAATATACTTACAATGAACTCTATATGGTTGCTTTCGATAAATTGGTCAATTCAGTGAGTATCCACTTACCAAGCGTCACGGTTTGAGGCAGCTGGACAGGTTCTCCAATGCCAGCACGGTTAATGGCTGCCACTCTAAATCTGTAACCTGCCCCTGGTATGAGGTTTTCAACCAGAAATTCAGTATTGCACACTGGTTCTGTGTGGCAGGGCAGCCAGAGGACACTGTCCACTAGACGCATTTCCACACGGTAACCAATGATCGGGCTTCCTCCATCATTGAGAGGGGTGAACCAAGACAAAGTAACGAACGTTGGGCCTTTGCTCACCAGCTCTGGATCTTCAGGGGGATCAGGCACAGCTACAAATAGCCAGACACAATTAAAAAAGGTTAGTTAGCAAGTAATGGTAGAAAATTGTAATGAATGATGCACAAAATGACCCTTACCAATTGTGGTGAGTTTGGCCATGGATAATGCATCCCTAGCTGCAAATGTGATTTCCTGCGTGGGTTGAGCCTGGGCTTTCTTCAAAATGAGGCTGTAGGAAGAGCCACTGGCTCTCATGGCCCATTGGTCATTAAGTTGAAGCTCAACACCATTTGCATACCAAGTCACTTCACTCTGAGACACAGCTTCATTCAAAGAACACGTGAACTCAACTTGTTCTCCTGCAATGGCGGTCTTATCTTCCAAAGGCTTGACCACCTCCAGTTGCCAAGCTGTAGAGAACACATTCATAACATTCAAATGCATTTACATTTATGCATTTAGCATCATATTTAATATATGATGAAACTAGAGCATGAAACTAAAACAATAGTAAACAAAGCTATAACACTTAAAATAGAAAGTAAGGTGCATTTTTATTCAAATACAGTCATGGCCTATACGAGTCATTTTTATTTGATAAAACATGTTGTAAAACCTTTATATAATGTATTGCTAATAAAAGAGAAATGCCATACCTTTGACAG
Source organism: Squalius cephalus (assembly GCF_949319135.1). Taxonomy (NCBI): domain Eukaryota; kingdom Metazoa; phylum Chordata; class Actinopteri; order Cypriniformes; family Leuciscidae; genus Squalius; species Squalius cephalus. The sequence continues at coordinate 4,926,501 of NC_137146.1, forward strand.
ACAGAAGAGCAGTAGTGGATGAAGTGCCAGCTTGGAATGTAACCCTTGTGTTTTCACAAGGATGCAAGTCCTTTAAGAGCAGAAGATGGCGTCGGCCACTCTCAAAGGAAACAATCTCTACGTTTGCCGACTCCTTTACAGGCTTGCCATCAACTAACCACCGGCAGTCTTTGGTTTCAGGACGTGACAAGGCGCATTCAAAAAGTGCTTCCCCACCACTAATGGTTTCCATGTTACTCAGCTCTTGGAGAATGTCAATGGGTTTAGCTGCAAAAGAAACACAATACCTGAAAAAACAATGGTTTTCTACATACCAAAACAAGTTGCAGTAGTATATAACTGATTGACCTTGGAATAATTAAAACAATAACTTCTGACCCTAAAGAAATAACTTAATTCAGCACAATCACACTTGATTAACAATTCTTCCAACATTTCACTAGCATATAGCATTCAGTATTGAGTAGCATAAGAAGCAAAGGTAGCTGCAATAAAAGCTTGTGATGGTTACTGCATAGCCAGCCAGACGAAAAACAGAAATTTTTGACTTGAGTAAAAAGAAAAAGAAAAAAAGTTTTATTTGTGGGTGCCTTTGAATATTAGCTTAAAAATTTATAAAAATTACCTTGTGTCATATGTCAAACGTACTTAAATACAAAAGACATTGCAAAAATAAAACTAAATTCTGGAAGAAAAAAACCCTGAAAGTTTGACTACTGACATTTTGGTGTCGTGGTCATGTGAAAACATCAAATTGCTAAAGACTTATCCCTGTAAAACCCTTTTTAGTAAGCCCTTATACTGAGTCTTTGTGATGATCCAAACTTTTGAGTTATGAATGACACACAGATTCTCCTCGTCTACAGGTGCGCTCACCTTGCACCCTGAGATGTGCCACAACAGAGGTTCCTTCAGCCTCACAGGAGTACATCCCCCCATCCTGGGGCTCCACACAGCTAATGTACAACCTTGCAACAGTCCAGTCCTGTTCCACTATTACCCTGCGACCGTCTGCTTGCACAGGTATGCCGTTTCGCTTCCATATGGCCTTGACTGGCCGGGAATACTGACAGATGAACTCTACAGGCTGGTTCTCTGCTACATGTTGGTCCTCCATTGCACTGACCACCTCCACATTGGGATCTATAGAGGGTTGGTGGTGGGGATAAGTAATTTTCTCAAAACCCCAGTGCACTTTGGAGTAGAGTTCTTCACCTCAATCCTCTTTGAGGTATTGGGTGGTATTTAATCTAATTTGCAACTGAAATACAAGTCTCAGCAACCTTTGCAACTTCATCATCTAAGTCGCTGCTGTAGCTTTTTATATTTTTAGCCTTTCACATTTTATTACTAAGTCAGATAGTAAGTACGGTAAGTGTATCATCTTTTGCTTCTCTACTCCAAACTGACCAAGGACATGGTCAATTACAACCAACAGATGCCTAGTTGCAGTGTAAAGTCAAACTAAGGCCAAATTCTAGAAAAAGTACATGCAGCACAAAAACAGAAGCGTAGTTAAGATTGATGAGTACAGTGGTCTTATCGAGTCTATGTAAGACCATTTTTCTTTTAAAGTTTACAAATTAATTTAGTAGAATTAATTACATATATAAAAATACTGGGATTAAAATTAATGCAGCGCTTTTGCTAGTCTGCAGTCAATGCAGGCCTATATGCTACACCAGTGAAATGCTTCTCATCAAACCACACATACTGAGAGTAGGCAATACATATTCAAGTATTCATAGCTGATTCAGACCAACAATAATATATATATATATATATATTTAAAAAAATCTCAGACAGAATACAAGTCTACCTCAGGCAGATCAATAAACTGAATTATAAAATGTATTGCTGTGGATGTTAAAATGTATTGCTGGGATATTGCTAGGCTTACTGTATGTATGTCGAATTATATGCAAATAAAACAAACAATATACTGACTGCTAAAGACACCTTTTGTGATGAATAATGTTATGTCTTTGAATTTGAATAATTTAGATTATTTGGGGACTTTTCTCAGGAAATATTAATATGATTAATTGTGATTAACTATCACGTAATTTATATATTTTCAAAATTTCGACAGTCCTAATATGAATGAAAAATACTATACTTTCTTTTATAAAAAAATTAAATTAAAATAAACTATCTTCACGGCTCGACAGTAAGGACTGCCTGATGCCCAGCGGGCCAGTTTATCATTTGCACATGTTTTTAAGTCAAACGAATTGTAACCTTATTAATAAGAATACAAGGTTACGTAGGTCTAAAACAGTGAAAACAACAACTTTTTGTGGCAGGATCAAGTGAAAATTTTGGCTGGACAAGTAAAAATCTGAACCACTGGCCTGACCGGGCCAGAGGAAATAATCCTTAGCGTTGAGCCCTGGTCCATATACAAATCCAAAATCATTGTACTAATTTATTAATTTATTTATTAGTATGCCGATTTAGTATGTAATTAGCAAGCCAAGATATTGCAGCCAAATTTACTGTTTTAGGTTAGAAATACATGGCACATTAACTACATGCATCCATGAATTTCCATTAAAAATACATATTTTTGTTTTCAACCTATCTTACTGTATACTTTTGCCTAATAGTAAAGTGTCTTGGCAGCTGACAAAAATATTCCATTCTAGGCATGGGTAACCCAAAAAGAGATTAAAGTAAACAAAAATCTTGTTCTATCAGGATTGCATTATTGAGCATGACACTGAACCGAAGGATTCTCCAGTGTAGTCTGTGCAAAAATACTTTGGATTAAGAGTAGTATTATTATTAAGTAATTTTCAGTAATATGAGTCTACAGCATATCTCAAAGAACACAACAGTAATCAACTACTTAAAGGACAGATTGTGACAAAATTCTAGATTTATGGTCTGACTGTAACTGTTATAAAAATCAAGAAATGTAAAAACCAAAAAAAAAAAAAAAAAAAAAATGCAACACAAATGCTTGAGTAACTGACTTTTAGATTTAGGAAATTCATGGACACAATATTAGTCCAGTGCTATTAATTTAATTTTAAGCCTTTAAATCACTCTGCCAAGTGCTACTAGGCCCCTTCACCCCATTTGGTACCTTTCACTAACAGTTTGGCGGAGGATGACAGGCCACCTGTTTTGAACAGGACTGTACCCGAATCATTGGGGGAAAGGTTCCTTAGGGTGAGAGTGTGGACATGGTCTTCACCCACACTTATTTCACTGAAGGTACTGTTCTCCAAACGAGTGCCATCTAGCCACCACTGAACTCTGCCTTTGGCACGGCGAGAGAGCTGGGTGGAGAAAATGGCCTGATCGCCCACAAACACATCTGTATTCTTTATACCCGACACTATGAGGACCTCAACCTCTGCAGAGACCAGACACAGAAACCCTTAGATCACCAGTGTCTAAAAATATGCATACATTGAGTATACTCCATAAACATAATGCAAACTTTATAAAGACATAAGGGCATATTCAAAAAGCTACAGATTTTAAATAACCTCCAACATGTATGAGATAATTCTGTCTAAATCTATAAATTTACTAAAACTAAAATGCATGACGCAATTGACTTAAGAGTGTTATTTGATACCTTGCACTGTGACTGATGCTGTGGTCAACTGGTCTCCAGCATCACAAGTGTAGTAGCCATTGTCCTCTGGTTCCAGATCATGGACATGGAGCTCCAGCACACATCCTTCCTGTTTCATCTCAAATTTCTTACTGGGTTGGAGCACCACTCCACCCTTTCTCCACTCTACACTTTTAACTAGTTTAGAAAGTTCACAGCGCAATGTGATACTATCTCCCTCTATTGCATTCTGGTTCTCTAACTCCTTCTGGAAGTATGCAGGTTGACCTGATGATGGATGAGAAAAGAAGTTGAATGTAAATGTCAGATTTTAAAAAGGCTGCCGATATCTGTGAAGGTATCAAAATCTTCTTTGCTCCACAAGAGAGCCAGTTACAAAGAGAAAGGAAACTAGAACATAAGTTGGTTCTTCTTGGAATCTGTTTGTGTTCACTTTCATAATCAACAGGCATGTTGATAAATAAAAAAAAAATAAAGTCACAGGCCTACAAACCCGTTTACCTTTTACAGTAAGGGTGGCGCAGCTTTCTGCATCTTTGGTTTTGCATGTATACACCCCTGCATCCCCTTCCTCCACCCTAAGGATGCGGAGCTGATGGACGGCTCTATCCTTGTAGAGCAGATACCTGATCCCTGCCTTTATCATCTCCTGATCTTTGTACCAGGTGACAGAGGCCTCAGGGTCGGAAGTCATGCAGGACAGTGTGACTGTTTGACCCTCTTTGGCAGTCAAGTCCAGAGGCTTCTCTAAGAATACGACTATGGACAGGAGAAACCCAAACCCAAGTGCTGTCACATTATATTGTCTACCTGAAGACTCTGAAACTTAGACACTTGAAGCCATTGAACAGATACAGTGATACACTAAAAAATCTTTACTGAGTGAAAAACAATTATGGATAGGAATTAGAGAAAATACAGCGTAGATGTCTAAATAATAAAAAGGGAATAATGAAACAAAAATGGATGAAAACTACACAATTTTGGAGTGTAGAAGTTGAATGGCCAAAGCAAATGGAAAAGCAGCTAGAAGCCTTTTGTTATAATAGCGCAAAATGAATGCAGCTGCTACCTAATGACAGACAGATGATTGCTTACCACCAATGAACACTGTTAGCCATAAGGGTCTTTTTACCTTTGGGTTTCTCCTGCACCATCAAGTAGGCAACACTCTTCTCAGGGCCAACCACAAAGGCTACATCACCTGAATCATCGGGTGTGACCATTTTCAGCACTAGGCTGTGTTCCCTTCCTTGGGTGCTGATTTGATTTAAGTCATTGTTTTGAAGGTGGTTGGAGCCGAGCCACCATTCAACATTCGTAACCCCTGTTTGGGACACCTCACACTTGAAGTTAGCATCCTCGCCCGTTATCACAGTCACATCCTTTAATTCTCGTGTTATTTTAACACATTCTGGGAAGGAACGTGATGAAAGGGACTATTGAGGATCTTCCAAAAAGTCAAATGAGGTAAATATCCCACTTGTACTTATGGCCTGGTTTCACAGATAGGGCTTAGATTAAGCATGGATTAGGCTTTAGATCATTTAGGACATTGAAGTAGCTTTTATAAACGTGCCTTAGAAAAAAACATTACTATTGTGCAAAAACAATGGCATTGACATTTTTTAGATATGCCAGTGCAAGTTGCGTTCAGTTAAAACAGCTCAGAAATGCATTGTAGTCTAGGACTTGGCTTAAGCCTTGTCTGTGAAACCAGGGGTATATCCTTTATTTATTTATCTTTTAGTACTTTTTATCTACTAGAAGTGAATGAGAATGTGAGAGGATGTATTAATCCTCCAAACAGTGTAGTTTATTATTATAAACTTAGCATCATGCTATCCTCATTAGTTACCTTTGACAGTTAATGTGGCTTTGCTTCGTTTGTCTCCTGCTTCGCATATGTACTCGCCACCATCTTCCACTGATAGCTGAAGGATCTCCAAGGTTTGGATTGTGCCATCCCTCTTTATGGAATATTTCTTTCCATCTGATAGGAACTGAGTGCCCTTCTTCCAGGTCACATTGGCATAAGGGATTGAAGTTTCACAGCATAATGAGGCACTGCCTCCCTCTGTGACTTCCTGGCTTGTCAACTCCTTCGAAAATGATAGCACGGGGATTTCTGGTGGGAAACAGTGATACATAGAACACATTCTAAGACATGTGCCAACACCATAAACCTGAAGATTATGAGGTGTTAACAAATTTCCTTTGCAATTTCTCAGCCTGGGTCAAAACTAAGCCTAACTTTGGAATGCTTTTTGCAATATTTCTATTATAGATCAAATTAATCATTAACGATTGAATAGTCAACCTTCTAAATGCAATATCCAAAACTCAACATACTAACAGGCAATGGTCAAGATAAGACATATTTGACAAGTGAAGACAAAACAGCATAAAAAGTTGCACAAAACAGCATAAAAAGTACATGCATAAAAAGTTGCTGGTCACAATTTTTATTTTTTTTTGCAATATGATGCATTAAAGCATGCATCAAACAAACATAAATGCAAGATATATTACATATGTGGAATGTATTGAATATATATATGGATATAGGATGATCAGACACACTAAACACGTGCACAACAGTGCATGTGTTTGAATCCTACTGTGATCATTCAAAGAGTGAAAATAAATGCATCTAAAAAGTTCTTCAGTTTTACCTCTGACTGTAAGACAAGCAAAAGAAGTGTGGGCACCCACATGGAAGGACACCGTGCCAGAGTCTTTCTGGGTGACACTTCTTAGTGTGAGTGTGTGCCTTTTGCCTTCCATTCGGATTTCATTCATCTCATTGTTCTGTAGTGGGACGTCTTGCAGTGTCCACTGAACAATGAGTGCATTATCATGAGAGACAAGGCATTCGAAATGAACGTCCTCGCCTTCATTGACAATGCAGCTCTTCAAGCCAGTTAAGATTGTGATTTCAGGTTCTGAAAGCAAATTCAGGTTTCATTTTGCAAAGAAAGCAACTTCAAGAAAAATATATTCTAAATGTAAAAATATCAGGAGTAGTCAACAGGCCAAAAAATGTGATGAATAAACTTTCTCTGTGATTTAACAACCAAAACAAGCAAGTTTTTTAAACAAAATTCACAAGGTTTTGATAAAGATAGCTATCCTTTATATAAAAAAGGTTAAATTGCAAAGGGAAAAGTGTAAATAAATAAACTAGCAAAAGTAAGTGGGAATGCATTGGAAAAAGGTTAAATTTAAAGTGCAAAACCACGTGCACAGAGTAGGTGCTTAAAGTGATCTGGGAACGGTGGCAAGCATATCATAAGAGAGGATGGATGGTGTAGTATTGAGGATGGTATGGAGTAGATGTGTGATCATCAAAATAGAATGATAAGGTAAAGTTAGAAGAGATGAGGACTTTTATCAGGTGATTCCTACCCTTCACGTTGAGTTTGGCAGATGTCCGATCATGTTCTGTCTCACACGAGTATTCTCCAGAGTCTCCTCCCTGCAGCTTGTAAATAATAAGCTCAGCAACAGCTCCATCTTGCTTCAGCTGACACTTGTTGCTTGCTTCTATTACACTCTTGTCTTTCCTCCAGATGACTTTGGCTCCAGGTTTCGCAAGTTCGCATCGAAACACTGCATTTTCCCCAGCCTCAGTATCCAAATCTTTCAGTGATGATTTGAAAAGAACTGGCAGTGCTGCAAAAGGCGAGTAAACAAGTGTTTCAAGGTCATCAGAAGAAATGGCTTCAAATTCAAACAGGATTATGATAACTTTTATTAGACCGAGGGTTCACTCCAAGCCTACCCTTGACTTCCAAATATGCAGTGCTTTGGCGATCTCCGGTATCACAAATATAGTCACCAGAGTCCTCAGGTTCAAGGTCATGTATGACAAATTGAGCATGGTGACCATCTTGCTTGAATTCATATTTAGCACAGGGGCATAGACCAATTTCACCCCTTCGCCACTCAACTGGAATGTCTGCTTTGGAGAGTTCACACCGGAAGCAGATGCTCTCTCCCTCAACAGCTGTCTGGTTCTTCAGTGCTTGTGTGAAGATGGCTGGAAGTGCTGCCAATTCAAAGAGTGGCATATTATGCAAGAGATTTAATTCCATATGTAGAGTTATTTTCCAGACAAGTAAGACCAAGACAACACAAAGGCCTTAAAGTACAGGTTACAATTAAGTTTCTTTCCTTAGCTTTATCTTCATAACAAACTGTGGAATCATGCACGCTTCATGAACACAGGATGAGAGTGATAATGCATTTTAAAGATGGATTAGAATGATGGAAAAAATTCATGGAGCAGTGGGGTCTTCTCCTACCGTTAACCTTGACATTGGCAGTTGTAACGCTGTCCCCACAATCACAAGCGTAGTCACCAGTATCTTCAGGTTTGACATCAGTGATCTTCAGCTCAACAGTAGAGCCAACTTGTTTGATGAGGTACTTTCCTCCAGAGTGGATCACCTGAGTTCCTTTCCTCCAAACCACAGGAACTGCAGGTTTGGAGAGCTCACACCGGAAGCGGATGCTCTCTCCCTCAACAGCTGTCTGGTTCTTCAGTGCTTGTGTGAAGATGGCTGGAAGTGCTGCCAATTCAAAGAGTGGCATATGATGCAAGAGATTTAATTCCATATGTAGAGTTATTTTCCAGACAAGTAAGACCAAGACAACACAAAGGCCTTAAAGTACAGGTTACAATTAAGTTTCTTTCCTTAGCTTTATCTTCATAACAAACTGTGGAATCATGCACGCTTCATGAACACAGGATGAGAGTGATAATGCATTTTAAAGATGGATTAGAATGATGGAAAAATTCATGGAGCAGTGGGGTCTTCTCCTACCATTAACCTTGACATTGGCAGTTGTAATGCTGTCCCCACAATCACAAGTGTAGTCGCCAGTATCTTCAGGTTTGACATCAGTGATTTTCAGCTCAACAGTAGAGCCGACTTGTTTGATGAGGTACTTTCCTCCAGAGTGGATCACCTGAGTTCCTTTCCTCCAAACCACAGGAACTGCAGGTTTGGAGAGCTCACACCGGAAGCGGATGCTCTCTCCCTCAACAACTGTCTGGTTCTTCAGTGCTTGTGTGAAGATGGCTGGAAGTGCTGCCAATTCAAAGAGTGGCATATGATGCAAGAGATTTAATTCCATATGTAGAGTTATTTTTCAGACAAGTAAGACCAAGACAACACAAAGGCCTTAAAGTACAGGTTACAATTAAGTTTCTTTCCTTAGCTTTATCTTCATAACAAACTGTGGAATCATGCACGCTTCATGAACACAGGATGAGAGTGATAATGCATTTTAAAGATGGATTAGAATGATGGAAAAATTCATGGAGCAGTGGGGTCTTCTCCTACCATTAACCTTGACATTGGCAGTTGTAACGCTGTCCCCACAATCACAAGCGTAGTCGCCAGTATCTTCAGGTTTGACATCAGTGATCTTAAGCTCAACAGTAGAGCCAACTTGTTTGATGAGGTAGTTTCCTCCTGAGTGGATCACCTGAGTTCCTTTCCTCCAAACCACAGGAACTGCAGGTTTGGAAAGCTCACATTGGAAGATGATGCTCTCTCCTTCAATAGCTGTCTGGTTCTGCATCTCTTTTGTGAAGATGGCTGGAAGTGCTGCCAATTCAAAGAGTGGTATGAGATGCCAGATATTTAGTTCCAGACATACAGATTATGAAAATATAAATATTTTCCAGAGAGGATCATGGCAACACAAATGCAACGTTCCAAACAATGCTTAAAATTAAATCCAATTCTTTTTTGACCTTAACTTGATAAATGGTGGAATTTATCAAGTAACCAAGTAATGAATGTGACCATGCATTTCAAAGATGTATTAGAATGTAAATATTCTTGAAGCAGATGGTCTTCTCATACCGTTAACCTTGATGTTGGCAGTTGTCAAGCTATCTCCGCAATCACAAACATAGTCTCCAGAATCTTCAGGTTTGACATCAGTGATCTTCAGCTCAACAGTAGAGCCAACTTGTTTGATGAGATACTTTCCTCCAGAGTGGATCACCTGTGTTCCTTTCCTCCAAATCACAGGAACTCCAGGTTTTGAGAGTTTACAGTGCAAAGTAACACTGTCCTTCTCTTGAATCTCTTGATTCTGTAGCTCATCTTTGAAGACCACTGGTATTGCTGAAGAAGTCAAGTAAAGTAGTTGAACCAGGAACATGATCTTGTGAGATTAATTTACACTTTCCATCAAAAAAATCCTTTCACTGATAGATGCAAAACTTTCTTCTGCAATTGCTTAACTTATATTTTTACCACCTTGTAAGATTTTTGATGAAAACAGCCACCATTATGTAAATGGGAAAACTATAAACTAGACAAACAACTTATTACACCTGACAAGCCAATACACAGTACTTTACCCTACCCTACCATAAATCAAGACATTATTGAAGGACAGCTATGTAGATCAGAAAACAGGAAGCTTCTTCAAGTCCTACCATTGACTTTGATGTTAGCAGTGGTGATGCTGTCTCCGCAATCACAAGCATAGTTTCCAGCATCTTCAGGTTTAACATCAATGATCTTCAACTCAACAGTAGCCCCAACTTGTTTGATGAGGTACTTCCCTCCAGAATGGATCACCTGTGTTCCTTTCCTCCAAATCACGGGAACTCCAGTTTTTGAGAGTTTACAGTGCAGAGTAACACTGTCATCTTCATCACACGCTTGGTTTAACAGTTCTTGTGTAAACTGAACTGGGTGAGCTGTTGAGGTAAGCACTTATTGAGTATTTCAGAATTTACAGCTGAAGTCATTTTTACACTATTCTATAATAAAACAAAATCTTTACAGGCAGATGCTTTCTAAATATTACACCTAATTCAGGAAAGTTGAAGAACACACCATCAAATCAATAATGTATATAAGTTGAATAAGAATGCCATCTAGTCTTCACTGTCAACACAAAACAGTTTAAAAAAAGTGATCATTTAAAAAATGTAAGACTGTCTAAAGGGAAACATGGTCATTTAAAGCAATCTAGATGTGATCTTTCAAAAAATAATAAATAAAACATCCACATCAAGACTGACAAGACTGACAGGATGTGTTGAAGTAGTCAAGAATCTCAATGTCTGCATCAGTTTGCATCTATAAACAGTATGGCAGATCCATTTTAAGACGATGGATAACTTTTTTTATTATTTTGAACTTCTAAAAACGGCACTGTGTTAAATATAGAGACACAAAACGGCACTGTGTTAAATATAGAGACACAAAACGGCATTGTGTTAAATATAGAGACACAAAACAGACAAAAAAAAAAAAGATTCTAAATTAAAAATGCTGAAAGAACAGTCTGCAAAGGTAAAGAGTAATGCTCAGACAAATAGCAGAGTGAATGGCTCCTGACAGAAAAATCCCACAGGCTGCAGTTGGAGGATGCAATTAAAAACAAGTTCACAAAAAATGACGAACACCTCCAAACACATTTAAGTTATAATGCCACCAACAGTCTAGACTTGAAATAATGAAATAATCTTATGCAATTAATTCTGAAAAATCAAAGCAAGAGGACACAATTTATGTTTTATATCCATGATATTCAATGTTGTGGAAGTGACCATCACATTTGGTAATGTAAAGCATCAGTGCTGCTGTTCCCAAACTAGCTACTTTCACTAAACCAAGGACACTAACAAAGATAAATATCATATAATGCAAACTAGTAATTTCTTCCTTACAACCGTCATCCATTCTCACCCTCTTCACCTCTGACATCAGCAAGTACAATGTGGGAAACACTCTAAATAGAGTAAATCATCAAAATATTCACCAAGTATGACACTGAAACGTGCAGTGGTGCAGATAAAGCTGAAGGAGAAAAAAGCACATTTGGCTACTTATTTTCAAGTGAAAGTTTATAAGAGAGAAAAAAGCCAAAAATATCATGTTAGCAACATGTGCTTCATGTTTCCTTATCTAAATAGTGACTTATTTAAACCTTAAAACAGGAGCAGCTACTTCCCTCAAAATTGTTCTGTAGCAAAATGTAGGAGCAATAGTTCTAGAAATTGTAAAAATAAAAAAGTCTCAGTCACTAACAATATCCAAAAGGAGCAATAATGCACAGGCAAGAAGTTTAAATGTAGAAAAGTAATGATTATCATCAAGAATTAAGACACACCACAACAAAAGAGTTTCAAATAAAAATGCGGTCATAATGCAAAAGCAAATGCGTGGCCACATGCCGCTCCAATCACAAGAATGCATCACTGAATATTTTGACTGGGATTCACATTTTCATTGGCACATAAAGGTGCTGCACGACAGACAAAAAATGTGCAACAGTTTCAGCCTGTTTCTCTCTCTTCTGTTTATGGAGGATTGTTTCAGGGGCAGCGGTAGTAGAACTGAGGAACTTTAGAGCTGTGGCAAAAGATACATTCATGTAAATTGGAGACTTTGGCTAAAACCATAAAGATCTTACAGCACAAATAGCAACGCCCATGTCAGACAATAATGGCAAATACAGAACAGGCAGACGTCTTGGATTACAACTTATTTTACCATAGCATTCATGCATGTTGAGTAAATGAAAGCCCCCAAAAACTGACAGATTCCAGACAGTTTAGCATGTCCAAACAAGAAGGATTCAAGCTGCTGACCAAGAAAACAAAGCAAAGACAGAATTGTGACTCAAGTCAGACTAGAGCTGAAACCTTAAATCTATATCTCAGTTCCACAAATGAACTGCACTAAACTGAAGAGAAAACAAACTAGGCAAAACAGACAGACCGCAAAGAAGAAAAGTTTGAGGCAATACCAAAACAGATGTCTGTCAGACTATGGCATAACTGCACAGCAGGTGGAGCCACAGCAGGATACAACAAATGATCTAAAAGTTATATTTAATAATTTGCAGAAATATTCTGTTCCCCATCAACAACATCTCCAGTTATGGTTTTCTGATTTCGCATGTCATCTGCAAGAGCATACTTTTGCTCTACACGATGAACAACTACATTTTTTGGGCATTTCAAATCTACTGTAGGATATCAGTGAAAACCTAACATAACAAATGCAACATTAATATTCACCAACACCAAACAAAAAATAATATTCAAATGTGTAACACTGTTTTTTTGTCAGAAAAGTGCAGCTAGGAAAGAATGGTTAAAAACTACCAGAAACAATAAGAAAGATTCATACCCTTGATCTTCATATTGGCTGTGGTTGTCTTATCACCACACACACATGTGTAGTCTCCTTCATCTTCACATTTGAGATCAGTGATCTTCAGCTCCACCTTTGAGGCAATCTGCCTGATGATGTACTTTCCTCCAGACTGGATAACATGGCTTCCTTTTTTCCACTGCACAGAGATGCCAGGTTTGGAAAGCTCGCAGGACAGAGTAGCACTGCCTCCTTCATCACACTCTAGGTTCTGTAGCTCATGTGTGAAGACCACTGGTAATGCTAAGGAACCATGAAGAAATGTTGGAACCATATTACACAAACAACTCAAGACAATATTAAAGAACTGGACTGAAGAGAAGTCTTTCCAATGGCTTCAATTTTAACAATTAATATGTATTCCAGTTGTGAGCCCTACCAATTGAGCAAAACAAAATTTTACCATTAGTATAAGAGAAACGCCTGATCAAAAATAACCTTACGGCACAGTGGAAGACTATGTTTAAGTAATTCCATAAACAATCACTATTACACACTCAATCACTATTACACACTCAAAAAAGAAATGCAAGGGTGATATAAGAAATATAAAACGGGTGTCATGATGGTGTTTACATTCAGTACATCATTCCTACCATTGACGGTAATGGTAGATGAGGTCTTGTCAAACCCACAATCACAACTAAAGACTCCAGCATCTTCAGGTTTGACATCAGTGATCTTCAGCTCGAAAGTAGACCCAACTTGCTTGATGTGGTATTTCTCTCCAGAATGGATCACCTGTGTTCCTTTCCTCCAAACCACAGGCACTCCTTGTTTGGAAAGCTCACATTGAAGAGTAACACTGTCCATTTCTTGACACTCCTGGTTTTGTAGTTCTCGTTTGAAGATCAGGGGTAAAGCTAAGAAGCAATTGGTGTTGTAACAGTTTGTTAGTTTAGTGTACTCTGGACAAAATTGAAAAGCACAACATGAAAAACCATTCACAAACCTCCCAAAGACAACTGGAGACAAGATGAGACAGAACATCTTACAAGACAAGATTGGCAAATTTCTGTATTAGTAAAGTTATCTTAAAAAAATCTCTCTATAAGGCAACTAACCAGTAAAGGTAAAAATAAAAAGTATTTTTACTCAGGAAAGAGTGAACATGGAAAAAGCAGACATTCACATATATAAGACTGAATGAACTTCATACCCTTGATCTTAATGTTTGCCGTAGTCTTTTTGTCCCCACACAAACATGTGTATTGTCCAGCATCTTCAGATTTGAGGTCAGCAATCTTCAACTCAAAAGTAGCTGCATCTTGCTTGATGAGGTACTTTTCCCCAGAATGGAGTACCTGTGTTCCTTTCTTCCAAACAACTGGAACTCCAGATTTTGAGAGTTCACAGCGAAGAGTAACACTGTCTCCTTCTTCACACTCTTGGCTTTGTAGCTCACGTTTGAAGACCACCGGTAATGCTGAAGTGTAATTGTGTGATAAATCAAAGGTGTACAATAATTATTACCCTACATAATGATCAAGTTAGTTGACAACATGTACGTTGACATTTCAGTGTATTGCTTGCAATGAATAAGCTTTATCCATACCACTGACAACAACACTTGCTGTTGTTTTCTCGTTTCCACATTCACATGAATATTCTCCACTGTCTTCAGTCACTACATCTGAAATCTGTAGCTCAAACATGGTGTCCCTCTGCGTTATCTGATATCTTCCCCCATGTTTCACATTTTCAGTTCCCTTCTTCCATTGCACTTGGCAGCCAGGTTTTGAGAGCTCGCAGGAAAGTAAAACTTTCCCGGCTTCGGTAACCTGCTGGTTCTTCATCTGCCCCCTGAACTTGGCAGGCACCACTGGAGAACGAACAAGCATCATATAATTAAAATTCTTCATAGTTTTAACGTCCAAAAGACAGGATGGAGGATCATTGGGATGAAATGATGAAGGCATGACAAGGAAGTTATGATAAGCCGATGTTCGGTGTTATTTTGTATCAGGATGGGATTAGGCTATTAATGTATATCTTTACATCATTCTTGGTGGTCAAAATTTTCTATAATCACAGAAATATACAAACAAAAAAATGATTCCAATACATCCATTGTACCAGGACTACATGAATAAAAATATGATATACTATATATACAAAGACTGAATCTCACAAACCAACACAAAACACAAATGCTGATGTGCCATTTCTAAAATTTGACAATTCGACAGAGAGCTTGATAGACATCAACTGGAAATCTCAATGGGTTCTTCATAAAATCTTAAAATAAATAAGACATGGGTTCTTCTAATGGTACATTATCATACATGTGCACATGCCTTGACACAGTGGCCACACCGGGCACAAAGTACAAATATATTCTATCACATCAATTGTTGTAATAAGAAGCACAAGTAACACAATTCCAGCACATATATAAAAAAGACTATTTAACCAAAATTTCATTAAACTTACTTGCTAGAAATCTAAATGACATGTAGAGTACGAACATAATTGTGAAAGTATAATATAAAGTGCCAGTACTCTGAACTAAGGTGATCTTCTGCAGACAACAATGTATGAGACCATCAGCAAAATACCTGGCAGTAACATCGCCACACAGAAACCCAAAAGTTAAATACAAAAATGCAGAAAGTAAACTATACAACACATATGCTGTCTTAAACTATACTTACCAGAAATATTTTCAAAGATTTACCTTACTTGGGGAAAGCTTGCCTTCCTACATTCCCTCTGACTTTCGTGTTCATATTGAACGAAAACTTGACTGTCAGAGGAGTTATTTAATAAAGAATTGATAAAAGCAATCTAAACTGTAAGCATCTGGAATCTGTCCATCTAAAAAAATAAGATTCTCAGCCTTCAAGGCATTATTTTCAAGCTAAGCTAATATATTGCAATAAACACCAAGGTTCTTACCTTTCACTGTCAATTTGGCTGTACTCTTTGTAGAGCCAATGTCACAGGTGTATACCTCGCTGTCACTCTTCTCCAGATCCTTCATGTTGAGGATGAGGACGGTTCCCTTCTGCGTCAGCTCATACCTTCCTCCAGCCTTGATCTCTTTTGTTCCTTTCAGCCAGGTGACTTTAGAGGCGGGATGGGCGGTTTCACATTCAAAGGATACAGCACTATTCTCTTCTGCAGTGGCGTCCTTTAGCTCACAAATGAATTTGTTGGCCAGTTCTACAGAGGGAATGAAACACTAAGGTAAATATATTTAAACTTTATAGGAGTATGGTATTTCCCCTGTTGTATATTTAAAAACAAAAAACATTAGGTTTAAAATCCTTACCTTTGATCTCCAGTTTAGCCTTGGAGGTTGGACCACCGGTGACCTCGCAGCTATATTCTCCAGAGTCTTTGTCAGTGACGTTGTGGATAGTCAGCTTTATGAGCGTCTGCTCCTGACTGATTTCATATTTTTGGCTCTTTCTGATAGACTTGCCATCCTTGGACCACTTCACTTCCAGGCCACATTGAGAAAGCTCACAGGAGAATACGGCATCTTCACCAATTTTGGCACTAACACCCTGAAGCTCTTTAGATATGGTAGGAACTTCACCTACCCCCCCAAAACAAGATACGCCTCGATTAAGCAAAACCGGATTTGTGTTAAAACTTGATTCAAATTCATTGCTCTTGTTTTTATTGCACTTACTCACCCTCAATAGAAAGTGTTGCCTTTGAGCTCAAATCTTTGAGAGTGAAGACCACCTCACCAGAATCAGAAGCTGAGACTGATTTAATTGTTAAGGTATACTTGCGCCCTTTGCTGCTTATCTGGAAACGGCCTCCATCAGTGACAGGTTGGCCTTTTAAGCTCCAGGAGCACTTCTCTGAGCTTTCCCGGGACAAGATACACTCAAATGTGCAGTTTTCACCTGCTTTGGCCTCTATCGACTTAAGACGCTTGGTGATCCCAATGTGGATATCTGGGGTCAACAACAAAGGCATTATTGGAAAAACACCAAAAACTTCATCTTCATCTGTTTTCATAAAAAACATGCATGTAAAAAACACAATAAATGACACTACAGTGTCACTATAGCACAACAGTATTACCATAGTTTGTTGACATACCTCTAACAGTGACCTTGGACTTGGAGAGGTCTGTGCCAAGATCGCAGCTGTACTCCCCAGCGTCAGCTTGCATGACGTCGTGGATAGTCAGTCCCAAGGACTTACCATCATGGAGGAGCTCGTATTTTTGGCCTGCAGACAAGACTGTACCATCTTTGCACCACACAGGGGCCACTCTGGGCTTTGAGGCTTCACACTTAAGGGTCACTGTACCCTTCTCCTCTGCAACTACATCATCTAGCAACTTCAGGAATACAGCTTTCTTTTCTGAATGTCAATAAATAAAAAAGTGCATCAAACCAAAATCTGTTAAAAAATTTCTTCATCTTTCACATTCAGCTTTTCTGTTTTATTTATACATTGTCATATGACCTCACCTTTGACCTTCAGGCATACTGTTTCTTTTACATCCCTTATGCTGAATGACACCTTCCCACCATCTTCAGGTGCTAGGTTCTTGAGAGAGAGTGTATGGGTCTTATCCACATGGGTGATGGCATTGACTTCATTGTTGAACAGCAACTTGTCATTGAGCGTCCATTGGACTTCTTCATCAGCATAGTTAACCTCACAGGTGAACACAGCATCACCATCTTCATCCACCTCAACATCTGTCAGATGTTTGGTGATCTGGATTTTACGCACTATATCAAGAAAAAAAAATCAGTTTTATCAGAGTGGAACCAACAACACCTATATAATGCCTTTTGGTGTAGTCAAAGCCTCTTACAAGCAACCCTAACCCTAGCGGGCTGGATGTATAAAGGGAATGCAATTTGAAACAACATGCTTCGAATGCCTTCTTTATGACTTTACCTTCTACTTTGAGAACGGCTTTGCTCTCACAGACCCCGACCTGACAGCGATACTCTCCAGAGTCCTCTGCACTCAAAGCTTGTATAATCAGCTGCACATTGGCGTCCTTTTGCTTCATGCTGTACTTGCTAGAAGCCTCCAAAGCAGTTTGACCCTTAAACCACTGCACTTCTTTTGGTGGGGTAGAGAACTTGCAGCACAGTGTGGTGGAAGTCTTCTCCTTGGCTGACACATCCTTGAGAGGCTCAAGGACTTCAATGGGACGCTCTTTGGGGCGAAATGAACAGTGACTTTGAAAACAAAAGTTCACAAAACTACTATATTCTACAGCATTACATTTCATCTGTAGTAAACATGTAACCAGAACAAAATAAACCTTTTTATAGCTATATATATAAAATATATATATATTCTACAATAGCTAACATTTCTGTATCAATTCTATCATGCATCATTATCAAAAACTATTTAATTGGAATTATTAGATTCAAATTAGATCACTTTTGGAGTGGCTACTTTGCAAATCTTGTTTAAACCAAGTCCCTAACCTTTCACTTTGAGCTCAGCTGTTGATTTGCTCTTTCCGGCTGTGAACTGTACCGGGCCTGACATGGAGGCCTTGGTCTTCTTAAAAGTGAGGTGGTGCATGGTTCCCTCTTTCTCCATCTCGATATCTGCGCTCTCCTTCAGCTGTTCCCCATTCAGCATCCACTTCACTGGTTTGACTGTCTCCACGCTGACTTCCACTTCAAAGTGGGCGGCAAATGGCTCAGTCACCTCCACAGAACTCAGCTCCCGTACTATGCTGATAGCCTGCTCTGAAAGTTGTGATGATACAGTATAGTGCTGTGTCAAAAAAACTGCTACATAAAAAGTTTATTGGTATAAAATTCTTTAAAAAGACTTTAGACTTCAGAAAAGTCAAACTTGCGTGGAAATAAAACAAAATGCATATAAGCTAAATTTACATAACAGAAATTTAAACTGTAAGCAAACATTAATTTGTCCCTGTTTAGAAGGGCAAATTAATAAGATAAATACTTATCTAAATACTTAATACTATATTTTAAGTATTATACTTAAGTATAAATACTTTATTTTTAAAATATAGTTAAAATCACAAACAGGCTCATACTTGTCTGTTGCAGATCAATTAAAACTGATCTACAAACTGTTATCAAATAAGTAAAAACATGCAATTACATTATGTCCACCCTTTTACAGACAGTTTTCTTTTTTGTTTTCTTCTTTAATAGTGTGTGGTTGTGCTTCATGAATTCAGTTCCTAAAATGTTATTATTATTATTATTTTAATCATAACTGAAAAGGTTTTTACCCTCTACTAGTAGCTGACATGAAGTCTTATCATCAATGGCATCACACATGTATGTGTCCTCATCATCAGAGTCCACGTCGATGATGGTGAGCTTCCTGTAGATGTCCTCACTGGTGATCTCGTGCTTCTCGCTAGGTTTGAGCTCCGACTTGTTCTTGTACCATGTGACTTTAGCACTGGCCCGTGACACCTGACACTCTAAGTATGCGCGGTGTTTGAACATGGCGATTTTGTCTCTCAGTTTCTTCACAAATCTGACAGGCAGTTCTGTAACGATTATAAGGTGACTTGGGGGGTGATTTGTTAGACAACAGTAGAAACACTACACAGCCCAGGCTGTAGTTCATTAGTCTTAACACTGAATGCAAAATGCATGCAGATATGATAGACACATGACCACGAACCTTTAACCTTTAGTTTAGCGGTTGAAGAGGCCTTCTCAGCTGTGAACTTGATTTCACCAGCATCCTCAGCCTTTACAGATTTGAAGATTAGTACGTATGTTCTTCCTGAGAGAAAGAGAGTTTTAAATGAGTTTGAGAGTTATTGATCTGTCCCAATTGGAACTGGATTTATGCTTGTTTGATCTTAGTACATTCAGTTCAACTCACCTTCCTGCCTCATCTTGATGTTGTCTCCGGCTTTGAGCTTGGCATGCCCTTTGTGCCACTGCGCCTCTACTTCATCGTGAGAGACCTCACAAATAAACGTTGCACTCTCCTTCTCTGTCACCTCTGTGTCCTGCAGTGGCTTTACTATTTTAATATCTCGGGCTGCAAGAATTCAAATACAATCATTTATTCATGTGACACTACAAAATGTTTGAGTATCTCCCACTCAGCATTCATTCATCTTTACCATGAACCGTGAGCTTGGCTGAAGTATTGTCATCTGTTGTTCTACACATATACTGGCCCTGGTCCTCATATGCACACTTGTGGATGAGGAGGGTGCGCTTGTTGGCCTGGGATTGAATGCCAAATTTCTTTCCTGGCTTTAGTTCCTCATCATCCTGATAGAGCAATAATGACACAACTACATCAACATTTTCTTTTACTAGTTCTATTTTCAAAATTATTTTATATTCCATTCATATGTGACTACACATTTTTTTTTTTTAACAATTCTAAATTGAATTACTAATACCTTAAACCACTTGACATCAGCATTTGCTCTCGATACTTCACATTCAAATGTGACTTTCTCCTTTTCAGGAGAAACGATATCCCGTAGGGGTTTGAGGATCTTCGCAGCTGGCTCTGTGGACACAACACCAATTATTACAGTTGCAATCATTCTAGATTTTAACACTTCTGTTTCTTTTCATAAGTTTCATATACACCTTACTAAACCCCCAATAAACGACTCTTACACAGGCTGCAAAAAGTTAATCATGCTCAAGGACACAATAGAACATAAAATGTGTTAATTAAAATACAGTAGTTTGTATTGTGGAATATACTTAAAATATTGGATATGCAGCTTCTACAAGTACTAAACTTAAAAATATACTTTTTATAATCTCATGTAAATGCTATCTTACTGAAAAAATTCTTAAAAAATATCTTACTGAATCTTGCAATTCACTTAAGAGCACAACCCAATTATTGGACGATGCATTAACCCTAAATTACCGACTTACACCCTTTGCATGCCAAGAATTATAAGTGGGCTTAAACCTAAAGACGCCAATATACAAACTAACCTGTAACAATTAGTTTTCCAGAAGTATGGACATCCTCAGCTTGAAAAGTAATAGCTCCACCATCACTTGTCTTCAGCTGGGACATAGTCAGGCTGTGCTTGTTGCCCAATGCTGTAATGATGATATTGGGTCCTGCCTTCAGTTTCATTCCATCTTTGCTCCAGGATCCTTCTACATCAGCCTTGCTAAGCTCGACCTCCATAGTGATGGTCTCTTTTTCTTGTACTTTCACCTCTTTCAGGCCTTTTACTACCTGAATCTTCTTAACTGAAAAGTAAAAAAAACAATGGAAATCCAATGATGAGACGCTTTTAGGAAGGCGTAATTGAATGTGCATTTCGGTTAATGATTTTCATTGTCAATTTTTATTAACTACTAGGTTATATATAGTCATCATAGCAAACATATGGAATGAAAATATTATGATCGAAAGAGTAACTCTGTGATGGAGTAACAATAAAGGAACCCCTACTTTCTACTGTCAGTTTGGCCTGGGTCTTGTCATCTAGGGTTTCACATGAGTAATGTCCTCTGTCAGCATA
The DNA here is from genome assembly GCF_949319135.1 of Squalius cephalus. Taxonomy (NCBI): domain Eukaryota; kingdom Metazoa; phylum Chordata; class Actinopteri; order Cypriniformes; family Leuciscidae; genus Squalius; species Squalius cephalus. The sequence goes on from NC_137146.1 coordinate 4,947,754, forward strand.
TGCCACGCTCTTGAGGACCAAAGTCTGCTTGACACCCTCCACATGAATCTCCAGATTCCCTCCTTGCTGTAGAACCACACCATTCTTCATCCACTTCACATCTGTTGAGGGTTTACTCAGCTCCACTTCCAACCGAACTGTGTCCTGCTCCTGCACAGTCACATCTACAAGCTTCTTCTTAAATGTGACAGGAAGCTCTGCAAGATACAAGATACAGATGTGTGTACTGAAAAACATGTGCTTGCCTGCGGATATGTTGCATTACGCTTAACATTTATCCTTACCTTGTACTTGGAGTGTGGCCTTGCACACTTTCCCATCGGCATCGATACTGATCTCTCCTGCGTCCTCCTGAGTGACAGCTATGATAGTGAGGGAGTAGCTGCTTCCTCCAAAATCTAACTTAAATTTGGGACTAGCTGTTATAGGAAGACCATTATGCAGCCATCTGACACTGACATCGGCTGGTGTGATAGAGCATTTGAAGATGGCATCTTTGCCTTCATTTGCAACAACATTGTTCAGCTTGGTAGTGAACCTCACCAGACGTGGGGCTGTGAGAAATTAGATTGAAAATTTCAAAACATCTATCACTTAAAACAATCTTAAGTTGCGTTTGTTCATTTAATGAGAATTTATGACTTTCAGACATGACACTGATGGTTCTTACCTTTAGTGGTGACTTTGGTGGTGGTTTTGTCATCTTTGCATTCGCAGCTATACTCCCCTTCATCCTCCTGAGCCACAGCGGAGACAATCAAGATGCAGTTGGTGCTATCAGTGCGGATGCTGAATCTGCCGCCCGGTTTGATTTCTTTGCCGTTATGCTTCCAGAGGACATTACCTGTGGCTTTGTTGAGGGTGCAGGAAAGGGTCATGGTGCTTTCTAGTGCTGCAGATACCGGTTGCAATGGCACCACAAATTTTAAAGGTACCTCTGCATGGAATAATTGAGGGGAAAAATTAAATCATATTTTGTCTGCAATCAGTTAGATTTAATATTTCAATAAGTGCAATTATATCTTACATTAATTACTTTGAAAACTTATAAAGACAATTGCATTGATTTTTTTTTTTTCAAATAAATATGCAGTAAAAATTTTATTGCTTTGAAATAGCAAATTAGCTTTTACCTTTGACCTGAACCTTGAACTCCACCTTGTCATCAGCAGTCTGGCAGGAGTAAGTGCCATTGTCTTTAGATTCAGAGGACTTAACAATTAGGACACGTGAGCGACCTTCCTGTTTCATCTCATACTTTGATCCATCTTTTAGTTCCACTCCATCCCTGAACCACTTAACACTACAACTCTCTGACATCACCTCGGTTTTTAAAACAACCTTCTCTTTTGACTCGACCATCACAGTTTCTTGTGTCACAGATGTCTTCTGGAATTTGGTAGTGACATCTGAATAAAAAATAGGACATATTCACTAAATTGTAACCATGTTCTGGAGGAAGCTGGAAGATTGTTCATTAATGGAGGTCCACTTATGTCTTAGAAAGTCTTACCTTCCAGCTGAATCTTAAAGAGAAGTTTTTCATTCCCAACTTCACAGGTATATTCTCCAGCGTCCATCTTCTCCACGTTCTCCAGCACCAGCTGACGGCTCTTGCCCTTTGACTCCATGTGGACAGTCTTACTGGAGCTCAACTGCTTGCCATCTTTGAACCATTTCACCTCAGTCTTGAGGTCAGAAACTTCACAGCTCAGAGTGGTTTTCTGGGATGCTGAAACCTTAACTTCCTTCTGATAAGAGTCTTTGTTGGTGAAGGCAGTTTTGAGCTCTAATGAGAAGGTATAAAGAGTTTACTTCATTCAATGAGTTTAGTTTGCCAATTTACAGAGAAAGTCAATACTAAAGTGACACATTAAATATGACACTAGAGAAGAAATATTTTCATAGCAGCTTTTAAACAACCCAAAGAAGACTGTTAAGAGTTGACATATTTCACTTATCAGTGCAAATTGTGAATAAGTTATTTGGTGTGGCCAAGAGCAACCACTGATGACCAAATGTACAGAGCCAAAATGAACAGTCCAAAATGTTTTCCATACCTGTCACCTGAATCTTAAAGGGCAGTTTCTCATTCCCAACTTCACAGGCATATTCTCCAGCATCCTTCTTCTCCACGTTCTCCAGCACCAGCTGACGGCTCTTGCCCTTTGACTCCATGTGGACAGTCTTACTGGAGCTCAACTGCTTGCCATCCTTGAACCATTTCACCTCAGTCTTGAGGTCAGAAACCTCACAGCTCAGTGTGGCTTTTTGGGAAGCAGCTATTTTGACTTCCTTCTGATAGGAGTCCTTGTTGGTGAAGGAAGCTTGAATGTCTAGTTGGGCAGGTACAGTGCACCATGGATCCAATATAACAAAACAGAATTATTTGAGTCAATATATTACTTAAAGTTATAGACGTCAGATACTATAAGGACTGGATGGGTGAGAAAGCCAGAATGGATCGTAAATTGTGGTCTATATTTTAAGCAAATAAATCCAAATCACATTGCAGACTAAAACTTTTTTAGTAGCATTGAATTCAGCAAAACACTGCTTTTTAATTTTAAAATGTACCACTTCTTGAACAGAAAAACTACATGTATTACTAAATCTACAAACACATGTTAATAATATCAATGGTCTCTTTCACCAAGGCCAATTTTTTATTGCTACATGTAGAATTAGCTTTTGTCAAGCTTCACTGTATTACTGTAGTTTTGGTCTTTTTCATTTGCAAGAAAAACTGAAGTAGAAACACAGTGCCAATAAACAAACACAAGGATGTTTCCATACCTGTCACCTGAATTTTAAAAGCAAGTTTCTCATTTCCAACTTCACAGGTATATTCTCCAGCATCCTTCTTCTCCACGTTCTCCAGCACCAGCTGACGGCTCTTGCCCTTTGACTCCATGTGGACAGTCTTACTGGAGCTCAACTGCTTGCCATCCTTGAACCATTTCACCTCAGTCTTGAGATCAGAAACTTCACAGCTCAGAGTGGCTTTCTGGGATGCTGAAACTTTCACTTCCTTCTGATAGGAGTCCTTGTTGGAGAAGGCGGCTTGAATGTCTGGTTGGGCATTAGACAATATCAGAAAACAGTACTCTTTGGGCAATTATATCACTCAAAATATTAAACAACAGATACTGCAAGGACTCTATACTTGAAAATGTAGGAATACATCATAAACCGCAAATCATTCCACAAAAAAACAAAAACAAATTACATTGCAGACTGAAACAGGCAACAGATTTTTCTGCCTATAAGTGTACCACTTCTTAAAGAAAGAAAAGTATATAAATAGTTGTATCTATAAAGACACATTAATGAAATCTTGTGGCATGCTTTTTTTGACCAGATGCAAGGCATACTGTATCAAATCCCTTTGTTATATTTAAAGTAGGCTTTCTTAATGTTTGTTGACTTACTGTATTGTAATTGTGGTATCTTCCATAAAGAAGAAAAAACTCAAATAAAAACAGCAAGCCAATAGACAAACACAAGGATGTTTCCATACCTGTCACCTGAATCTTAAAGAGCAGTTTCTCATTCCCAACTTCACAGGTATATTCTCCAGCATCCTTCTTCTCCACGTTCTCCAGCACCAGCTGACGGCTCTTGCCCTTTGACTCCATGTGGACAGTCTTACTGGAGCTCAACTGCTTGCCGTCCTTGAACCATTTCACCTCAGTCTTGAGATCAGAAACCTCACAGCTCAGTGTGGCTTTCTGGGATGCTGAAACTTTCACTTCCTTCAGATAGGAGTCCTTATTGGAGAAGGCGGCTTGAATGTCTGGGGCAGAAATCAAGATTCAGGAATATAGTGTCAGAAACTACTTTCAGTTTTATGTAAAATTTGCTTTGATCATGTATGATTGAGTCACTGGAACCTTATAAAAAACCACAAAAAAACAAGACAAAACACTGGCATGTTGTTCTTACCTTCCACCCGAATCTTAAAGACCAGTTTTTCATTTCCAACTTCACAGGTATATTCTCCAGCATCTTTCTTCTCTACGTTCTCCAGCACCAGCTGACGGCTCTTGCCCTTTGACTCCATGTGGACAGTCTTACTGGAGCTCAACTGCTTGCCGTCCTTGAACCATTTCACCTCAGTCTTGAGATCAGAAACCTCACAGCTCAGTGTGGCTTTCTGGGATGCTGAAACTTTCACTTCCTTCAGATAGGAGTCCTTATTGGAGAAGGCGGCTTGAATGTCTGGGGCAGAAATCAAGATTCAGGAATATAGTGTCAGAAACTACTTTCAGTTTTATGTAAAATTTGCTTTGATCATGTATGATTGAGTCACTGGAACCTTATAAAAAACCACAAAAAAACAAGACAAAACACTGGCATGTTGTTCTTACCTTCCACCCGAATCTTAAAGACCAGTTTTTCATTTCCAACTTCACAGGTATATTCTCCAGCATCTTTCTTCTCTACGTTCTCCAGCACCAGCTGACGGCTCTTGCCCTTTGACTCCATGTGGACAGTCTTACTGGAGCTCAACTGCTTGCCATCTTTGAACCATTTCACCTCAGTCTTGAGATCAGAAACCTCACAGCTCAGTGTGGCTTTCTGGGATGCTGAAACTTTCACTTCCTTCTGATAGGAGTCCTTGTTAGTGAAGGCAGCTTGAATGTCTGGGGCAGAAATGAAGAATTAGGAATATAGTATCAGAAATTACTTTCAGTTTTATGTAAACTTTGCTTTGATCATGTTTGAGTAAGTCACTGGAACCTTAAAAAACAAAAAATAATAAATACAAAAACAAAAAAACAAGATAAAACACTGGCATGTTGTTCTTACCTTCCACCTGAATCTTAAAGAGCAATTTCTCATTCCCAACTTCACAGGTATATTCTCCAGCATCCTTCTTCTCCACGTTCTCCAGCACCAGCTGACGGCTCTTGCCCTTTGACTCCATGTGGACAGTCTTACTGGAGCTCAACTGCTTGCCGACCTTGAACCATTTCACCTCAGTCTTGAGATCAGAAACCTCACAGCTCAGTGTGGCCTTCTGGGATGCTGAAACTTTCACTTCCTTCAGATAGGAGTCCTTATTGGAGAAGGCGGCTTGAATGTCTGGGGCAGAAATCAAGATTCAGGAATATAGTGTCAGAAACTACTTTCAGTTTTATGTAAAATTTGCTTTGATCATGTATGATTGAGTCACTGGAACCTTATAAAAAAACACAAAAAAACAAGACAGAACACTGGCATGTTGTTCTTACCTTCCACCCGAATCTTAAAGACCAGTTTTTCATTTCCAACTTCACAGGTATATTCTCCAGCATCCTTCTTCTCCACGTTCTCCAGCACCAGCTGACGGCTCTTGCCCTTTGACTCCATGTGGACAGTCTTACTGGAGCTCAACTGCTTGCCATCCTTGAACCATTTCACCTCAGTCTTGAGGTCAGAAACCTCACAGCTCAGTGTGGCTTTTTGGGAAACTGCTACTCTGACTTCCTTCTGATAGGAGTCCTTGTTGGAGAAGGCGGCTTGAATGTCTGGTGCAGAAATCAATATTTAGGAATACAGTATCAGAAAGTACATTTAGTTTTATGTAAACTTTGGTCATGTTTAAGTGAGTGAATGGAACCTTAAAAAAAACAAGACAAAACACTGGCATGTTGTTCTTACCTTCCACCCGAATCTTGAAGACCAGTTTTTCATTCCCAACTTCACAGGTATATTCTCCAGCATCCTTCTTCTCCACATTCTCCAGCACCAGCTGACGGCTCTTGCCCTTTGACTCCATGTGGACAGTCTTACTGGAGCTCAACTGCTTGCCATCCTTGAACCATTTCACCTCAGTCTTGAGGTCAGAAACCTCACAGCTCAGTGTGGCTTTTTGGGAAACTGTTACTCTGACTTCCTTCTGATAGGAGTCCTTGTTGGAGAAGGCGGCTTGAATGTCTGGTGCAGAAATCAATATTTAGGAATACAGTATCAGAAAGTACATTTAGTTTTATGTAAACTTTGGTCATGTTTAAGTGAGTGAATGGAACCTTAAAAAAAACAAGACAAAAAACTGGCATGTTGTTCTTACCTTCCACCCGAATCTTAAAGACCAGTTTTTCATTCCCAACTTCACAGGTATATTCTCCAGCATCCTTCTTCTCCACGTTCTCCAGCACCAGCTGACGGCTCTTGCCCTTTGACTCCATGTGGACAGTCTTACTGGAGCTCAACTGCTTGCCATCCTTAAACCATTTCACCTCAGTTTTGGCATCAGAAACTTCACAGCTCAGTGTGGCTTTCTGGGAAGTTGAAACCTTCACCTCTTTCTGATAAGAATCTTTGTTGGAGAAAGCAGCCCGAGTTTCTAAAAAGGACATTTATTCTTTTAGTGAAACATAAAAAAATATGTAGTTCTGCACTGCAAAAAGATCTCAAACATCTCCAAAATGGACAAAAACACACTGGACTAATAATACATGTTATGTGCAAATTTCAACAACCTCAAAGAGATTGTTTCCCAGAAAATAATCTAGAATTTTATGTATTCAAGGTTCAAGATACTTCTTGGAAAGAGCTGTACCTTCAAAGGACCATTGCTGTCCACAGTAAGATCTGACAATGGTATGATAAATGACATGCTAAACTTTAATATAACTTATACAAGGCTGATATAACTTTTAATTTCACTTATTAAATCATTTATTAGCTGTAGGAGCATTTAGCGTTTAGCTTCACTGTTCAAAAAACCATAAAGTTATGACATTAATTAGGTATTGTGGCATGTCTGATTAATCCTGCTCATTTAAATTTTTAGTTTAAGACTAATTAGCGCATAGTCTTACCTTTTATCTTGACCAGGAATGTCATTTTGTCCTCTGCCGTCTCACACGAGTAGTGTCCTTCATCGCTCTGCTTGGCACCCCTGATGACCAGCTTCCTTTGCGTCCCTTGAGACATAAAAGTTGTCCTCTTGTCCTCCGTTATTTCTATCTGTTCTTTCTTCCACACAACAGCGGTTCCAGGAGAAGCAACCTCACAGCTCAACACCACGTCGCCCACCAGAGCATCACTCTCCTGGGGCTGAGTCCTCGGCTTGTTAACAAACTTAGTTGGTTCTTCTGTTAGGGTAAAATGGAGGATTAGATGCCATACCTCTCTGTAATTTTAACATGATTAGGAATATGAAATGGATTATAGAAAACATATCAAACATGGCAAGAAATAGTCACATCCATTGTCCATTTGAATATAACAGATGTCTTGTGACACACGAAAAAAACGAACAAACAGAACTGAAACTCTCCTGAATTACATTTACATTAACAGTCAGGAACATGTATATTAAATATGAGTTTGCATTGATCATGTTAGTCATTTCAATGGAAAAATAATATAAAATGCTGCTGTAAAAAAAATGTGTTACCATACAGTGAAAATTTTATATTTATATTTAAAAAAGATAAAATACATGTAATTCTACTGTAAAATATTTTCAACGTTGTTTTTATGCCTTTATGTGAGAGTATTTGCATTTATAATTGGGTTTATGCTGCTACCAACTGTTTAAATATTATGTTCCCAAAATTCAATAATAAATATAGTTATTAAAATGGTTTTGTTAAGTATGATATCAGTATCATATTAAATTATTTCCAAAAATCAAGCTAAATTAAATATAAATTGTACATCCTGTTTAACCAAATTTTGTATCCTAATAGTTTTATATATATATATATATATATAGTAGTACCTTAAATAGCATTGAGAGCACATCATAAATCTCACCTCAAAGCATATTTAATATATGATACCTGTGTATGAGTGCTAAGCAGAAGTGTTAAAACACATCTTCTAACACTTCCTGTTGAGAAGCTTGAGCTCAGCTGTTCCTAGCTGTCAACACTGACCGCTTGCACCATTTATCCACTCAGAAATCTCTGTACTAAGCTGGGATATATACGAAGCACTGACTACTCAGCAATGACTTTAATTCTTGGGAAATTCCTAAATAGTAGACTGCAAGCAGCACGCACTTCAATTTAAAATTGTTCCATTTTCATATATGTAAATAATTGTAAAATTAATATCAGTTTAAGCTTGAAATATATATATATAGAGGCTAAAACAGAAATAGAGGCTAGTTGGAAACAGAGGCTATAAAAAGCTTAAAGTAACTGAAGGTCAGTAAGTGAAGAGAAAAATTGCCTGTTTCACCTTTAAGGGTAAGTTGGACAGACATTTTATCGCCATCACACATGCATTCATAAATGCCCACGTCCTCAAGGTCCACGTTGTGGACTGTCAGTATGCGTTTGCGCTCCACACTTGTGGCTTCATATTTTTTACCCATCCTCAGCTCCTTCCCATTCTTCATCCAAACAACCTGCAGCACAGACAGTACATGTAGTTAATTTTCAAAAAGAAAAAATTGACTTATTACTCATCATGTCCACACATCTATTACTGTAGATATTTGGATTTTGTCTGTTTTGTAAGGGCAATGCATCTCAAAAATCAACTGTGCCACTTGTTGGACAATACAGTTTAATTCAAACATTTAAAAAAGCATTTAAAAAAATGTAAAATACTTAATGTATATTTAAACATTATATTTGGATTTTGCAAGACAAAAAAACGTGCATTTTGTCACCTGGACACTTGAGTCGGACACTTCTGTGTGCATCTGAGCAGAGGAGTGCTTGCTGAAAGTAAATACCTCAACCTGAGAAGACTTACTGGTGAAACGTGAAGGTGCAGCTAAAGAACATCAAGAAAAAAAATCAGGAACAATGTTGAAGTTATTGTACTTTAGTTTTCAGAAACTGTTCCTTTCTTACCTGTCACAGTAAGCGTGCAAACGCTCTGAGATCCGCCACCCACAAACTTGACCTGTGCCCCGTTCAGCGCCATGGACACCTCCCTGATGACCAGCGTGTGTGTGGTCTTTGAGCGTGTGATCAGATACTCAGATCCACTGCGGATCGTTCGGTCATTTATGGTCCAGGAGCCAGAACATACGCCCGAGAGCTCCACAGTGAAGGTGGCTTCTTCGTCTGCATGTGCACAGCAGCTCACCAGGCCTGTCTTCACTGACGCTGTGGGCTCTGATCAAACAAATTCCAAAATACTTATTGGAATATACTGATTTATATAACTTTATACTGGTTTATACACTGCCCAGCCAAGAAAAAAAGTCGCTGTAGACTTTACAGAATGCTTGAATTGCATTGTTAATACAAGATCTTGACCAAAAATGGATGCACCTATTGATGGAAAATGATTCTTCTTCATGCTCCCTCAACCATTCTTTCACAATTTGAGCTTGATGAATCTTGACATTGTCATCCTGGAATATGGCCATGATGTGTCTTCCTACATGGTTGTTTAAGAAATGAAAAGCTACACACTCCATCAATTAGGGTTAAAAGAACTGTTCCCAAACATATAACATGATAGATCCATAATAATCACTGTAATAATGATCCAATCATAGACTCTTAAGCATTTGCCAATTTAAATCCAAGCAGCGACTTTTTTTTTGGCCAGACAGTGTATTTTATGAATGTCCACAGCAATCAACAAAGCCTTTCTCACCAAGATAAAATGTTCCAGGAACCTCCAAGTAGGCACTCTGACCGAAATCATTGACCGCTGAGATACGGAACTGATAGCTCGCCTCCTCTGAGATTTCGCTGAAGGTATATTCAGTGCTAGACACAGTCGTACTAGTGATTTTAACCCAGGTTTGGGCTCCAACCTTCCTGCGCTCCAAGAAGTAGCCGGTGATTGGCACAGGCCGTTCACTGTCCGGTGGAGACCAACACAGTGTGATCGATGAATCTGTTTTGTTCCGCACCGTTGGTTCAACTGGGGGATCTGGTGGGTGTTTCCTCGGTGCTGAGGTCAAAGTTAAAATTATTGTTAATAAGGTTAAAGAAAAAGAATCTCTCTACTGTAAATGTCACAAGCAATTGTGTTGAATTGTTTCCACACATACTCCATCAAAGAAATGGAGTACGAATACCATCACATAGTAGCTGTAGTGTCATAAAATTGTGATTCCTGTGGCAGATATGAGGTTTTCGAATCACAAGAAGGCAAAAAACCTCTTGTAAAATCTTTTGTAAAGGTAGTGGTCTGATTTACAAATGTATTCACCTGTGACAGAGAAGCGGGTGGAGGTCTTACAGTCATGGGCGATGAAGGCCACCTCACCAGAGTCCTCCGCGGTACATTCACGAATGGTCAGTGTGTACTGTCTGTTAATGCGGGCGATAATAATTCGGGAGTCCTCTTTCAGCTTCTCCCCATTCCTGGTCCAGTATGCATCATCTACTGGTTTCTCCAGCTCCACACAGAAGATCACAGTATCGCTAACCGGCACCACTGTCCTCCTCGGCAGCTTTTTAGTGATATTGCCTGAAAATGCAGAAAGAACATCAAATCACAAGTAATCCATCATCATTCAAGCTAACAAAATAAACCATATTGGAATGGTGGTGATGGGCTTCCTCTCAAAGATTTTACCCAGCACTGTAAGTTCGGCCACGGTGCGACTGCCTTCCTTCATCTCACAGATATAGACGGCATCATCGTTGGTGGTGACATTGTGAATAGTGAGGCGGCGCAGGGTCCCCTCCACATCCATGCGATATTTGGTGCATTCCTCCAAACGGGTCTCCTCCATAAACCAGTTAGCCTTTGTTTCCGACACTGGTACCTCACACTGCAGTGTTGCCGTTTCCTTCTCCTTCACCTCAACATCCTGCAGCTTTCTCTTGAATGGAATCTTTGGCTCTGGCAAGGACATGTTGAATATAGTGAATATACAGAAGACATACACAGGAAGTTCTTTTTAGCTGGCAGTCATAATTTGGTTCCATGTGGTTTCATATTGATTAGGTCTTCAAGAAGACAATGATAACGGTTAGGGTGGTTCCATATCTAGTACCTCATTAAAAGTTCAATGTTTATTTAAAAGTGAACCAGAATGAGAGACCGCTCCAAGGAACCACAGTGCTTTTGGTGTTCATAATGTATGTGAACTTAAAAGTGGATCACAAATGTACCGATAAATGAACCATACTCAAACGAAATCATCAACTACAGTTTGTTTGTGGGTTTTTTAGGTGGGCCTGAGATTATTTGGGGTGTTTACTTCATATACAAGCATTGGTATGAGTGCCTTTTAAGACTTTTGTGAAAAAGGGTGTATTGTATATGTTTATGTAACTGTTTTTTTTTTGTATGGTGTATGTCCTGCTGTTGGGCCTAGAGCCTGTAATAAAGTTTATATATATACAGTATACACATTATTTCGGCACAAGACCACTTAAGACTGCCTCAAATGAAATAGGTGTAATAACATCTTGAACAAGTGACATCAGCAATGAATACATCTAAAGAATAAAGCTGGCCATCAAATTAAATAAATACATTTTAGACTTTATATGATTTCTGTCAGGACCACTACCGTCAAATACGATTGACAATTAGCATACAGTTTGGATTGGCGGTATGGTTCCGTTCTGGGCAAGAACTCCCTGCGCATCCATGCAGCCTAGCATGGATAAGAGCAGGGAGAGCAGCAATAACCCCCCTTGGGGTAAACAGAACAGAACCAACATGAAAGTTTGCAAATATATATAATTCAAGATTTTAAAGTACAACATAATTGAGAATTTATTCTGATTCAAGGGGAATCAGAATGCCAAATCCTGACTGGGCAAGAGGAGGAGCTGGGGATGGAGGAGGGTAATCAGCTCCTGAGAAACACGATAGCTGCTGATAATACTGAAGGAGCTTATATATGTATACGGTGATAGGCGTCGTATTCCTATAGGTAGATGTGGATCAGCTGAGGGTCAGCTGATGCGAGCTTGACTAACGTGACCTGTCAGAACTAACGCTATGCTTGATGTTTAATATGTTTTTATCCAACAGATAGGCCTATGCCATTGGCTCTACTTTACCACCAAGTCAGTCATCTGAAATTTGAACATGTTTACACAAAACAAATGTCATGAACTTCACCCTCCTAATCCCTACACAGGGGCGTCACTGCTTTTTGTACTGCAATGGTGGACTGGCATTCGGCTAAGTTTCTGTGACCTTTCTCTAAGGTGCCTGTGGCATGATAGTCGAGATTAAGACCAAGGAGCAAGGAAAGAAAATACTATTGCTACACTTCTGGCTAAAATTAGAACTCTGTGTAAACATACAAAATGTATACAACTATGAAAATCATTGTCTTAATGTAGGCTTAGTTAACAAAGAATTTGGATACAGATCAATGTTTCAAACCCTGAAGACATCACTTGGAAAGTCACCCACATAATGGCGTCAGAATTGAGTTTGCAACTAGCCATTACAACAACTGTGAACTAATCATCACCAGCAGAAAATAGTTGTAATGCTACACCCTGTTCGAACACTTGCAAGCACTTTGCTAAGCAGAGAATGAGCTGGAAGGCAAAGATGACTGTCATTAGTTGATACAATTTCAGTTTAAAGGTTGGTGGTTTAATAGGGCTAACTGTATTTTAACACGGTAGTTATTGTGCTGATGTAGTGCTCCTATCTGCCAGACTCTAAACTTTCATCCTGATTTCACTTTTATTATGAATTTAAGATGTATTCTGTGACATAAACAAGGGGTATTTACAGTTAGCCTGCGCCTAGCAGATTTACTAAATAGGGCAAATTAGTGTGAAAGAAAAAATACCAAAAAGTGTCGATGTGAGTTATAAGTTTTGACATATTAGAACACAGATGCAGCCGTATAATTTCCATAATGACCAACGCAATCTACCAAGAGCAGTGCAAATTAGCATCTGGTTTAAGCATGCTTTTTTTGGGCGTTAAATAATGGAGCAAATACCAGTAAATCAACTAGCGTAAACCTTAGTAAATCACCTTGCATGATTCATTTAAATACTCTCCTCCCATAAATTTTGTGTCTGAAAGGGAAACTCCTACAAATGTGTATCCAATAAATTCAGCCGCAAAAATAAACCTGTCCACACCTTTTCAGTGCCAATTTTTTCACTGCATGCCTTTAGTAAATCCTGACAGTAGTTTTTTTAATGCCAAAAGAGGGTTTGTGCCGGTGGAGCAAGCTCTGAGTAAATTTGGCCCTTTGTCACTTACTGATTGGCTATAGCTTTAGGAAAAGACCAACTCAGCAAAGTATGAATGCATCTGGTTGTTCAAGCCACTAATAAATTAATTACTTCCCCCAAAAAGGACTATGCCAGTGTATGGAAGTTTGCAAGCCTCAAACAATAGACAAAAGGTTTTTATGGCCCACATTAGCATCATCTTGTAAAAATCTAAGTTTAAACAGAATGCACTGTAAATACTCAATCTAATAGCAAATGGATCAATTAAGATGCATAAATTGACCAAATATATATACCTCCAGACATTATTCTTACCTTTGACAATCACTAGCACAGCACTATAGGTTTGTCCAGCCATGTTGGATGCATTGCAGGTGTACAGCCCATTATCGCTCTGTTTGCAGTAGAGCACCTTGAGGATGAAATTCTCAGCCTGGTCCTCATACATAACATGTCTGCGGCCCTCGCTGATGTTCCCCCCATCCTTCCTCCAGATGATGTGAGGTTTTGGATGGCCTGTGACGAAACAGCTAAGCTTTGCATGTTTACCCTCGGTCACAGTGCATGTTCGGGTAAACACACCTTTGGGCAACATGCTGGTTAAGGCCGAAACCCTCTGCTCCTGATCAAGTTCCTCTGTGATCTTGGAAGATGATGTTGAGGAACTTTCCATGGTGCGGTAGAAAGAGATATCCTTCCGCATCTCTTCTTTACGCTTCTGCATTTGCGAGAGGAGGGATGTGCTCTTGTCTGCATTCAGGAGACGAGTATCTTGAAGGTCCACCACCAGAGTGGCAGCGGACTGAGAGCGGCCAATGGAGTTCTGCACACGGCAGGTGTAGGTACCACTGTCCAAGCTCCTGACGCTCTGGATCCTCAAGGAGCTGGATTCATTTTCTGAGGTTATCTTGATGCGGTTGGTCTCACCCAGGTAGCGGCCATCCTTTTCCCAGTCAAAGTTAGGTGCTGGATGGGCTGCCACACGACAATAGAAGGTAACATCACCCCCTAGACCCACACGAGTGGAAACAGGCTTCACTGTAAACACTGGAGCACGATCTACCACAGTTTCCGGCAATCCCACCTTCAGGGTCACAGCTGCGTATGCCTCTCCGACATTGTTCTTGGCACGACACATGTACTGACCGCTGTCTTCTAGAGTTAGATCGTAGATGGTAAGTCGGTAAACGTCACCATCGTCGACTGTTTTGAAGCGTCCCCCAGCAGAAAGAAGCATTTTTTCTTTCTCCCAGGTTACTACAGGTACAGGGTTTCCCACAATAGTGCAACTGAGGGAGGCATCTCGTCCCACACTCAGCGAGAAGGCCTTGGGTCGGGTTAGGAAGCGTGGAGCCCCACCAAATAGATTCTGATCCATTACTGCTTTCTGTAGAGATGAAACAACACACTTTAATATAAGTACATGAATAGAGGAGAAACATATGAACTTGAGATTATAAAGTTTTATATATTTGCACCCTGTCACCATTATATCTTGCTACCCAACTACAGAATGTTTCTGGAAATCTGCTCCTGAAATTAGTATACAGTAAGTCAGTTTGTATAATCTGCTAATGACAAATAACCATGTCAAGGATCCTGAAATAGACATTTTGAGACATGAGAGATGCCTACTTTTAGAGATGCTCACTCAAAGCTCTCCTGTTTCCCCACCACAAATAAGTATAGATAATAGTTGATTGAATGACTAGAGTCTAGTGTATAAACCTTGTTAAAAGGGTTTAAAACAACTATGGCCTTTTTGAGAATCCAACTTTTTCTATGTATCTGTCAGGTGACACTACACAAGCATCCACATGATATGCTGTAATAATGCCACAGTGTTACACAAGAACACTATCATGCATGCAAGTTCAACAAAATTCAGGGAAAATATATTTGGTCAAGTACTGTTAATTTAAAGGGACTAAAAGTTATTTCTTAAATGTTTTGGGGTACAGTAATATATAGATGACCTCAAAGCAAATGGACAAAGCCACAAACCATGGAAAATTTACATTGTCCACTTTTGACAGAACTTTACACAGAATAACAAATACAAAAGAACCTGGAAAATCCTATATCAAGCAACAATACTCTTATTGCCCTACATCTTTAAAAAAAGGTCAACAATTTACATCCACTATCTCCAACAGTGGTTTATCTAGTGAAATCTGACCACAGATAGTCAGTTTTATTGATGAGATGAAATCCCAGTATTATAATATTAAACAAAAGGATGTTGATCTTTGAAAAGCATGACATTTGCCATCTCTGACACCTCACTACCCTAAGCTGCCTGTCCCAAAAATAACCTCAGCTGTCGGGCTCTGTCTGCAGTATGTCCATTTGTAGAAGAGATCCGACCTGCTGTGTGATAGGACATGTATGTTTTTGTCAATGGCATTTTTTATGTACTATAAATTTAGTTTCAAAGAGCGACAGACGTTTTCGTCTGGGTGGATCTTTCTTAAAAAACATTTTTTTTTAAATCTTTTTCACAATTAAAACAATGTAGCCTAATGTTTAAATTTAGAATTAATACGACACAAATAATAAAGAAACGTAATCAATTCAAACTTGTTGAATTTGCGAAGTTTCTCTAATAAAATAAAAACATTTAAAAAACGAGAGTGAAGTCTTCCCTCAGATTAAAAGTTTTCACCTTTCAGAAGTTCATTTAAATGACTCTTACCTTTTTCTCCTCTGGCTGGTAAACCGGTGCAGATGTTCATAAATATCCGATACTGGCATGCGAAAATATCCGCGAGAAAACAGGTAAATTCCGTGAACTGTAGAGGAGGAGGACAGTGTGTTTTATCCCCCAGTGTCTTTGCTTTCTGTGTGACGCTCTTCTGTCCAACCTCCCGTTCAAAATAGATCCGTCACTTACCGGAGCAAATGACTGACTGAGGTGAAGGAACTGTTATTGTTGAACAGCCTCACTGCAACCTGCTGTATGGCAATCCGTTTGAACAGTTTAGACAGTTTCTCCAACTAAGTACCAAGCTATTTTTAAGGTATTAAAAGGCTATTGTTCTATTTACTTTATGCAGTCACAAATTGCGGATTACTGTTAAATTCGATGGGCTCAAGGTATTACTAGCTATTGCAGTAGATAGGCTACTTGTGCAATCGTGACCAGCAGGAAATACTGTATAGGGGTGAATACAGGTTGATTGGGACACTTTTCCCAGTCATCTTAATGGCAAAAAGTGTCCCAATTAACCTGAAATAAAAAAATATGTACACATCATAAATTTATAAAAAGTGATAGTAAATATTTATATTGTTATAAAAGTATGAAAAAAGTATCACAGGTTTCAAAAAATACTGTTTCCATCACTGGTAATAACTGAGAATCAAATCTGTATATTAGAATGATTTCTGAAGGATCATGTGACACTGAAGGCTGGAGTAATGATGCTGAAGTAAATAACACAGAAATAAATTAAATTTTAAAGTATATTCAAATAGAAAACCATGATTTTAAATTGTAATATGTAAAAAAATATATATGTATTTATGTAAATATTAGGGCTGTCAAACGATTAATCACGATTAATCGCATCCAAAATAAAAGTTTGTGTTTACATAAAATATGTGTGTGTATGGTGTATAATTATTTTCTATATATAAATACACACACATGCATGTATATAAGAAATATTTGCATGTATATACTGTGTATATATATTTATATTATATATAATTTATATTATATATAAATATTTTATATATAAATAACACATTTTTCTTAAATACATATGCATGTGTGTGTATTTATATATAGAAAATAATTATACTCAGTACACACACATATATTATGTAAACACAAACTTTTATTTTGGATGCGATTAATCGCGATTAATCGTTTGACAGCCCTAGTATATATATATATATATATATATATACAGTCAAACCAAAATTTATTCAGACACCTTTCTACATTTCTCACATTATCACAGTTTATTAGCTATAGTTTAGAAAATGGTAATAAAATATGACAAGAACTCAGACTTATCAAATCAGTTGATATTTCACTGGTTTTGTCCATCCTTCTGTTAGACTATCTCACAGATGAATTAGGTTGAAAAGCTGTCACTATTAGACAATATAAGTTTAGGTCAACCAATTACCAAACAATGCTTAATTTTGTCCAGTCTGTGGTGTAAAAAGGTCACATTAGCAATTAAAGAAAAAAACATTAAGCAAAACATGGACAGGTCAAAGTGTCTGAATAATTTTTGGTCCCAAATTTTTTATAATTTCCACTGGTATTCCACTGTATGAAAAATTTGTGGGTATTATATGTCACAATTTTCTTTATTTTGCTATCCTCACTTACATAAATTAACTATAGTGTCCTGCACCCACTAGTAAAAAAATATAAAAAAATGATATGTGGTGTCTGAATAATTTTTGGTTTGACTATATAGGTTTCAATTCATAAAAAAAATATTTAAGTTCTGATTAATCTGAACTAGTTCATTGCTCAATTTACTAATAATGGACACCCTCACAAACCCTTGTGACAGTTTGGTTATTCTTCTACTGGTTGTCTCATATTTTCCTGAAAGGATAGTGGGCCTTTCCCCGTTATCTGTTCCAGTGTGCCTGTTGATTGACAGCAGCAGATAGGCTGTGCTCACATTTAAAACTGCCTGAAACTCAAGCAGTGGGATCAGTCGAACTCTTTGGTGGTAGGGATCATTTTGCTTTTGCTAAATGTCTGGTTATGCCATGTTTCTTTCATGGAAGAACTAGCTCTGTTTAAACTCTATAACTACTTTACGTGTTCTCCTGCAGGGCAACATATATATTCCATCTTGCTGCAAGTCCCTTAAGATAAATACAGTTCACTGTGGCCAGAGGATGTAAAGTATGCCATATATATATACAGAATACTATAAATACATAAGAACAGAAGTTGTTTCTAAACATATAAAGTGAGAAAGTTTGCTAATTTTAACTCTGAGCCAAATATATAGTGTTTTAGCAACAAGATATAGTGGGGATGTGGAGTGGTAAATTCCTTCACCATCTCCTGTACTTTCTCCAAATGTGCATGTCTTTGCGGATAGATGTGCTAAATACTTTTGTATCAATATTCAAATACATAATAATGCATTTGAGATTTTTTTTATGTATTTTTTATTTTTTTAAGTATTCACTGCCCAAATGAATTAATGCAGTATGTGTTAGGAACAGAGAGCTAGTTAATATTTTAACTTATGAGATTAATAAACTCATGCAATATTATTAACTGATCTGAATTGTTATTCAGCTCTGTGGCTGAAAAATGTTGGCCCTCTATTGGTCAGGCAGAGAAATTGCACTTTTTTTGTAGCAAACGCTAAAAGTACATTAAAAACACATATGACCAAAATCAACATTTAGACATTTGTGTGGCCATTAATAGTTTAATATCAGTCATGTTTATAAAATATTTAATATTTATAAAATATATATTTGAAATACATTCTATAAGCACTTTTTCTCAAATTATTTTTGAAATACTCTTAAATGTTCTTTATTACAGCAATCCCTTTTTTTTTTTGCAAATCCGTTTGGCAAGAAACAACCAATAAAGGTTGAATGGAGCAGCAAATACTTGCATAATAACATCAACAACAAAAACCTTTATTTCTATCTATCAGTATCTAACCAGTATTATCAGTGTATCAAAAACTTCAGTAGTATGCTGTCAAGTAAACATTACAACATGTCTCAAGTGTGGATGCACCCACAACCATAAACCAGACCAATATCTTCTTCATTATAGTGTAAGTCTGAAGGTTCACGTCTCTCTGAGTTTGGTGAGCTCCCATTGGCCACCTCCACACAGTCGCAGCATGACATCATGATGCTGTTTAAAGAGCACACATTAAAAAAAAACTTATCAAGAGGCCATACAAAAGTTCACAGTAATGTTTGTGGTGTTGTGTTGGTGAATGTGAAAAGGTCACATATTGTCACCTTTTCCAGAGTGCTTCGGTGACCCAGACTGATGAGGGTCATTCCCAGCTGCTTACAGGCCTTATAGAGCTGACCCTCGGCCTCCTCCGTCAGAGCGCTCGTGGCCTCATCCAGTACTAAATCAAACTGCATGTTTTACTCACGACACAGGCCACATGAATGAGACTAATCTGACTGATTACAGCTATTAAAACTACAGGAAATCTGACGAGACTATGCAGGAACTGACCTGCATATTTGGGCTGCAAGTAAAACAGTCTAGCAAAGCAAAGCCTCTGCATTTCCCCTGGTGATAAAACATCATACCTGTAAAAAAAAAACAAAAAAAAACGAGGGAATCCCATTTTTATGTTCTTAAAACACCCAGATTTTTCATATCCAGATATTAATACTCATTTCTCACCAGTTCCAGTTCACTTGTGTATCCAGTCCTCCGATTCTGGTCAGAAGATTCGACTGACATACAAAGAACACACTTACAAAACAGCTTTAAAAGACAGAAAATTATAAAGAGGAAGATCAGTCTTACCAAACCAACAAGTTCCAGGTATTTTAATATTCTTTCATCATCTATAGACCCTAGAAGAAGAATTCATATTGGTTGAAAGTGTAAAATGTCATCATAATCTTCATTATGAGCAGAGTGTAGTTTAATTGGATCACAAACGTCTTCAAGATCTTGATAAGTTTTCATTGGCTTATATAAGGCAAGTTTATTTATATAACACATTTCATACACAAAGTACATTATGCATATATTTGAGCTATATTATTTAAATAATGCATATCATTAGTTTTTTGTAAATTAGGTTCATCTGTACCTGAGGAAGGATATATATCACTTAATGGATAGATAACCTACAAGGGAAATCCAGCAAATTAGTGTCACTATCAAAATGACATTTTTGTTCTCAATAATTGTTTTTACTAACAAAATTATATGTAAATTTCTGCATAATTGCATAAAAAAAAAGTTTTTTTCTTCTCTCACCTGTTCTCTGAGAGTGCCATCAGTAAGATATGCTTTCTGTGGCAGGAAGAGCACACCCCTCGGTCCAAAACATGTGGTCATCTCCACAGACCCTGAGAAACAGGAAATCAGTATGATTCAACGATCTGATCATTTTAACAATCAACAAACTGATAATTTTATCTCCTGTCATGTACCACTGCATGGTTCCCACAGGCCGTTGAGGACCCTCAGTAGGGAGGTCTTCCCTGTTCCCGTGTTTCCCACCACGAGCAGGTGCATTCCTTGACTGATCTTTAGGGTCAGATCCTTCACCAACAGCTCCTCTGATCTGGGTGATTTATAGGAGAGACGATCCAGCACAAACGCCACATCTGCTGGGACACTGTGAAGCTCCCGATCACTGATAGAGAATTATTATGATTGTTAACAAGATTGCAACAATGATAGCTAGAAAGTAAAGTTCATTGGAACAAGCTTTTTTTGCTAGCATATTTGTAGCAGATTTAAATACATTGCTAGCATGAAATAACACATTGCTTACACATTTTAATACATTGCTAAAATGAATAAGAATGTTGCTAACATGTTTAGCTCAATGCTAACATGAATTAGCAAGTTACTAAAATGTTTTAACACTTTGCAAACATGAATTAGCATGTTGCTAGCATGTTTTAACACATTGCTAACATGAATTAACACATTGCTAGAATGAATTAGCATGGATTAATGCATTGATACACAAAGATATAGCATTTACTGTGCAAAATTATTATTGTTAACTAAAACCATAAAAAATTAAAATTTACAATCAAAACCGAAAATCTAAAAATAGAATCAAAATATTAAAAACTGTAATAGTATATCATTGATACTAAAACTACCAGGAACTCTTTTAGATCTGCGTTAGATCTCGGTTTCGAGTCTTGAAATGATGTGAACAAATCTAAACAACTTTCAATTAGTTTAATTTACCCGTTTCAATTTCAATCATTCAATTACCTGTAAGATTCATCCTTTGACAGCGGATCATACCACTCATAGTCACACTGTTTCTTGGCAATGTCTGCCATCGCTTCCCGCAATTCTCCAATTCTGGAACCAACAGAAAGATAAAGCAGACTATTTTTTAGCTAACCAATAACCAATAAGAAGTCATAACACTGATGCACAATAAAATGTACTTTTAAGCAGTCTCAGTGCATCTCACCTGTGTGTGTATCCAGCGACATCAGACACTGTGGTTGAGAGATCTATGAGCTGGGTGAAGCAGTTTATCAGATAGATACAGACGAAAGCATTCTGGAAGAGACACGTGACGTGGTTAACATATTCTGGACAGCCGAGATTCACTCAGAGTAGAAGCACTTGTTTTTGTCTTAAAGGCACGGTAGGCGATTAGTTACAGAAACATTTTTTGTTATGCAGGTTGAAAGTTTCTTCACATTCTGCTAGCAATCACTAAGTTAAGTGGTCTAGATGTATTTATATGTATATATATGAAGAGTTCAGATTAGGGATGTCCCGATACCACTTTTTCACTTCCGATACCGATACCGATGCCGCAGCTTTGGCTATTTGCCGATACCGATATCAATCCGATATTTTTATTTTATTCTTGAACTAATACTAATAATAATAAAATATAATGGAAGCACTTTGCTCAATTAGCCACATAAAAACATCTCACTCAAATGGAGAACAAATACTTCTCCAGTATATAGTCCACAACAACAGTTGATAATGAAAGACTGCCAGCCTTTATTCAAAAGACCTTGAGATATGTTTGGTAACCTGAATGAATTTAAAATTAATTTGCTATATTTCAGATCAATATATTTGTTTCCTTAAAATTTTAATTAACTTTAACTTTATTCTCATCTGAATTATAAATAATTTATTTCTGTATAAAATAATACTACTTTTAAAAACACATTTGATTTTCTTTTTTATTCAATGTAGAATGTGTAACTTAAAAATAAACAGATTAGTGCTCTGTTTTAGGACAAGAAATGAAAACCAATGCAATGATGAATGTCCAAAAGATGGAGATGGTCCTCAATGCAGAGCATAAAATCCAGGGGGAGGAGTTGGATAAAATCCAACTCCTCCCACCTTACATATACCTAAACCTACCCGTCTCCACCCCCTGATCCCTAAACCCACCCCTAAACCTACCCATCTCCACCCCTAAACCTACCAATCTCCACCCCTTATATAAGATCCGACTCCTCCCCCCGGATCTTGTGTACTGCATTGAGGTGCTACTGAAAAGATGAGATAATTTTTGCTTTTAAACAGCGTGCGTGTGTGTGTGTGTGTGTGTGTGTGTGTGTGATTTTGGTTGGGTGACAGTTACAGTTTGACAAGAGTTTACAGTTTGACAAAAGCACAATGTTGTGTTTTACACAAATATAAGTAGGCTAAACACTTTTTGCAGTTTTAATGATGTCCTGTAAGAAAATGACGGAGTATGTTTTTATGTTTCCACTGTTCGATCGCGCCCGTGCCTCTCTCTCTCTGACACACACACACACACACACACAAACACTCCAGCATTGCAATCTTGACATCGCAGCCTGTTCATTTTGCTGCTTTCACACCAAACTCGAATAGAGCGTCAAATTTGCGTCTATCGCGTCTAGTTCGATGCTTGAACAGTTTGAATCCATTCGCGCGTCCAAAGCGAATATGATGCGCCGCGCGCGTATAATGATAAAGTGAGCGTTTGAAGCGATATAGACGCGCGTTCAGAGCTAAGGCGGGCTACAGATTAGGTGTCCCTAAAGAACCCGCATATGCGCGTATCTAACAGTAACGTTAGTTCCGTATTACATTAATTAATGTGCACGCGAGATTTATTTATTTTTATACCATGTATACTCTGTGTAAATCCATGCACCGAACGTACGTTCAGTACGAATACGTACCGTTCCACCCCTAATGGGTATCGGAACATAGGTATCGGATAATTTTTTTTCTCCCCTCCGATATCCGATCTAGCATTTTGGGCCAGTATCGGCACGATACCGATGCCGTGGATCGGATCGGGACATCCCTAGTTCAGATGCAAAAGCCTCTAAGTGCCATCTGAAATTTTCTTCTAGAATGATCATTTTTATGAAGCTCGTATATTTAAGTTCAGTAATTTCACTTAAATGGCAATGAAAATTACCTATTACTTGCCATTTAATTGAAATTACTGAACTTAAATAAACAAGCGTGATAAAAATTATAATTCTAGAAGAAAATTTCAGATGGCACTTAGAGGCTTTTGCATCTGAACTCTTCATATATCGTCTGTTGAAGGCGTAGGACCATAAAATGTTTGTCCAATCATTGCATTTAGACCTGCATGTCAATGTATGTATTTTCATCCCTTGCTCACGCAAACATCACACGTCATCAGCTTGTTTCATGCTATGCAGAGTTAGGGGTCGTTCACACAGAACGCATTTTTCGATTCCACTGCGCTACTTTTCATTATTTTTCAATGTAAACACACGCTATACGGACATGTGCGACTGTTGCACTTGCGTCTTTTGCTGCATCTCACGCATGAGTTAAGTTAAAAGAAGTTCAACTTTTAAAAACCACGTCTCGAGACCTTGCGTTTTTTCCCCATTTCACTGCCCGCGTCTCGTGTTTTTCAAAGCAAAAACGCGTTCTGTGTGAATGGCCCCTTAGACAGGCGTCAGTCACAGAGCACCGCAAACGAAACAGCAGCCACCTTTTACAGTTCCTCCTGAACCAAAACAACAAGCTTATCCTGCATTCACACCATAACTACTGTAATTTGGAAGAGATGGAAACCTGTGACATTATACTCGGTTTGTGACTCGAATTAATGCGTTTCAATGGCAACACTATCAACGCCGAAATCAGCCTGCAGCAGTCAAGAGGTAAAGGTCAGACCTCTTTAAAGGTCCCATATTGTACACCTTTCTGAAGTTTTATTTTAGGTTTTGATGTCCTTAAGAATATATATTTGCAGTATAAGTACCAAAAACCATCTCAATATATTTTTACAGCTCAGCTCTGCCAAGAACATGTCGATTTTGACCTGTCTACTTAATATTCATGAGCCTCTCTTCTGATTGGCTTCTTGTTTTCTGAGTGACCCACCATTGGTTGGGGTGGTGACTGAAGGCGGTGACTGAGTAGTTCTGACATCACATTTATACGGAAGTCACAACGGCTCGTGAAAAGGCACAGCTACTTTATGCAGGCTGTGTGCATTTGTCTGTGGATTGACTGTTTTGAAACTTTTAGACCTCTGCTATCATGAAAAAAGCCAGGAAATTTCAGTTTTGACAAAATGGGACCTTTAAGTTGTTTAGGTTCATTATTATTGTAATGTTATGTGTTTCATGTGGTCATGTGTTTTGAAGGAGGCGTGGCTTTGGAGACGCTCTGAAGGGAGGGTGGGATCTTATGCTTTCAAAGCTAGCTCGCTATTGCTAGCCTCTCTGAAAATTGCCTACTCTACTGTACCTTTCATTTTCAGCCACATTAAATACAGTTTTAAGGAACTCACCTTGCTGACAAGAGCACTCAGTTCTCCAGGTGTCAAGCCGTCATACTGTCCAGCAAAGATGGGGATCGCGATGACTATATAGCTGAGGATGCTTCCCAGATAGTCAAAGGTGTTTACCCCAACTTTAAAGAAGCAAAACAATAAGCATTTGTAGAGAACAGAACAAAAAGCCTGGATTATATTAAAATAGGTTGATAAGGTGGCTTAATGCCTGCAAAATGACACTTTTTGGCTGAAGACGGTTCAGAGTTAAATGCATGAAATTACATTTTTCTTATTTTCAGTAACAATAGTGAGGAATATTGCACATTTTATGTATACTGTACAATCTTCAGTATGCTGTCTTACTGTAAAGCCAGAGCTCTTTGTTCATCAGGCTTCTCTGAGTGGATAAGAGCATCTGCAGCCTTCGGTCGGTCCGCATGTGTTCCACCTTCCCTGCCCTGATCAAAAACATAACAAATGCTCTCCTGCTCTGTGATTTGATGGTATGTGAGAGAAATATAGTGATCAATGCAGGCAGAAATACTGAAAGTGCACACTAACCTGAAGAAGGCGGCAGATTCTGCGTTCACTCTTATTTGCATGTGTTTAAACCTGGAAAGAGACCAGCGAAACATAACTGCTGAAATACTGCTGCATTCATTCAAAGAATAAGATCAGATAACAATGGCAATTAATCACATGTGCCGTCTGCTTTAGCATCTCTTAATGTCATTTATATTTCTCTTGTTTTGTATAGGTCTACCTAAAATCTCCCTCCAGCTTTTCTTGCTCAACCAGCATGGACACGATGGGTCCTATCAAGATCTTGTTGACGATGGTTCCAGCCACAAAGTAGCCGAAGATGCTAACAAAACCAATCCAGCCCGCACTACAGCACCAAAAAGGTAAGAAAAAGTTATCCTATCAAATCTTTCAATGCAAAACTAGAGGCATGAAAAGATACAAGAGTATTTAGTAGCACTTTGCTTAAAGCCTTTATACAGGCATTATACAGGTATTGATAATGTACGATATTAAAGCATTATATCTTTTCATAAATAATTGTAACCAAAGTTAAAATGCTTACATCTGAAATGTGTTGTTTGTCATGTGATTTAATGCATTATACTTTCTAAATGAGTAACAATGAATAGTTAAGTATTAGAATGTATTATAACTGTGGTTACAATTGTTCATGAGATCATACAATTCATTATTACAAAAAATAATTAATGCATTAAAAAAAACTTTTTTAATGAATGTATTATATTAAAGTGTCCAGAATATTTTAATGCCATTAATGGCCACTGATGATAATGAATACTGGCAAATACGATCACATCATATATTATACAGAACACAAACACACAAGCATCTCTCTGACCTGTTGAAGCACTGATAGCTGTAGTAGATCACAGTGAACGGAGAGATGAGAAGTCGACTCGCCATAGTGCTCATCTGCTTACATAACCTCTCTACATCCTGACTGATGCGCTGGTCTCTTAACATGACACAAACACAAAATAAACCATTAACACATTCGATTTAATTAAGTCTTCTTAAAGGGTTAGTTATCCCTTTAAGTGCTGAAGTGTAACCGCATAAACAAATGTTGTGTGAATACATTACGGGTTGTCGATGTCTTTGCACAGTATGTTGAGGGTGTAGTAAACGCGTCCCTTGAAGTACGTGTTATGGATTTCTTCAGTTAAAGACTTTCTCCAGCTGACATACAGCAGACTGGAGATGTACTGGTCTAGACTCTTCAGCTGAGGAACAGATATATTATTGATTAGTGATTTATTATGAATCCTTGATTGGATATTTAGCTGACAATTCTATCCAAAGCAATATACAGTATACATATCACAAATGCAGTACAACCTCTTTAGCCCATCAATTATGTTGCTGCTCAATTTAAGCCATATTTGAGTTTAGGGCTGGGCAAAAAAATCAATTTTTCGATTAATCGTGTTTTAAAATGTGGTCGATTCAAAATCGATTCTCAAAAGCCACAAATTGATTTTTTTTCCATATTTGTTTATCTATCACCCAAAAGCCAGTATTAGCACTGTTTATAGCCTTGCGGTCTCCATGTTACAGCTAATGCTGGGAGATTTTATGTGTGTTTTATCTTAAACATAAAATAACCTGATCCTGATTGATCAAGGCATGCGACTGTTCTGACTTGTCAATTTTCAGCATCAATTTTTCATCTTGTATCAAAACCCTGTCTATTCATTTTATGCATTTGAAGCTGGGTTATATACCCAAGTGTCCCTAAAATAAAAAGAGTTTAATATACAGGTTTGTGGCTCTTAATTTCTTTTTAACTAACCACTTGTAAACTTATGTTCAGTGTTCTTTTTTATAAATATACGATTTGTATTAAATCTATATTCATTGAGTCGAATCGGGAATCGAAATCGAATTTAGAATCTAAATCAAATCGAGAATCGAAATTGAATCGAATTTAGAGCTTGCGAATCGAAATCGAATCGGAACATCTGAATCGATACCCAGCCCTATTTGAGTTTATGGTTTAGCCAATTAAACACTCCTATCAGAAATACTGGTTAATAACAAGTATTTTTTTCTTTTACTTTTTCTAATTTAGGGCCATAAGGGCCATTTAGAACAAAATGTATATTATGATTATGATATTTGCATTTCCTTCCCCATTACTGGTAAATTAATATAGTGATAAATATTGTTATTGTATGATATGGAAAAAAATATTGTGACATTTGGCAGAAGCTTTAATCCGAAAAAATGTACATTGCATTGAAGGTGTACATTATAATCAGTTCACCCATGTTCAGTTTGTTGGGAATAGAAACCACGATCATTGCATGTTGCATTGCATAGAAACATTACTATTTTTAATGTTTTTGAAAGAAGTTTCTTCTGCTCATCAAGCCTGCATTTATTTGATCAAAAATACAGAAAAAAATACAATATTGTGATATATTATTACAATTTAAAATAATTGGTTTTCAATTTATTATACTTTAAATTATCATTTATTTCTGTGATCAAAGCTGAATTTTCAGGATCATTACTCCAGTCTATCTGATCCTTTAGAAATCATTCTAAT
Source organism: Squalius cephalus (assembly GCF_949319135.1). Lineage (NCBI taxonomy): Eukaryota > Metazoa > Chordata > Actinopteri > Cypriniformes > Leuciscidae > Squalius > Squalius cephalus. The sequence continues at coordinate 4,975,410 of NC_137146.1, forward strand.
ATTCTGATTCATTATCAAAGTTGGAAACAGTTCTGCTGCTTAATATTTTTTCATAACCTGTGATACTTTTTTAGGATACTTTGATGAATAAAAATAAAAATAAAAAAAAGAAGCAAATTTTTTAAAAATAGAAATCTTTTGTAACGACAATATACACTACTGGTCAGTAATTTGGGGTCAGTATTTTTTTTTCTTTCTTTTTTTGAAATAAATCAATACTTTTATTCAGCAAGGATGTGTTAAATTGATAAAAAGTGATAGTAAAGAAGATTTATATTATTAGAAAATATTTTTTTATTTTGAATAAATGCAGTTTTTTTTCTTTTATTCATCAAATATATTAGGCAGAACTGTTTCCAACACTCATAATAAATCAGCATATTAGAATGATTTCTAAAGGATCATGTGATTGACTGGATGTGACACTGAAGACTGGAGTAATGATGCTGAAAATTCAGCTTTGCATCACAGGAATAAATTATTTTTTAAAGTATATTCAAATAGAAAACTATTATTTTAAGTTGTAATAATATTTCACAATATTACTGTTTTTTTCTGTATTTTTGATCAAATAAACGCAGCCTTGATAAACTTTAGAGACTTCTTTCAAAAATATTAAAAAAACGTAATGTTTCCAAACTTTTGACCTGTACTGTACTCTAATATAAAAATCATACACAGATTTTTAACATAATACAAGGTTTACAACTAGTTAGCAGATGCTGTTTCCTGAAGTGACTTGCAGAAAACTACTGTACATACAATACCAAACTCACGGTTGAATTAATCAGGATGAGCAGAACCGCAAACAACACCAGATCTTTGAACTTCCCATAGCTCTTCTCAGACAGAACCTCGTAGAACTGACTCGGAATGAGACCCACTTGATAAATCACAAGCTGGACTAAAAGAAAAGAAAAATACATTGAAAAAACACAGAGAGAAGACAAAAAAAAAAAGCCAGTCCAGATGTAAAAAGTTTATTACCTGAAAGCGTGACTCCAAGAAGCGTCATGAACATCCGGACACTCAGGTTGGACCAGGATGGGAAGAGGATCTTCAGAATGCTGCAGAACCTTTGCAGAAACCTCCAGTCCAGCTTTGGTCTTGGGGAAACACACATCCACACACCTCAAGTCAACTAGTTACATGTAGGGCTCAAAATGTCATCACAAAAACAGCTGTATTTCTCGTATTCTCTTATGATAGAAGATATATAGAGATGTCAGTTCAAGTCTTACCTTTTCACACTGCTGTTCTTCTTCATGGCTGGCATTGTGAAAGTTTGGTACAGGTATTATGACACCTTCTGAATGTCAAATCTTCCCTTTTTTGGTTTTGCTTATTTCAAGCTCTTAGAGGAGTTTATTGGATGCGTTTTGGGTTCAAAGTCTAAAACAGCATATGACAGCGTCTTAAACATTATTCAGTCAAATCTGACAAGCACTAGTTATGAACAAAGTGACCGGTCGTTTACTTTTACAATAATTTAATAGAGATAAAATCATACGCGATCCATGATAATGATGTTGTAGCGCCGAATTAATGAGCAAATAAATTAATGAGGTTTCTATATTTTTAAGTTGTTTTATATCACATGTACACAAACATTTCTTCGTCTACGTCTAGACTAGTCGAGTGTTCCGCTGCCATCTGCTGTACAGGAGAGTTATGACAGGACTGCAGAAATATAGCCACAGTTTACCCAAAAATGAAAATTCTGTCATAATTTGCTCACCTTCATGTTGTTCCAAACCTGTATGAATTTCTTTCTTCTGCTGAAGTCAAGTCAAGTCACCTTTATTTATGTAGCGCTTTTTACAATACAGATTGTAGCAAAGCAGCTTCACAGTGATAACATGATAATACAACAAAGTTTGTTTCTAGAAGAAAATTGGGTCACGTCCACCTTAAGTAAGGCTGATCAATAATATTGTTGAATATTAAATGTCCCCAACTAAGCAAGCCAAAAGCCAAGGCAGCACAAAAGAAGATTCCCCATTGACTTATACTATGGATGGGGTCCATCAACTGTTTGGTTACCCATATTATCGAGGCTGAGTAAACGATGACAGAATTTTCATTTTTTGGGTGAACTCTCCCTGTAATGTAAAAAATCACTAACAGAACTAAATATTTTTATAGCATGCGTTAATTCTGGTTCATGCTAATTTATAAACATAGACTATATTCATTGTTATCTTATCTTAATCTGCATTAATGTGTTCAACTTTTACTATTAAAATGTATTAAAATATGTAGAAAAATTTAGAAACATTAACCAAGATCTACAGGATTTGTTATAATATTGTGCATTGGTCAAAAACCAGGAAAGGGTGTCAACTATACCTTATTTCCAGCTGGCTGTAAAAGGCAAGCATTTTAACTTTCTGATTAAAAAAAAATGTCCCAAGTGTTTCAATCCTTGAAATGTGAGCAGCTGATTAAAACAGATCTTCAGTTCTTATACCTTCAGTTTGTCACAGTACAGTCCACTTTATACTGTATGTCTGCTGACAGTCAGTAACACTCATGTTTTACCTGTACTTGGGCCTTAAAATAAATTCAAACATTTTATCGGACTCATCTGATTTTGTATTTAAACAAAGTTTTTCTAATCAGTAAACCAAACATTATTGCACATTGCAATGAAACAGAGAATTCTTGTAATCCTGCAAACACATAAAGAGTTTTATATACAGTAGATTGAGGCGTTGTGTTGTTGAGGTGTAGCTCAGACAGATTATTGATCCAGAAATTCAGTTTTTATTTTCATAGACTAAATGTAAAGAACATAACAGGATTTGAGAATAAATCCTATGAGCACAAAAATGTTCCACTGCAAGCGATTATTTACAACAATGAAAAACATTCCCTTTTCTCATCAAAAGGGCCATCAAACACCAGTGCAACAGATTCAGATTTCAGATCACGTCTCAGAGAAACCAATCAGGCCAATAATTTATGTGATTTAAAATGTCTGATTTTATAATGGGCAATTTTCTGAAATAAAGCAGCCTGATGCTTAAAATAGGCACTGTGAGATATGAACAGATATGAACATAAACAAATATGTACCCACAGCATAACACAATAAGCTTTCCACTTCACGCCATGCATATATACCACATGGCTAAATAAATAACATACTGATTGTTCAAACGATAAATCATAACTTGTGTTTTACTGAAATGTTTTTTTTTTTTTTTTTATAATTAATAATTGACATTTATTCCCCTCTCATCTGTACAAATAACAATATGCCACTTAAGTATGGCGGCAATATCAATAACAAGCAGACGTGGTGTGATATATATTAAATAGCTGATATCTACTCTACAGCGTACACAGAATCATGAGTTTTGCTTGTAAAACAAGAGTATTCCTTTGTCAACCCACTTCAGCATTGCCTTAATCAGCGATTTCCACAAAATACAAAGTACGTATGGAAGCTATATCGATTTGGTTCAAAAAATGACGCGTGCGCTACTGTATGCCAAGTTAAGCAAAAACATTTACGATAAAAAAAGGATTGAATGTGAGCAGTTGAATGTCAACACACGTGAGCATCAAATACGCAAAGTTGATGATTATATCAGTTTAAAACTTTTAAGTATGAAAGAAACAAAGTGCTCTTGTCAGACCAGTAAAAAAATAATAATCTGTACACCTCATCACCTCCTGTTCAAAAGCTGGGGGCGTTCCTTAGGGAGAGTCTCCTCATTTGTTTGATTCATTGATTCAGCGATTGACTTTCCATCCCGACAGGTTTTTCCTCTTTTTCGCCGTTCTATATAGTTATTTGTTAAATGGTAAACAGGCCGGCAGTATGACCGTGGCACAGGCCGGCCCGGCTAAAGGTTCAGCCACCTCTCCTTCCATTTCTGTCCATGAGCCTTTCTCTGGGCTGTAACAAATGGTGGATGACTTGTACGCCCCCTGCAAGAGATGTTCAGCTAGTTATTCTCACAAGATTTCATACTTCAAAATGCTTCTTTATGCATTTCATGCACAACAACAACAACAAAAAAGTCATGATTTATGTATCATGCTTCAGAACTAACGTTAAGGGAACATACGTATTGTGCATTGTGGGACTTTTTAGGGAGTGAATGGCTGCGTCCGAAATAACATACTCTCTTGAGTAGGTACTTACTTCACGATCGTTCTATAGTATGAATGTGTGTAGTATGAATGTAATCCAGATGTACTACATGCGCCATGTTGTCATTATCATGTGACCTACAGCGTCGCTTCACTGCCATTCACAAATCCTCTCCCGTGGCCTCATGGGATAGTAAAGTGTCCATCATATGCACACTTCAGAATCTCTGCAGAAGTAGTAGGTCATCTGAGTACTTTTTACCTACTCTTTTATGAGTACTGTGAATACTTCTTTTGTCACATACTGTTTATCGCCTACTTTATATATAGTAGGGAAGTATGTGATTTCGGATGCAGCCATTTTGCGATTGAAACAGCCCTTAAAATGACTCCTGAACTCGGCAGACTGAGACCCAATGTGTAATATTTATCAGAACTCTACTTGTATTACATGTGAATTATAGCTGCATGATTCTGGATAAATTGAGAATCACAATATTTTTGGTTTCAAATGGAGATCACGATTTTCCCACGACTCTGAACAGACGACTAATCAAAATAAAATGTTATTTACTAGAGGTTCTGACAAATAATTAATTGCTTCAAATGTATTTGAATTATTTAAAACGGTTTGAATGAATAATTCAATGACTCACTCATAGACTTGTTTCATTACTGGATGAATCAGCAATTTTGAACAAATCTCTTGAATGAATGATTCAATGACAAAAACATCATCAGTCACTTGTCGCCACCTAGTGGTGAACAATGTAATCGATACAATTGTTTTTGTAAAGTGCCAAGTTAATTTCAAAAGGTGATTTGCTCCGTAGACTTCCATGTTTATATACAAATCATAAACATAAATCTCAGTACTTGTGTGATAATTTGAATTATTGTAAGACAGAAATAACAATACTGCGTGGTTGAAAAGACTGTTTGTGAAGCTGTTTCATACCTAACATGATAACTGCTCTCTCTGGATCAATGGAAGTGTGAATGTATGATTTTAAGGTTTAATAGACACAGGTGAATCATGATAGTTTAGGAATTAGATTGCGCGGGTGTTTGAATCGAGATCACAATCTTTTAACGATTAATCGTGCAGCTCAAATCTGAATAATAAAAGTTTTTGTACTGAGTGTTAAAAATAATCAGAGATTTTAGGTGAAGTTGAAGTGTGTCATTTCTTCACTACTATCAATATCAGAATGGCAAAAATAGTGGTTGTTTTCAAACAGGTTTCCTGACTGAACCCGTCTGCCATTGGTCAGACAAACAGATAGCCCCACCCCCAACCTCACACCATAGGTTGAACCAGTTTTGCTATAGCAGCTTTTTCAGGGGAATCAACCTATAATCTATATCGTCTATATATCCAGCATTTAAGTGAGATGTGTTTACCATGCTCCAACTGTAGCCCCCCACCAAGTAAATACTGTCATCAAGAACAGCACATCCAGGTCCGCTGCGTCCCTCTAAGATGGGCGTTTGCAGGATATTCCACTGATCTGCTTTAGGATCATAGCATTCAACCAGCATCACATCCAGATGAGAGAATCCTACACACAGAAGAAAACAGTCAGGCGTATATGCCAAGATCTTACTTTGCAGAGGCATCTACGTGTTGCAAGCTAGGAATCTAATTGTTGAATGAAACTATATTGATCACTGTTGTGTACACAGTCAGTGCGGCCCCTGCTGCTGAGATTTGGTTTACGGCTATATAAATTACCCTTTAAGTGGTTGCCCCCAATAGCGTAGAGGCGGTCGTTCATGCCTGCGAGAGCGTGTATGGCTCGCTTAGTGTTCATGTCCTGTTTCCGAGCCCACACGTCCATCACGGGGTCGTAGCAGTACAGCCAAGACACGTATTCGCCGTTGTGAACCCCACCTGAAGCATAACACACACAATACCAGTTTCAACCTAAGGACAAGTATAAGATATTCAAAAAATTAATTCAACATGGAATCAAAATTGACTGTATTTACTTTCTAAATTAACATTCCTGGTCTTACATTGCATTGAATATATAAACTTCAGTTCATGCATTCCCTGGGAATCAAACCCATGAGCTTGGTGTTGCAAGCATAATGCTAAACTGTTTAGGCTATAGGGATGGTTCACGTTATTCTAAAGAATTTTTTTTGGTCTATTCTGAAAAAAAGTTCATTTTTGGCTAATGTACTGTACTTTTAAGTACTTTTCGCCCAATCATGTGTCATATAGAGGGGTCCAATTCTCACGATTAACTAGTTGCTTATTAGCATGCCTATTACTAGGATATTGGCTGTTTATTAGTACTTATAAAGCACACATTATTTCCTTATTCTGCATGACCATATTCCACATCCCTTAATAATTCTACCCAATACCTAAACCTAACTACTTTTCTAACTATTAATAAGCAGTAATTAGGAGTTTGTTGAGGCAAACGTCATAGTTAATAGTGAGAGTTGGACCCTTAACTAAAGTGTGACCAGAGACACTTTTCACAATCCAATTCATTCCCAATGGATAAATTACAGAGTCCTGTCCAAAAATCTTTTGCAAAGGTTTTATGCCATTTTATGTTGACTTTAAAATGCATTTAAAATAAAAGTAGCTGTTCTAGTGTTCAAAATAACATTGAACTGTGCAGTTAATAGTACAGCACGTCACTTCTAGACCTCATCCCTGTAACGACACCTGTTAGTAACGTCTCAGAAACTTTGATTCATTCACTGTTTGGATGAGGTGTATCATCAAACCTGAGATGTATATTTTCCCATTGTGCACGGCGCCTGCGTGTGCAGCCAGCGGCTGTGGAAGAGACGAAACGTAATTCCATTCGTTTGTCTCAAGGTTATAGGCTTCAACGCTAGACAGATAACCTGTCTCGTTCCTTCCCCCAACAACATACAAGTGCTTATCCAGGCAGCAAGCGAAGAAACTCGCTCTCCTGAAACAAAGACAAGATGAAAAGATCGTCTCTTAAAATCAGTCAACGTAGAGACTGTTTACAGCAAATATCCCAGTCGCAACCAAGAGTGAAAAATTCATCACAAAGGCTTAAGAAATAATTATAGCCATGTTATGAAGAGCTCTTATTATTTTATGAATAATAAGTCATGTTCAGAAGGCATCATACCTCTCCTGCATGGGCGGTAGTTGTATCCAGCTATTGAATCTTGGATCATACCGACTTACAAAGTTAGTGCTGTGTTTGCCTGCGAAGATGAAACACATATTAGTATTATTTCACAGTTACATTATAAATATTGTTTAAAATGAAATAAAAACACTGTGATTTCATAGCAATAATACACATTTAATGAATTATAAAATCAATGTCAGTGATAACACTGATTGAGCACATGATTGTTTTATTCAGCTTTTCATAGACATTAATTTATGTTTTACCATTAGGGTTCCACTGGTCTTCTCCACCCAATAAAAGCAGGAAGTTCTCCACCTCAACTACACAGTGATGGGCGCTGTTATACGGCATTACTGCAACACAGAGACTAAACACATGAGTCTAGTGCTTCGTTGGCAATGAGAAAATGATACATCTGAATAGTGAAAGGTCAAGCCAATGATATTCATTTACAGTTTACACATAATTTGATATTGTATTAAATATGTACAGGATAATGTAAAGTCAACCAATGCAGTAAACCCACTAATCCCACAAAGAAATAACACTCAAGAAACATTAAATCACTAAAATAATTAATATAATTCTATTTGGTCAGGATTTTACAAGTTTAACCATTCACTGCTATATTAAGTATATATATATATATATATATATATATATACATACACACACATATAAACACTGTTGTTGTGGAACTTAATTTGAAACTACTAGTTTTATATATCTCCATTTCAACTCATTTCAATCTTTTAGTCTATGCTGTTTCAGTTGATGCGTGAATAAAACTTCACTAGACATTATATAGCACGTCTCCCGTCCAATAATCATAATAAGCTTTGTGTTTTGTTACTAATTCTGTCCATTTTATAAGGAAATTCAAACAATAAATGCTGAGTTCAAACGGCATCGGAGTGCGAGTGAACTGATCATCTCTTTCTCTTTACTACTAGTTACAGCACGAAATAAACATGAATGAACATCTCATGTGTCATGTAATTGCTCATTCAGTATTTTAACTTTGGAAAAACATCAATAAAACAGCTTGTAAACAATGTCACGTCGCATTATATTTACCTCCGGCAAGTCATTCAGTGTCCCCAGCTCTAGAGAAGAGCATTTCGCTAAATATATGCCCTATATTTGCCTATATATTCATAATATTTTACTTAACCTGATAGTGATGTATTAATTATTTAATGTATGTTTAAATAAATCTGTCATGAAAACAAGTTATGACAGCCACAATGTAAATTACTATATTTCAACAACGAATTGGAGTAGAAACATCATTTTAGATTTAGAATTTAATGTGAAAACTGCCTTGTGTGCAATTTACATGTTTGCATATAATTTTTTTATTTGAGTGTTTGTTATTATATCTTAAAATAAATAGCAATTGAATTTAATAGTTTGGGCTCTGTTGTTAATTGTAACCTTTATTATAATATTAATGTGCAAGTCATTTTTTTCTGTAAAGCTGCTTTGAAAAGATGTGTATTGTGAAAAGCGCTATACAAATAAATGTGAATTGAATTGAATTATAGGGTTCCCTATATAGTTTACAATATTAGCTGAGATAAAAAAAAAAATGTAATGTGTGTGTGTGTGTGTGTGTGTGTGTATATACATTTTATCTAATTTTGTTTTAATGTGTATTTAATATTAATTCCGAGGAATCACGCAGATCAAAGTAGCAAAAATTGCAATATCATAAAAAATAAACAACAACAACAAAAAACACTGTATTCAATATTTAGTTTAACCTCCTGAGTTTGACAGTCAACTTTTTCTGATGGTTACGAAAAAAAAAAATTAAGCCTTATTTTACTACACTTTTCTCAATATTCTGAATAAAATGCTGTCACAACCAATCAAATAGTAGCTAACTCCTCATAGTCACAGGTTTGGGGCAGATTTCTGATATGCAGCACTATTCCTCCTTGTCTCCATCTTTTGTAATTCTCCAGCTCCTGTAAAAGTGACCCCCAGTTGAAATAGAGAGAAATGGTCTTAGGGTGACAGTCATAATGAACATGATCATGTTCACTCCATAAATCTCCGTCCGGTGCCCGTGCAGCGTAAATCAGTCGTACGCTAAGAGCCACCTGTCTGCCTCCATCATTCATTTCCACTGTCACATCTCCGCTGCCTGATGGATCACAGTTGCTGTAAAATTAGACAGCCTTGAATCGCGCCTTTTTTCCGATTGGCCTCTTCTACCGCAATCTAACTGGAGTCTGACGCACAGAGGCCTTTCCATTGAGAACGGATTCAGACTGACTCCGTCCCACGAGGGGAACCTCCCGACTGTCTCGCTGCACACAAAACCTGATTGACAGAGATCGAACTGTCAGGGAGAGAATTATTTGGCTTCTCAGGCGTCTAGATCCATGCAAGGCTTTTGTGGCCAGCTGACATTTACTGCTGCAGACGTGACACACACATTCAATGATTCAAATGATCAAGAGGTCACAGTCTAGGCTTTGGTATTGATCTTACAGCCTGATCTACACAGGTGCAGATGCATCATAATGCTAAACTGACTGATAAGAAGCCTGCACACAGTGAAGACATATGATATTGACTTTTAAAGGAACAAACCTCCTGAAATTCAGCTCAAAAGGTCTTTGTTTTTCAGTCTTTTAACACAGAGACAGTCTGAGGTTAAACTGAAACATCTGAGGTAAAGTTTAAGACAGTGTATTGAGTAAATCTCACAAAGCCTGTCAGGAGCATGTCTGTGTCATATTTCACTCCAAAATCAAAAGGAAAAAAAAAAGATTTTTTATTTTTAGGACCATATATATATATATATGGTCATATCTGTCATCATATCATATGGTCATATATATATATCTCCTTTATATATATAACTGATATGATTTCAGTTTGGGAATTCATAGTATGTAAGTATTTATTCATCATGTTTATTTTACTGCTTTTAATTTCTGCGGATTAAAAAAAATTATACAGTAAAAAAAACAACTATTACAGTAATATAAATTCAATGAATCATAATAAAATAAATAAAGGTAAAATAGAAAAGTGCTTACTTGTCATGAAAACGTATCAATGTAAATATATATATATATATAAAAAAAATCAAATCAATCATTTAATAAATAAATAAAATTATATATATATTATTCGATATAATAACATATATGCTATAATATACTATATATAATATATAGAATTCAGTTTCTGAATTCATTGTAGTAATGTAAGCATTTATTAATAATGTGTATTGAACTGCTTTTAATTTATGCTGCTTTAAATATAAAACTGCAAAAATAAATAAAATACAAACAAATATAATGAGAATCATTGAGATTAATAGAAATGAACAAAAGAAAAGTAAAATGGAAAAGTGCTTATGAAAATAAGTTCACCATGCAAAAAAAAAAAAAAAAAAAAATCTCAATGGCTATGAAAAAGTCTTTATTTCTTAATGCAAAAAAAAAAAAATAATTTCTTCATTTGTTTACTTCATGTTGAGTTTTGCATCCTCTGGTTTTGACCATAGCACACTGAGTGCACAAGGTGGCAGTCTCAGCACACAGCAGAAAGCCAGAGAAGCAGAGAGGTGCAGCCAGTCATGAGAACCATCCTAAATAGTGCTGATGAAGGTTTTAATCAGTCCCTGTTCCCCCCCTTTTGGGTTTCGGCTCATTGCAAAGTTATGATTGAATGTTAATAACCTGCACACCCCAAACGACATCAAGGGGCTGCTGGTGTGTTCACAGGATGATTTTGCAGTTTGGTCGCTCCGCCTGGCCATGGGCCATTTAAGACTCGACGTCTGAGGCAGAAATAAAGGACATTACACTATGACCTTATGAGTGTAAGTTATATAGATCCAGATGTAATTCATTAATGAATGTTATGCATGCTGCCAAAAGCTTACAAGCAGGTTTCGGAGCGTAAGGTGTCTTTGTAGGTCTCACACCTCAGCGACGCAGTGATTGGATGACTGAACGCAATCTTAGCCATAAAACAAAATGACTGCACGTCCGTTTATGTCCTTGTTTTTCCTCGGTAAGGAACAGACACTATAGAATCCTTTTAATTAAATCATAATACATTGTGTCTTGGCTCATTGCTAAATTACAAAAACGAACTTACTTTGCATCTTATATTGAGCTAGATAGAAGTAATTTAGGATTATAATCCATTTATGTGTTTTAAAAAGAGCTATAAAACTGGATTTACAAAGAGTTTCGACTAGCCATGTTTATCTCCAAACACATGTCCTGCTATATTTTAAAAGAGCAAACTCCAGGCATTTGCTATCCCAAAAGCTTGCCATACACATAACAGTGTAACTGACACAAGTGCAGACAGCAACTGACTGACTGAACTATAGTTCAGAGAGTTCATTTGTTCAATAATACACAGTTTTAACTACCCGACTAACAGCTAGCACTAGGGCTAACAGCTAGCCGCAGTAATCTCAAGCAATAGTACTTTTGACTCTGATGCATTATATCAACTAACAATTTGTTTCAAGGAAAATATGCAAATGCATAGGAAAGAAAAATCACCAAGAAGATCTCTTTATTGCCTCAATTGTTTCTCGTAGACAGCAATGAAATTACATTTAGAGCAAATGAGACCTGTCTCCAGCTTCTCACCTGAGAAAAAGAGCCTTGTAATCTCCTCTAGATTTCAGAAGAGATCACAACAATGTCTCAAACTGTGCTCAGATTTGCTAATGTCTGCAATCAAAAGTCAGAGATCTCAATATGAACTCAAACACTTAAGTGTCTTAAAGGGATACTCCACCCAAAAAGGAAATTCTGTCTTTGTTTACTCTTCCACATAATGTTTCAAACCTGTATGCATTTGTTTCTCCTGCAGAACGCAAAAGATGATATTTTTAAGAACGTTGGGAAATAATAGATCTTCATTATATAGACAAATGAAAACAACAACACTGACACATTTCATAAAATATCTTTTTATGTTCCACAGAACAAGACAAACATGGAACGACATGAATAAATTAAGACAGAATTTTCATTTTTGGTTGGAGTACCCCTTTAATTGTTTCTTTTAGACTGAAATTAAATTAAAAGAAGTGCAAATAGAAACTTTTGTTTTTGTCTCCTGATCATGTGCAACATGATCTCATTAAATTCTTCTAAAACTAAATTATCTGAGCTATGCCACCGTTTATTTACACCACTCTACTACATGTCAACCACTGCCTCTTTTGTGTCTTTCTCTGGTATTAGGAGAAACATCTGAGACAAAGTTGAGACTTAAACGAGACAACACTCTATTATGACATAATTTTTCATGATTACTCAAGATTCCGACACATTTGATCTCTGCTGTTGTCATTTAAATCCTTCTAAGAATTCTGGTTCTAATTCGTCATGCCAAAACACACAACAAACCACTGGCAGTACGCAAACCGCTCCTGTTCCTTCCCTGCTGCTCGCGAAGACAAATGCACTTACGAGAACGTTTGCCCTAATAAAGCAGTTCAATAAGAATACGTGTCATCTTCTGATGATGAATCTTCCCGAGATCATTAGATTAAAATTAATCTTGCCGGCACGCTTATGCGAAAAGACAGAAAAAAACACACACACAAGTGAATCCAGGCGTTCCAGCTCCACAATGGTGTGAAGGCAGTCATGCTCTGATTAAAAAGTTACATTAAAAGTGATAGTGATACATCATTACCTCCTGCATCTCAGGAAGCTCTCGCTCTATTCTGCTCTGCGATGAAGCACAACCCAACGCAGGCAGGGTTCTTCCTGTGGAAGAGAAAAGATCTATGCTAGCAAGACAAGAGCATGCACTCACTTGTGAGGATCTTCCATGTCTTCTTTTCGTCGTCGTAGTACTGAACCAGATTACTAGGGAGGCGGTCTGGACCCGGAGGCAGGCCCCCAACCAACAGGAGCATCCGTTTGTTTGAGCGAATCCTGTGTTACAGAGGGACGGGGAAACCGATTCATTAGCAATTCTGTCATTAGCTGTTATTAGTGCAGAGCAATTACATATTGAATGAGATGCCACAGCAAGGTAAAAGCGTGTACAAACACAGCAAGCCGAGCAGAGAACATGGGAAAATATTAGCGCTGAATGACTCTATCACCACCGTCAAATGAACGGAAAAAAAGAAAACAGAAATGATTTTTATTGATTCGTTCATTTTAAGTTGTAGAATCAATTAGGCTCACTGTGATGATGCATCTCTATAAGGATTTGTAATCTGCGATGTTGATTTAAGTGACTCGTGTAAAACTCAATCTAATGATTTTTCATTATAAGTCTCATTTAAAATTGCAAAACCATGAACATAAGCACAAATAAATCGGTTTGGTCACATTTTCACAGGTGCGTATGTTTATGTATAGTTATTTGCTTTAAATGCTATCCCTAAATGCCCCAAAAACTGTTAGACCTGGAATATTGACAACTGTGGTTGTGATTGAAGGTCTTGACATTATATTATGTGCTCTTATCCTATTGGCCAAAGTCTTGCATGTGACTACTGTCTGTCATCGACTTATCCAAATCACTGCTGCTTGCTTAGATCCTAAATATGCATCCATCCATCCATTCAGTCAATCAATAATTTAATTAAACAAATCAACTAATGTCGAATCAATACTAAAAATTTTGGCTGCACATTACTATTATCAGTTTAGAGACCTTGCAGTTAGCCTCTTAGATTGAATAAGTGCTTAAAAGTCTGGGTGTTCAATATTTACAATCCCTGTCAGCTCTATTAGATTGAGCCTGGGATGTAAATGGACAACTCTAGCTTTTGACAAACTACACAGTCTTCAACACTAGTTTCATCATCAGGATGCTTCAACAGAGTCATTCACTGATTTCATCTCATTCAAGTTCATGGATGATGCTCAGCAATTGATATTAACACAGGTGAGGAGAGCTGATACACAATGAAGAGATGAGTGATTGCCAAATAATAACAATCAAACATCTAATTTTGTTAGCAAATCCATATTTACATACATATCAGGCCCCTTTGACTTTATAACCGTCTTAATTCCTGATTCCAAAGTTAAAAAAGAGACATTTAAAATGAGAATCTCATTGCAAACAATCTCTTACTCTCTCATATTCTCCAACAACTGATTCCAGTTTATTCCACGGTCACCTATTCCTGCTAATTATCCCATCTGCAGACTGCAATAATGTCTGCAGTATGCAAGCTTGCAACAGTGCTGAAATTAATCAACCCTGAAACAGCACTATGAGGAATAGAATGAGGATCTCACAGATAAGGCAAAGCGTGGAAACTCTGTGAACAAATATGGATCAGATATTCCGACAAAAGATTGCAAATCTAATCTAATTCAATTCACAAGTTAGCTATGCAGCACGTAAGAATGTATGAGATCTTTGCTAAAAAAAAGATTGATCTGTTTACAGACACCTGTCACACAAGCCTAGTATCAGGGCATGATCACGTGCACAGTGTGTTGCTCTCTACATTTACATACTCATGTCTGACATACACAACCTGACAAACTTGACTTTTCTTGACTTTATGACAAAACTGTGAAAATAAAATACATTTTCTTACTGTATGCAGTTTTATTTAATTTTTTGAAATTTTAATGGATTTTTAAAATAAAAACACTATTCTGTACACAAAGAGCATGACAAGTATATGTTAAGAGCATGCAGAAGATCCTACCTGCTGGCTGTGGTCTGTCTGCAGTGCTGTCTGAAGGGCATCAGGTGGTAGTTCATGGCATCCATGAGCAGTTTCTGGCACACCTGATCATTCCTCATAAAGTCCACCGACTGCACCCTCTCCACCAGCTCCGGGGCCGGGATGAGGGCGAAACGCAGGCGCTTCATCAGGTCAGGAGCGTAGTGCATCCTGGTCTCCCTGTCGTGCTCCAACCACAGCACGGACATCTGAAAGAGCGCCAGCTCCGACTCCACGGGCGGAGGCAGGGCGTCCAGCATGGCGCACATCTCCTCAAAGTTCAAGAGAAGCACGTCCTCGACCAGGTACTTGTTGGCGAGCTTCTTGGTCTCGTCCAGCCCGTGCAGAGCTGCGATCTTGCAGATCTGCTTGTAGTTTTGCACCGAGATCTGGTCGTTGAGGAACTGCACGCTGAGTTTGGTGATCTGGGGGATGTTGAGGATCTTGCTGACGGAGAGCACCTCCTCCACCGTGTCCAGGGAGAGGGTGACGTTGGCCGTGTAGAGGTACTCCAGCACCAGCCGCAGACCGATGGAGGAGCAGCCCTGGAGCACCAGGTTGTTGATGCTGGAGCGTGGGCTGGGCAGGAGCTTGTCGTCGGGGGAGGAGGACGGGGTGCCGCTGCTGCCTTGGTCCTTCGCCGCAAGCCCGTCTTCTCTGCTCAGCATGTGTGTGGAGAACAGGGACCTGAAGTACTGCGAGCAGGATGCCAGCACGGCTTTGTGGCAGTGGAACTGCTGTCCCTGCGCCATGAGAGTCACATCGCAGAAGAGCTGCTTTCTCCACAGCAGGTTGAGACCGTGCAGCAGAGTGTCGCTGTGAGTCGGGTCAAACGTGGAGGTTCGGTCACCCGATCTGGACATGACTTCGGGGCTGCGCACACCTCCTGCGAGTAAACAATGCCATTGGTGCACTACACTGCATCAGACGGTTTTATAAAAGCATATGCATTCTGAAAGTATATCTCATTCATGCATGCATGCATGCAAAGTTGGATTTGTGCATCTCAACAGTATATAATGCATGCAAGCGAGTGCATCAGCTGCTTTAAAACAAGCACATGCATTAAAAACCACATGAATAGTTGCATACCCATCTATATGTCTCATGCATGCGTTCGTGAGCACGTCAAATCCAATGGTCGTTGAAACAAACTGTGCTGGGTTGTTGAAAAGCAAAGCCCACGATGTAGCCTCCAAACTGCCCGCTATCTGTTATCCGGCCACGCAAACACACACCCCCTTACAAGACATAAATGCATGCACGCATTCCCCCCGATATGCGATACAAAAGCAATTAGTTTGTCTCCCGCAACATCAGCATCACCACCATAGATGTGCGGTTGCGCATCGCTTTGGTCGGCAACAACACAATGCAATCGCTCCGTTCAACAACACACGCGGTATTTATCACCCAATCTGAGACAGAACACCAGAAGAAACGGCAACTTTCAGCCCGTGGAAAATTTACGCACAGTGCGCACCCGTGCTGAATGCTAGTAGTAGGTATCCAAAAACTTACCTGACTTAAAGAAAAGTAAAGCTGTGGCTCCTTCTGTGCACTTTCTTTGTTCAGTCCTGTTGGAAAAGTCTATAATCGATGGATCAGAATCCTAACCATTGATCCCCGCTCATTCAAGCTCATTGATCATTTATGTTTCCTCTGAATTAACAAGAAGAAGAAGTGTGTGTGAGTGTGAGAGGAGCTGTGTGCTTTCTGCAAGAGAAGAAGAAGAAGAAGAAGAAGAAATATACGTGTGACAAATTATGCTACCAAGAAACAACACATCATTATCCTTGGGCCTGGGGCTCAGTGAGTCGTAACGAGAGTAATAGGAAATCCACGGTCGGGGAGAGAAACGGACGCGCATGGCCGGTGGAGAGAGACCGCGCAGGGGTATGGATGCTGGAGAGACTCGCAAAATTATGGCTCAAGGCTATTGTAAAAACTGTCGAGCGTAAATGACTGCGATTTCAAACATCTATCTATGGAAAAAGAGGAGAGGAGAAAAGGCGAGTCTTTCCTCTCTTTCTCTCTGCGTTATGGAGAGAACCGTCAAGTTTTAGTGCGCATTGCTAATTAGTCAATTTCTCTGTTCCTTCACAGCCCGACGCCTCTGCTGCTGAGCTGAAACTGCTAATTTCTGGGACCAGCCTTTTTTTTGGGCTCTGAACGGGGGATGGATGAATGGCTTGTCTCGCACAAATGACAAAAAGCCCCCCTCTGCCTTAATCTCCATCGCCAAAATAACCCCATCTTTTTCTCCTTTTGCTTAGTCCTTCAAAAGAACGAACAAGGGACTTTGGGCAAACTTGTCTTGTGGTCTTGAGTGAGCATCATGAACATGACATGGAATGCAAATCAATGTATGTCTTAAAATGTAATGCTGGTGAATTATATATATATATATATATATATATATATATATATATATATATATATATATATATATATATATATATATATATATAGTGTCTAATGAGCCAAATAAATTCATAGCTCTATAGTTGTCCATTATTTTAAACAGCTTTTTAAACACTGTCAAGTCTGGAAGGGGAAAACCTTCAAAAAAATGCCTTGACTTCTTTCAATTTCATATTCATAAGACACTAAACATCTTTAAGTAAGGTATATACAGTAGAGAGCATCACTATTTTTTGGGGAAAAAATATTGATACACTTGTATGGTCACTGTACATTGCAATGCATCTCTGTTCACTAAAATAAGGACCTTTGAATAGGGGTTTCTCCAGGTTAAATAGAGGCACCATCGTTTTATATTCATCCAAGTGTCTTGGTCAAACAACAGGCAACCGTGTGCGTAGCCACTGAAACAGTCGGCAGAAAAAGCAGATAGCAGGTAACTAAATCTTCATATTATAAAATAATATAGTTGCTTGACATGCAAGACGGATTTATAATGGTACATATAGCCATCTGGAAAACAGCATCAAGCTTACAAAGCCATTAAAAGAAAAGGTTTGAGATAAAGCATATGGATCAAGTGAAGGATTAAACTTTTTTTGTTTCCATTTTTTTGTTGTTGTTTCGGCATCATGACTAGATATAGCACTTCCTGTGCTCCTAATGAAAGTTTTACTGCTGATGCATTACTCATACGTCCTCATGCGTTCTTTGATAGTTCTCCTCACACACTGTGCCTTTCAGTGCAGTGAAACTCTTAGTTAATAGAATAATCTAAAAAAGCAAAATAGCAAAAATACACTTCATAGAGAAATGCATAAAAAGGTAGATTGCTGTTAGCTGTTCTCCACTAACCATATTGAATATAAACATGAACTGTATCATATTTGAAGTATTTTGGACGATTTTATTTCCATTTGCAAGTTGCAACCAAATTGCATGCTTTTAATTTGTATTATTTACCAGACCTAAACACTATTTAATTTTCAAACTGTTCACTAATAAAGTGAGATGTGAAGTGGTATGAGTGTGGTCTTGATTAAGCACATATTCTTGATCTATGCACGGTATTCATGAGATTCGTCTGTGATACGTCTGTGATCATGTGATGCATTGGTAACATCTTGTTGCATTAGATGCCCGTTGGCCCACATATACACTATATTTCAGCTTTGCATTATATTCAATCCTAGAAACCATACTCACTTCAGTCTTTTGACTGCAATTGTCAAATTGACAGCAACTTTGACAGCAACTGTCTCAATTGTCATCACGTGACAGCTGGTGGTATCTGTTGTGAACAGAATAAGGAAAATCATGAATTGTATTTTTCTGAAAAAGAAAAGGAATAATGTCTACACATTATTAGTTTACTGGCATTCTGGCCATTTACCTAAAAAATATCTTTACAGCTTTAAAGGGTTAGTTCACCCAAAAATGACAATTCTGTCAGTAATTACTCACCCTCATGTTGTTCCAACCCCGTAAGACCTTCGTTCATCTTCGGAACACAAATTAAGATATTTTTGATGAAATCTGACAGCTGGATCACTCCTCCATAGGCTTCTAAGGGACTGAAACTTGCTGGCCCAGAAAAGTTATCAAAGAGATCGTTAATATAGTCCAAGTGACTCCAGTGGCTCAATCTTAAGTTTATCAAGCGACGAGAATACTTTTTGTGCGCAAAAACAAAACAAAAATAACGTCTTTATTCCACTATTCATTTCCTTCTCTCTGGGCCTCGAGTTGGTTTACGTAGTGTTTTTGCGCAGCGCATCTGTGTTACACGTCACCACGTAGGCTCACTATTGGCCGACGCTGGTCATGTGTGTAATGCCTGTGATGTACAACACTGACGCGCTGTGCAAAAACACTATGTGAACCAACTCGAGGCCCAGAGAGAAGGAAATGAATAGTGGAATAAAGACAAAGTCGTTATTTTTGTTTTGTTTTTGTATAGTCACTTGGACTATATTAACAATCTCTTTGATAACTTTTCTGGGCCAGCAAGTTTCAGTCCCTTAGAAGCCTATGGAGGAGTGATCCAACTGTCAGATTTCATCAAAAATATCTTAATTTGTGTTCCGAAGATGAACGAATGTCTTACGGGGTTGAAACAACATGAGGGTGAGTAATTACTGACAGAATTTTCATTTTTGGGTGAACTAACCCTTTAAAGGGGCTATAATATGTAGAATTCAGAATTGCTTGTTATTAGCGACACCATTGGCCGTTAAGTGAACTGCAGTGCACTACAAGAGACTGAATGTGATTCATGGCTCGATTAACTCACGGTAAAGTTCCTTTTCTTTCTTTGCTGTGATATACTGTTTGTGAACACCGCTGTGATATACTGTTTGTGAACACCGCCGTCCACGCTACTGAGTCCGCCCTTTAGATGACCTTAATATGTAGCCTAAATATGTGCTGTGCGCTTTCCTCTATAACAAAATAAACATACAACAAAAATTACTGCGGTGAGAAAACAGCAGTTAAGAAAGCATCTGATCATTGCGATGTGAATACACCAGCTCTGCAACTCACCGGCATCATCGAGAGATTACGTAATTAAAATTACACTGTTATGATAGTTTGATTCTAAAGTACATCTGAGACTACTAGATCTGGCTATGTGAGACTATGGTTTGAATTAATCCTTTTCCTTGCATGACACATGGACATTACAGTACAGAATGACTCTTAAGCATTATCCTGAACATTGTATAAAATTTAATGTGTAATAGAACGGAAGAAAGGCTCTCGCGAGCGCGTGTAAACGTCACATTCTTTTGATTTTCCCGGCAAAACCGGCCCGAGTCCTTCACGGAAATATCAGTCAGGCTTTCATAGAGAAACTAGGAAGTAGGGGAAGGTCTCGTTTTTTAATTTCGTTACAAACTGTTCAAACATTGGCAATAAAAAAGCGATTAAAACATAAAAATGCTTACATAGCCCCTTTAAAAATAACAACAACATAGTGTGTTTTATAAAGATCTAATATTCTACTGCAGCATTCATTAAATGTCCTGGAAGAACAAACTATAATATTCCTCAACAGAGATATTAAAAATCTTTGCGTTTTTACGTATGTCACTGATGTAGCTACTAAAGATCAGAAAGACAGCAGTACCATTTGATGCTATGCCATAAAATGAATGCATGTTGTGTTCAGCGATTAGACATTAGTCCATTTCAGAATATAATATGAGGTAAAGGAATATTTGAAAAAAATACAAAACATACAATATATCAAGTCATGCAGCATTGCAATGTATATGCCCAATTAGTCAAACATATGTACTGTTTGTTAGCAGGTAAGATTAACGCTTCTAAATCTTCATATTATAGCATAGTTGCTTGACATGCAAGACAGATTTATAATGGTACATTGCCATCTGGAAAGCAGCATCAAGCTTACAAAGCCATTAAAAGAAAAGGTTTGAGATAAAGCATATGGATCAAGTGAAGAATTAAACTTTTGTTTCTTTTTTTGGTGGGCTTTCGACACCATAAATGGCTTGATATAGCGCTTCATGTGCTCTTAATGACAGTTTTACTGCTGTCCTCATGCCTTCTCTGATCACTCTCCTTACACTACTTAAAGTGAATGAATTCATTAAAATAACTATTCACAACATCAACCTTTAAAAAAATAAACAGGTTCATTATCGTCAGATTGTTAACTGTTTAACATTATATAGATAAATCTCAGGTAGATGGCTTACTGAGAGATTTGTGACACTAATACTATTAGTATTAATTATTAAAAGTATTAACACTATTAGGTATTAATCTCAGATTGCTTATAAATTGATACAAATTTATATAGAGCGCATCAATTAACTTTCACTTGCATGTGCAGTGATACCCAGTGTTATTTTAGGGTATGTTTACACAATAACTTTGTACTAAAAATGGAAACATTTTTTTCTTTGGATTTTTCGCGCACGTTGTCAAAACGATCCTGCTCACACACATCCGCGATAACAACTTGAAACGCTGTGTTATGCTGCCTGGCCAGTAGATGGCGATGTCACTTTCTAAAGAAACACTATATGTGCTTATAGACTGAACATGTATTGCACATGCGCATAACGTCGCTGTTTTCACAAATGTGCGTTTTTGTAGTTTATTGTAATATTTGTTGTAATCATCACTACATTCACAACTTGTAATAATTTTTATTCACAACTTGTTTCTGCCTAAAAGAATACATGATGTTAGCTAACTACATGATTTATATTATTTTAGATATGTACATTTCTGACTTACGGAAATTACTTGGACACAGTCACCTCAGTCACAGATTTAATTGTAATGTAGAAACATGCATTTTCAGTAAAGCTGCTTTGAAACAATATGTATTGTGAAAAGTGCTATACAAATAAATGTGAATTTAATTGAATTTAATAGTTTACACGGAGACGATAACGAGATCGCTTTCAAAAACTTTCTTAAAAGTTTGAGTTTTCAGCAAGCGGCAACATTCTAATCTGAAAAATGAAGCCTACCCGGAAGTGCGAAAAACTGCAATACATCGAAAATCCGCTAGGGGAAGATCCCAAAAGGGAGCAAATGTCCATAGCCCCCATGTTAAAATGTCCGTTTTCACAGCATAAATTCATGTTTTTACAGGTTGGTCCCATGGACTTTTATTGTATTTTTCGATAGGTTCCGAGTGCCTGACAACGGTGAGGGGAGCGAATTTTTTTCTAACTCGTTAGTTTAGATCGTATTTAGATATAAAGTATGAGCTTGATTGACAGCTGATAACGAGCATAGGCATATAGGATAACGAGCATATTCCGAGTGGAATTCCTGAAATTTGATGTGTCGGCCATGATCGGACACAACACATCATACCACCTCTGTATCCTTTCTTAACATTTGTATTGAAATATCGCACATAAAATGGGTTGCTCTGCTATAAGATTTTCTAAGATGGCGCCGCCCATACCCCCCATAAACGGCCTCAAAACCGTTCTTCAGAAAGTCTATGGGTGACGTCACAGACGCTTTGTCCATATTTTTTACAGTCTATGGTTTTCAGGCCCCCAAAATGCTGTTGTCGTGTAAATGAGCGGCCAAAACGCATAAAGTTTTCAGTTTTCAGTTGAAAAAATGGTGTCGTGTAAATGGCTCCTTAGTTATTGATATACACATAAGTCTGATAAAATAGCACACAACAGCTCAACAAAATGCATGATTTGAGGAATCACATTCACAAATGTTACAGGTTGAGTTACGTACTGAAGGTTGTGGTTCATGGCTGAAGAAACTAAAAAACTAAAAATATACAGACTTGCAGCACTCAAACAATCAATCTCATCCTGGAAGAGCATTTGGTGGAAAGCAGGGAAGTAATTAAGGTTTATGAAGTGAAAATTTACAACAAACATTAAGTGATAGCTTGAACGTAGATCTGCCCTTTGGTTTTCACCATTTTAGTGACGGATTATTTGAAGTACCTGGGATTACAATGACAGTTTTCCTCACTCCTCCTCAGTGAAGAGTCTGTGCTCGTGACTTGAAGAGACCAAGCGGCTCAATTGATATGACATCAGCTAATTCTCTGTTGACTTGTTATACAGGCTGAGATGGCCGTGTTTGAATCTTTAAGCTCTGTACTGCTACAAGGCTCTCCGGGGGCCGGTGGACTTTAGACTGGGGGCACTTCGCCTGTGCCACGTTACGGAGGGGTGTTGAGCGAGCCTCGTCACGTTAGAAGTGGAATCTGTGGGCTAATTAAACCCTCCGAGACCGCGAAACGCAGACCAGATTTACAACTCTCGCCATAACTGTTAAACCAACTCCTATTTATCGCTCAAATTACAGACACTGCACCCATGAGTGGACCGCAGGCCAGACGTCAGTGGAACTGGGTTTTATGTCACACTCAGGA
Organism: Squalius cephalus; assembly: GCF_949319135.1. Classification (NCBI taxonomy): domain Eukaryota; kingdom Metazoa; phylum Chordata; class Actinopteri; order Cypriniformes; family Leuciscidae; genus Squalius; species Squalius cephalus. Next base: position 4,998,688 of record NC_137146.1, read on the forward strand.
TGAAGGTGCGTGTACTGTATGTGTGATGTTCAAAGCGTGGAGAACAATTTTTCAATCAAGATATGGATACAAAAATCTGACTATAGTTGCTTGGCAGAGACTGTTGAAATACTTGCCAGTCATTTGCTTTTAAGGTTAAAATCCCAATATATTTATTTTAAAAAAAAATTATTGAGAAAGACTTTGACAGACAGATAGAGAGATAGACAGATAGATAGATAGATAGATAGATAGAACGATAGATGGATAGACAGAATGATAGATAGATAGATAGATATATAGATAGACAGAATGATAGATAGATGATAGACAGACCGACCAATAGATACATAGACAGACAGACAGACAGACAGATAGACAGACAGACAGACAGATAGACAGACAGACAGACAGACAGACAGACAGATAGATAGATAGATAGATAGATAGATAGATAGATAGATAGATAGATACATAGACAGACAGATAGATAGACAGACAGACAGACATACAGACAGACAGACAGATAGATAGATAGACAGACATACAGACAGACAGATAGATAGATAGATAGATAGATAGATAGATAGATACATAGACAGACAGATAGATAGACAGACAGACAGATAGATAGACAGACAGACAGACATACAGACAGACAGATAGATAGATAGATACATAGACAGACAGACATACATACAGACAGACAGACAGATACATAGACAGACATACAGACAGACAGACAGACAGACAGATAGATAGATAGATAGATACATAGACAGACAGACATACATACATACAGACAGACAGACAGATACATAGACAGACATACAGACAGACAGACAGACAGACAGATAGATAGATAGATAGATACATAGACAGACAGACAGACAGACAGACAGACAGACAGACAGACAGACAGATAGATAGATAGATAGATAGATAGATAGATAGATAGATAGATAGATAGATAGATAGATAGAACATTTCGAGTAAATTCCTCTTCCTGTTATTCCAATTCAAATTATAATTCAATTGATTGTGGGATCTGATCAATTAAATACAATTATAACTCATGAAGTGAAAGAGCCAATTCTTTAATTTTACATTTTGTTAAATACTGTTATCCTACATGCATATACAGTACAGCACATGTCAATGTTGTCTATAACCAATCGAAATAAGGCTCCTAGAAACACAACTGAGAATGATGATAGATTAATGATGCTAAAATTGAAGGTTGCGAGTGCAATCCCAATCATGATGCATTAATTACATTTTTTTTTTTAAATGCATTTTTTCATTTGCATTCTTTGCATTTACAATATGCATTTGTGCTTTCTGAGAATTGATCCAGTGACCTTGGTTTTGCACTACTATAGGTGAGCTACAAGAACATGATTTTGGTTGGTTTGGGGGTGGGGGTGGGGTGACGACTAAAATACTAAAAATCATAACAGCACATCAAGGCATGACTTAAAAAATGCTCTCTTAATGCATAAAGAACGGTATATTATCAACGTACCTTCAGCAAATTCATGCGCTCGCTGCAAACACACATTGTTAACACAAAAAGAAAGCCAATCTAAAACAATCTATCGAAAGAAACAAGGCTGAATGGGTCCAAGCGAAGGGAAAGTTTGAGGTTGAAACTCTTCCAGGCATATTTCCTCTGCCTGGCTGCAGAGGAGAGAGTATGCTAAGATAGAAAGTATTATTTTCCTAAATGGAAGGTGTCAGATGGTCACGCTGAGGTGATCGGCTGTTCGAGATCACTGCTTCCCATCTGCAATTTGTGACGTGTGAAAGATTCAGCCCAAATGTGCTCACAAACTGGAAATCCACAGCACTTTTTCTTATCGGTGCCAAGCAAGATAACCAGCTGCTTTACAGATCAGGGAACATATCATATTAATATCATGGAGTGTTGTGATATCATCTTGTTTGTAAAAAATATTTTTGTTAACTAAGTGTGGTGGGATGGCAACCTCTGAAAGTGGCTTTTTTATTTATTTATTTTTTATTAAATCTAATTTTCGCACAAAGTATGTGAAAAGCTTTTGCATATTAGGCCACTGGCTGGAACAGGAATTATTTTGTTTAAATAAATGGAACACTGCAAATTTATTTACTACGGCTTTTGCGTTTCGTTATCATTACTAGATGATAAAATTGTACGCTCGTGTGGAATTACATGCCTTCATTGTTGAAATGCCCCTCTAAATACGAGGTCAAAGGAACCCCATTCATGGCTTTAATGGTAACGAACACGATCAAGGCATGCATTAGATGACACCTCACCACTCATGATGTTAATAAATTAAAGCTAATCTTGTTAGCGTAGCACTGGGAGCAGTGCTTATGAGGTTTTGCATCACTGCAATTAACAAATTACTTCCACTATCAATAACAAATCTGTATCTACACCATGTTCTTGTATTGTTTTCCTCTGTATGGTGACATCTTTAGCTTTATGAAATGTTATAATGTGAGCAGCTAAGCTGTTTTACATCATATTTTAAAAACAAAGTCAAATTATTAGAAAGTGTCCCACTTTACCAGTATACAGACTTCATACTGTATACTAAACCATATAAAATAGCAGTCTAGACTAGTTAGCTAGTTAGGCTAGAATGGATTTTTTGTTTTGCCTGTTTGTTTTATCTAACAGGCATAGATATCATACAGATGTCACCATTTGAGACATCATTCATGTCCCAATCACAGTGTGGATGACGGTTTATGCTATTTGTGGAGTTTATTATTTAGGGTTAGGAGATTTTCAGATCACTAACTCTATGAAAAATAGGAATAGTGATACTTGCCTTAGCCTTAAACACTAATTACAAAACTTAGTTGTTCTCTGTGGACTGTTTCCCACGAAAAAGCACTACAGAAGAAAAAAATAGGTTTAATATATAAATACTTTTAATATATGTTAATTAAAAAAATCCCCCAAATAATAATGTTTAAAGTTATAATTATAAAATTATAATTAGATATAATAAAGTTAAAATAATACATTTAATAAATAGAATACATTTAATAAAAGTAATATAGGTTTTTAATAAACTATCATTCTATTTATTTCACTAAACCAGGATTATTAGCGTTAACAACAGCTAAAACTAAAATCATAAAAATATTTTTTATTACTTGAAATAAGATAAACATTAACTGAATATATATATGTATGTATATTTATTTATTATATATTATTATATATTTTTTATTACTTGAAATAAGATGCAAATTAACTGAAAAAAATATAAAATATTATATATTATATATATATATATATAGATAGATAGATAGATAGATAGATAGATAAATATATATATATATATATATATATATATATATATATATATATATATATATATATATATATTAGGGCTGTCAAACGATTAATCACGATTAATCGCATCCAAAATAAAAGTTTGTTTTTACATAATATATGTGTGTGTACGGTGTATAATTATTTTCTATATATAAATACACACATGCATGTATTAAGAAATATTTGCATGTATATACTGTGTATATATATTTATATTATATATAATTTATATTATATATAAATATTTTATATATAAATAACACATTTTTCTTAAATATATATGCATGTGTGTGTATTTATATATAGAAAATAATTATACTCCATACACACACATATATTATGTAAACACAAACTTTTATTTTGGATACGATTAATCGCGATTAATCGTTTGACAGCCCTAATATATATATATATATATATATATATATATATATATATAAATATTTAAAATTTTTGTTTACTTTAAGTTGAAGTACTAAAATAACTCAAACTCAAAACAACTTCACATAAAATATCATTGATACTAATATAACACTGCTTCTAGAATCTATGACAGATCATTGTATAATTGCTGTGATATGCTAATACGTGGTGTATATCCAGTAATTGTATCAGGTTGATCTCTGAGGAACATACTGAGACTGCGGCCCACAGGGGTGTTGATTAGGTGTGGAAGTTAGGCGCGCTGTGTCTCCATCACATATGGGGTTCTAATGGGCGACTCCCAGTCCAGGTGGGCCCTGGTGTTTAGAGACCTGCAGACGATCACTCATGACAAAGAAAACAGCAGAAGAAGAGAGAGAGAGAACGAGAGGGAGGTATCAGGGTAGTGGGGTGTACCTTAGGGAGCAGCTGGGCAGCTAGGACAGAGGCATGATGGGATACTGGAGGAACACTGGCATGTGTGTGTGTGTGCCACTAGCGGGTAGCCACCCTCAGGGTTGGCAGCGGCGAAGGATCCGTGTGCGCTGGAGCGGCCGTGGACGCAGTGGCGCGATCACCTGGGGAAGGTAAAGCCAGCGGAGCACAGCTGATGCTTATTTCTGGGGAGAACTGGGAGATTTTATTCATTAAAGCGGCGCCCAAACACTCTCAGCCTTAAAAAATATATAGAAAAAAATTTAACAAAGAAAACCACATGGGAATTGGAAGTATGAAAAGAATCAGATGCTAAATGATTATAAGAATATGTGATTTGAGGTTGATCATGTGAGTTTATCTTACATGCTTTTCAGTTGCATATGAAACACAAGCAGAACTCATTTCTGTATAATTGATTCACAAAAACATTCGGTAACACTTTGCAATAAGGTTCATTAGTTAACTACCTTAGTGAACAATACTTATACAGCAATTATTGATCTTAGTTAATATTAATTTCAACATTTACTAATACATTATTAAAATCAAAAGTTGTATTTGTTAACATTAGTTAATGCACTGTGAACTAACATGAACAAACAATGAACAGCTGGATTTTTATTAACTAACATTAACAAATATGAATAAATACTGTAATAAATGTATTGCTCATTGTTAGTTTATACATTAACTAATGTTAACTAATGAACCTTATTGAATATGAATAAATACTGTAACAAATGTTCATGTTAGTTATTAAATACATTAACTAATGAACCTTATTTTAAAGTCTTACCAAACATTCTTATGTAAAATGCAGCATTCAACATGAAAATATTTGCAAAAATGTTTTTTTTACCAATGTGTTTTAGCAATTAAATTTAGCATAGACGTATAAATGCACACTCAGACATATATATTATTTATATTATTAATCAATAATCATTTGTATATTTAATATTATTTAATATATACTACTGTTCAAAAGGTCAGGGTCAGTAAGATTTTTTTTTCTGAAATAAATTAATACTTAATACAAGGATGCATTAAGTTGATCAAATGAGAGATTAAATGAAAGATTAAATAAATATGTTATTTTAATTTGTAATAATGTAATAGTATAAAAAGTATATACTGTACCTGTTTTTAGTGTACACAAACACACATACTGGTCATCCTTAGCTATAACACAACCCTTATTCCATCTAAAGAAGCATCATCGCCCTCCTTTTGCTAATCTTACACCAACATTCGCAGTCTTTAATTTCTCTCCGCTCTTTTGTTCTGACGCCAGCGGTTCCCCTTTTGAAAATGTGCTTTCTGTCTAATATGGTCAGCGCCACACAATTACTCCCTCCAGTGAAAAGTGAAACAAACGCAGGGCATGCAGAGCATTTTGCATTATCTGCGCTCCTTGGATAGTCTAACAATAATAACTGTAAGACAACGTCAAGCCGAGGCTGCCAAGCTCAGCTAGCACTTATTGGAACTTCAGAAATGAAGTTTGAGGTGAAATGGAGTGCTAAAAACAGTCAAATTCAGGAATTATGCCATATTGTTATGCATTTTTAGAAAAATATGAATACATATATATATATATATATATATATATAATGTACAGGGCGGACTTCTAAGGGAAACCCTAGTAAATTGTATTCTGCACTACCAAAACGTTGATCTTGTGACATTCACATCTGAATTTAGAGGATTTTCAGATGTAATCATGTGTGTGAATGATGCAAAACATAGAATATATATATATATACACTCACCTAAAGGATTATTAGGAACACCTGTTCAATTTCTCATTAATGCAATTATCTAATCAACCAATCACATGGCAGTTGCTTCAATGCATTTAGGGGTGTGGTCCTGGTCAAGACAATCTCCTGAACTCCAAACTGAATGTCAGAATGGGAAAGAAAGGTGATTTAAGCAATTTTGAGCGTGGCATGGTTGTTGGTGCCAGACGGGCCGGTCTGAGTATTTCACAATCTGCTCAGTTACTGGGATTTTCACGCACAACCATTTCTAGGGTTTACAAAGAATGGTGTGAAAAGGGAAAAACATCCAGTATGCGGCAGTCCTGTGGGCGAAAATGCCTTGTTGATGCTAGAGGTCAGAGGAGAATGGGCCGACTGATTCAAGCTGATAGAAGAGCAACTTTGACTGAAATAACCACTCGTTACAACCGAGGTATTCAGCAAAGCATTTGTGAAGCCACAACACGCACAACCTTGAGGCGGATGGGCTACAACAGCAGAAGACCCCACCGGGTACCACTCATATCCACTACAAATAGGAAAAAGAGGCTACAATTTGCACGAGCTCATCAAAATTGGACAGTTGAAGACTGGAAAAATGTTGCCTGGTCTGATGAGTCTCGATTTCTGTTGAGACATTCAGATGGTAGAGTCAGAATTTGGCGTAAACAGAATGAGAACATGGATCCATCATGCCTTGTTACCACTGTGCAGCCTGGTGGTGGTGGTGTAATGGTGTGGGGGATGTTTTCTTGGCACACTTTAGGCCCCTTAGTGCCAATTGGGCATCGTTTAAATGCCACGGCCTACCTGAGCATTGTTTCTGACCATGTCCATCCCTTTATGACCACCATGTACCCATCCTCTGATGGCTACTTCCAGCAGGATAATGCACCATGTCACAAAGCTCGAATCATTTCAGATTGGTTTCTTGAACATGACAATGAGTTCACTGTACTAAAATGGCCCCCACAGTCACCAGATCTCAACCCAATAGAGCATCTTTGGGATGTGGTGGAACGGGAGCTTCGTGCCCTGGATGTGCATCCCACAAATCTCCATCAACTGCAAGATGCTATCCTATCAATATGGGCCAACATTTCTAAAGAATGCTTTCAGCACCTTGTTGAATCAATGCCACGTAGAATTAAGGCAGTTCTTAAGGCGAAAGGGGGTCAAACACAGTATTAGTATGGTGTTCCTAATAATCCTTTAGGTAAGTGTATATATATATATATATATATATATATATATATATATATATATATATATATATATATATAGAGAGAGAGAGAGAGAGAGAGAGAGAGAGAGAGAGAGAGAGAGAGAGAGAGCTTGGAAGTAACTGATTACATATAGTCTGGATAATGTAATCAGATTCCAAAATTTAAATACTTGTAATTAGATTAAGTACTTTAGATTAATTAATTACTCTTTAAAATACTCATAATCAGACTACAGTTACTTTTTTTTATTGATTTCATCACTTAATATTCACAAAATGGCAGTAAATTATTCAGAATTCATTGTCTCCCTAATTATTGTTTTTTTATTAATTAAACTTTCCTTTCTCAAAAATGTTGTGGAATTACACACAGAGATTGGCCACTAGTCAGGCGACTATAATTACATGTAGAATAGAGAGGCCATAATAAAAAATAATAAAAAAATGTAGGTTATAATTTAACTTATTTATGATTTAATTAATTATTAGCTTTTCATGAATTTATAAACCCCCTGCAGTTCCTAGGGAAACCCTGATGTAATGTGATGTTTAATGCACTTGTTGTTGATGACAAAAATGATTTATCAATATGGTACAAGATTATACTATTCAAATCAACGTTCTAAACAAGTTAGGTCAAAAGTAATCGAAAAGTAATCAAAAAGTAGTCAGATTACATTACCTAAAATGCGTAATACAATAGATTACGTTAATAACTTAAAAATGTATCTTGTAATTTGCATTCAGTAATATGTAATTACACATCACTGATATATATATATATATATATATATATATATATATATAACAAGAAATTGCAAAAAATGCACCATAAAATTGGTCCATACAAACTGTGTTTTTCCCCAAGCCTTCTGTTATCCATACAAGCTCTCAAATCTCATTCAAGCAGACAGCATTTGGCACAATTGAGATTTGAGTTCTTTGGCGGAATGGAAGATTTTCATGATAAAATGACATGAATTTCAGTGTATTCCTCACAGAAAGCTATCGGACGTCTTCGGCAGACTTGGAATACAATGCATGAGTACAGCAGACTTCTTTTATGGTGCTTTTGTCGTCATTACTACAAGGGGTTTTGAACAACTTGACATTTTTTTAGCAATTCGATTATGAGAAAAGAGTGAAGCGTGTTCATAACATACCTATATGCATCCGTCCAATCAAAACCTGTCTTTGCTAAATTGCTCATCACTGATATTACATGTGAACGTCACACGTTAATGACATCTGTAATGAGAAAACACAGAAATAACACTATACATCCACAGACACATTAGGCCCAAACCCAAGCATGATTTCTCCACAGTACGGTGCAAGTATTAATAAAGAGATTTTGTCAAACGTAACTCGTGTTTAATTGCCGTCAGGGCGGTTTGACTGAATCCGTCCTTCAGCATCTGCATTGCTGAGCTTCTCTCCCCCTCTTTTTCTTCATCTCCGTCTCATATCTTTCCCCCTACTGCACCCATCGAATTGGCACCAAACCCTTCAAGATGTCCCCAGCAGGCTCTTGCTTCGCTGGCCGCGTAGTAGACTGTGTGGTTTCCTTTAAACAGCTGTAATTTGTATTTCCAATCACTGTGCTGATTTCTGCTCATTATATTGCTGTTTCACACCGGTAAGTGAGCAAAAGTTTGGATTGATTGACTCTAATTAACTAAAAAACGTTCCGAGCCAGGGGTTTATTACCATGCTAGCTAGCCACAAATGTCAGAGACTTTCACAAATTATTATCCTGTTAAGATGAATGTGTGGGGAGGCAGGGAAGTGTGGAGACAAAGAGAACATATATTATTTTCATGACGAATTTGTTTATCGCTCTTCTTTTTTTTCCACATTTTCAGGTGTCTTATTTTCCAATTAAATACACACAGACTCAGCATCTGTACACATTTCAAGGGTTGTCATCGCCTTGTGTTGCAGCATGAAGCCTGTCTTGTAATTATGATCTCTGTTATTGAATTGGCCGTCAGAATATTATAAATCTGACACTGAAAGTCTAGCTTTAATCGTGCATTCAATCTGATTTTACTTAAAGTTGAAGTGTGTAATTTCTGCAGCACTAGCGTCACCAAATGGAATTGCAAAAATGACGATTGTATTCAAACACAACTTTCCCAATGCCAATTTACTTACAATCTACAACTGACTTACAGTTGTCCATTATTGAAAATAACAACAATATTGCACTTTATACCTTTAACTGTGACCTCAAATTGGTCAAATAACAACACCTATACAACCATTAAATTCATCTTGATTTTGGCTTCGAAAAGCTAGTGTACAATACAGCATGTGTGTATGCGTAATAGAGTCGTCTGGCGGTTGCTAACCCACTGTAAGGTTTGATGCATGTTTCTGTTGAAATTAATGGCAGTGGTGTTTCCTGGCCTGGTGTCATTTATTTTACAGGATTGATTGGAGGCAGGAAGAGCAGACAAATGTGTTTGGGAAGTGTTCTAATTTAAAATCTGGCTGCCTGACCTGGAAGAGAAAGCAAAGAGACAATCCATCCTTCAAAAAGATGACCCGGGTGTCCGAGGTGCCAACAAAGTTTAGTGCACAAACAAAAAGTGCATGATATGAAGCACATCAATACAAGACAATTGTGCATACATGTATCCTCAGTATGCAGTCATGTGTTGCTGTATGTTAAACCTGAATTTCATATGCCTACTCTACTAAAGCGTAGAACTAGACTAAATCAAAAATCCATGTGATACAGAACCAAACCTGACTAACGAGTGTGTGCCACTAGTGGTAACAATTGGAATTGCAGTCTGTTTGAGTGGCCCAAATGGCTGTTTTCAATAATATTTACAATTAAAATGTAAAAATAAATAATAATTAATTAATTAATAATAAAATAATAATAATATGTAATTATTTATTGAACATTGGCATTTTATCAAGCTGTTTAAATGACTGTTTCAAACAAGTTTCATATATTATTATGATTTAGTAACAGTAGTAGTAATAATAATAATAAATTATTAAACATTGGCATCCTTATCTGACTGTTTAACAACTGTTTTCAAATAAATTATTATGATTAATTATTATTAAATACATTATTTATTGAACATATCTGACTGTTTATTAATGGTTTTCAAGTTTCTAATAAATTATTATATAATAATGTTTTAAATAAATGATTATTATTAACAAATAAATAATTAATTTTCTTATTATGATTATTTAGTTTCAGATTATGAACTGTTTTTAATGCATTATTTATTGAACATATCTGACTGCTTATTAATTGTTTTCAAAGATTATATAATAATTCAATTTTCAAATGAATTATTATTATTAATATAATAATAATTATTAATGATTAATATAATAATATTAATAGTTATTATATTATTAATACACTATTAAACATATATGACTGTTTATTAACTGTTTTCATGTATCTAATAAATTATTATATAATAAAGTTTCAAGTTAATTATTGTTAATTATTAAAATAATAATAATAGTAATTTAAATTATTATTAATACATTATTTATTGAACATATATATGTGTTTATTAACTGTTTTTAAGTTTCTAATAAATGTTAATATAATAATAATAATGATGATGATGACAAGACTAAGGGCCCTATCTTGCACCCAGCGCAATTGACTTTGTACGCATGTATCATTCCTATTTTGCACCCGCGCAAAGTGCGCTTTTCCCTCCACAGAAGCACGTCGCTAAACTAGGGAATGAACTTGCGCTCCCTGGGCGGTTCAGCGCAAAAAAGGAGGTGTGTTCCGGCGCAAACGTTCCTTCATGCTATTTTGCAGGTTTAGAAAACAATTGCGCCACTAACCAGGAAAAAATAGTTTAAAGTCAGTGGCGCGTTGCGCATGTTATTCATATGCTATTTTAAGGGCGCATGCTTGGCCATAATCAATGAAGCGTGTGCACAACACGCATACTTTGATTCTCTCATCTACACAGAAGCAGCAGTTTTCATTTTTGCAAATCATACATTATTACGATAGATAGATAGATAGATAGATAGATAGATAGATAGATAGATAGACAATTTATTATAAAAGCATACATCTAGCTTACACATTTACCCAAATTATCATACGCCTTTTTAACCAAAGTTAATTTGGGTGGGTTTCTCCATCCCCAACCTCCCTGACGAGAGCGTTGCTCTCCTCGGCTGTGAACCGCTCCTGGCGTGCGCCTGGCAAATCCGCCGTTATAATAGGAATCCGCTTTAGAACAAACGCGCCTGCTCTTAAAGGGAATGTGAGATGACGCTCTGATTGGTTTATTTCACGTTACGCCCAAACCACACCTATGAATAATGAAGCTGCTTCAGACCAACCCATTTTAGATTTGCGCCTGGCGCAAGAGTCATTTATCCCGCCGGGAAAATAGCAACAGCGCCAAGACCCGCCCACAAAGTTACTTGCGCTTTGCGCTTTGACACTTGCGTTTCAGATCGTTAAAATAGGGCCCTAAATGTCAAAAATCCATGTGATACAGGCGCGGCTCAGGAGTGTTTGCCACTAGTGGTAACAATTGGAATTGCAATCTGTGTGAGTGGCCCAAATGGCTGTTTTTTAAATCATATTTAGAATTAAATTTTAAAATGAAATAATACATTATTATCACTATTATTATTACTAATAAATTAACAATAACATTAATGTGAATAGTCACCATCACAATAAATACATCTTCCATCAAGTAATACAGTTCATTAACCTAATTGTAGTTTAGAGTTGACAAGCAAAGTATCAATCAAAGTTCATTAATACAGAATTGCACTGGTGTATGTTCACATAATGCGGTTTCGTTCATTGCTCATCCAATCAAATTTTACAGCCAAAGCTGTTTGTTGTATAATATCATCTTTTTTGTGTGTGTCTACAGTATAAACCGTAGGACTAGTTAGTGCTGTTCTGCTGATCACAGAAAGCATGAGTCCAGTTGCTGCCCATTATTATCCACTGCAAATGCACATCCACTCTGGCAGTCTCAAAGGTGCCAAAGGATCTCTTTCGCTGACTTTAAAGAGAAATAGTATGTCTCTCAGTCATCCATTAAGTTCTCTGTCTGTATTCTGTTTAAAAAAAGTTGTATTGCTGTCATGGGAGTATGTATGCTTCTGGGCCCATTCATTCATGTCAAATGAATCCTTTAACACTTTGCAGGGAATATATGTCATTTCCACATCTACATAATCAACCCAAAACTGCGACAGCTATACACACTTCAAAATAAAAGTTCATTGTAGCATCTTAATTTCTTATCATCAACTATTTTTTTGACTGTATGTGGGTCTTAAGTTGCTATATGTTTCTTAAAAGAGTTGAGTTTTAAAAGTGCTTGATGTTTCATTATTGATTCTGACTGGAACATTTATTTTAAAGAGTAGCCTATATAAGGTTTGGGATGTTTAATGTGTTGCTTTGCAATTTACACTTTACAATAAGGTCTAATTTTTAACATTAATGTCGTTCCAAACCTGTAAGACTTTCGTTCATCTTCTGAACACAAATGTTTTTGATGAAATCTGAGAGTTTTGTGTCCCTCCATTGACAACTACACAACTAGCACTTTCAAGCCCCAGAAAGGTAGTAAAGACATCATTAAATTCAGAGGTGTAACGTCCAGGGGTCAGAAAGTAAAAGTCCTACCATATGTTTATTCCACCCATGAACTCACTCTCCTGGCTGAAAAACTGTGCTAATTAGCAAATCCAGGTGATTGGAACAAAATACTGAGGAGGACTTTGACTTTCTGAGCCTGGACTTTACACCTCTGATTAAAGTAATCCATGTGACTCCTCAATTTTATGAAGCACAAAAAAACATAATTTACCACTATGGTTTCACTATTTTACAAAATATTAATCTCTAATGATGCATGGGTGTTGACGCGAGAGCGTACAGTGTTACATGAACGCAAACAAAGCACTCGCGTAGCTTCATACAATTTAGGTTAAACCACCGGAGTCACATGGATTACTTTAATGATGTCTTTACTACCTTTCTGGGCCTTTAAAGTGGTAGTTGCATAGACTGTCAATGGAGGGACAGAAAGCTCTCAGATTTCATCAAAAAGATCTTCATATGTGTTCTGAAGATGAACGAAAATCTTACGGGTTTGGAACGACATGAGGGTGAGTAATTAATGACAGAATTTTCATTTTTGGGTGAACTATCCTTTTAATAATGTTAACAACCGTGGACACATCATCACAGTCTCTGAAAAGGCTCCATTAGTAAATACTGAAATTAACATAAATTAGATGAATAAGTATTGTTCATTGTTAGTTCATTTGAAATAATGTAGTCGATAATGATAACAAATAAGACCTTATTGAGAAGTTTTACTCTACAATCTAACGTATAATCCTAATTATCCAACAAAGATGTCACTTTTTAATGTCTTTGCTTGGCTATGAGATTTTTTTACGGTCAGTTGTAACGGACATTTCATTAATAGTTTTGTTGTTTTACATTTCACCAGATGAGGCACATAACACAAGGGTAACATAAATAAAGAACTCAAAAAAGTAAAAAGCCGCATACACCAAACCATCAAAATGAAACCTCATTTTTGTAAATGAAACCTATTTGTCGATAGAGCACATCAGTCTTGTGAAGCGGGGTAAATTAGAAGGCTTGCGTTTCCGTGGGGTTGTGCAGAATGCCAGTGGGTAGCGTTCACACAACATCCCTCTGTGCATACTATTTACCCCTGGATTGCTTCAGGCTAATGTCTCAATAATTTTCCCTCTTTTTTTTTTCGCAGGTCCTTCCCACAAAGGACTTGACTAATGATCCATGGACAAAATGAAGCATTCAAATTTATTCATTAATCATTCATCTCCAGCTCATTGAAAATGCTAAACTTACACAAAATTAAGATTGAATATTGAAAAGTGATTGAGGGAGACAGCTCTCTGAGGAGACAGGAAAAGAGAGGATAAACAAGCCAAAAAGGAGGAAAAAAATGACAAAGGACGCAGTGCGAGAGGCGGTCGAGACCAACCCGAGCCTGGTTAGGGTTACGCAGGTATACTATCCGCTAGTTAAGGTCAGAGGGGTTTAAGTAGGTGTAATTAGATCCAAGAATCTAGAGAAGCGTAGAATTTCTGTCAACACAGCCCCCTAATTATTCTCTTTTCCAATTAATGGTGACATAGATTAATTATCTGATGAGGCAAAGCCAATTGCAATCATTCACCCCGCTAAAATTAGATCATTCCTGACAGTAGCATGAAAGTCACCTGCTTCATTGTTATGGATTGGGCCGTGAGCGTCGGACGAGAGAGAGTGAAGCATGCTGGGGGTTTAAGTAAGTTGTCTGGCGCAGGTGAGCGTCCAATTACTCCGCTATCTGAACTGTAGGCATCTTCCTGCTCGATCCGTAGGCATCTGCGATGGGTCTGTTTGCTGGCTGCGGGACATGGCTGGTAGTTGAGTCATCTGTCAGCGAGAGCAGGAACTCAGAGAGGCGCCGGATTGAGTTTGACAACTCCTCCTGTTTAAATAGGCAAGCAAATGGAATCAATGAGTGTCAGCTAATTCAGTACAAAAACCTGTAGTGGAGCGGGAGCCAACAGACGATCGGCATTAATGCTTCAATGTATAATACTGGGAAAGGCTAGTATAGTTGGTCACCGATATATATGTTGTGTTTTGTGGTGCTAGTCTTAGCATTTCCATCCGGTTTAAAGGCAATTTAAATATATGCACTGCAAACTCCCATTCAAATAAATGCTGTTCTTTTGAACTTTCTATTCATCAAAGAATCCTGAAAAATATTAAGCTGCACAACTGTTTTCAACATTGATAATAATCAGAAATGTTTCTGAAGGATCATGTGAGACAAGACTGGAGTAATGATGCTGAAAATTCAGCTTTGATCACAGGAATAAATTACATTTTAAAATATATAACAATAGAAAACAGCTATTTTAAATTGTAATAATATTTCGCAATATCACTGTTTTTATTGTATTTTTGATCAAATAAATGCAGCCTTAGTGAGTATAAGGAATGCCCTTTGAAAACATAAAAAACTTCATTATTCCAAATGTTTGACTGGTACTTGTATAAACCGTATATATACTACACTAAAATATAAAATACAAATATAAAATGTATTATCCTTCTTTTTTTTTGTCAGAATACACATACTTCGTCGTGACTGAAGAAAGATGCTTTGTGCCTGTAAAACGGATTAGATACGGCATTTACTAGTCAAACTTTGACTCGTTCCCAGAAACCTATAAAAGAGCGACGCTGACAACTTGAGACGCTTTTATTCTGTATTGTACGACAGGAGATTGAGAAAGACAAAACAAAGGAACGAGAAAGACGGTGTGCGCCACTCTCCTGGTGAACTGCGTGTTGGTTCAGTGCATGCCTGTTTTAAAAACCTCAGCAACCAGTTTTTCTATTAAACTGCCTTGCACTGTCAACCAGCTTGGGAACTGAGCTGGCCTAGCCATGCAGAAATTTTCTGACTAACAATTATATCAGAAACAAGATCTTGGATTACAGTCCCTTGAGAGCAGCGCAGTGGGCGTTCGCTCCAATTATTACTGGCCATTCACAACTCTCCACCCTGCTCTCTGTTGTTAGCAATTGTCAATTATGCTATCCCTGGTGTAAACTTGCATAACCCGGAACTGAGTGCCCAATCTTGCAGCGGCGTTACGAGATGACAGGCTTGTACGCTTTCTCTATTTCGTTTAACTCTTCCCCCTATCTCTCTACTTCAGTAGAGTTGCTTGGAAGCAGTCATTTCTTCCTCAGGAAGACACAGGGACAGATCGGTGGAACTAGTTTTTGCCACCGGCAACCCTCGTCGGCTGAGGTTCCTCATGAGTAGATGGGTGGACAGGTTTTGCTTGTGGTCTCTTAGGGAAAGTGTTCGGACAGAAAAAAAGTCTTCGCACACAGGACACTGCGATAGTTTAAGACGGTTAAAGGTGGCATGAAATGGAAAATCTAAATTATAATGATACGTACACATATAAGAGGTTATTCTACTTTAAAAACAATCTGCAAGTTTCATATCTCAGATCTAACTCCCCAGTTTAAAATATGAGTTTTTGTTTCCACTCTTCCGAAACGGCAGGATTTGATTTTTTTGTGTGTGTGATGTCATGGTGCTCTTAACAACTCATGTCTGCATCAATCACAAGAGCGATACTGCTGTTGAGTAAGAGCATCTGGTATTGTTCTGTCCCTGGATGAGGACAAACTGCACCTCCACAAACTTTCAGAGAGTTCAAACTGCTAGAAATGCCTTGCTGAAGTTTATTTTCAACCGACGTGCCTGAGCGATTGAACGAGAATGCTTTTGTTTGTTCATCTCATTTCAAAATGGACTCTTCTTAATTATCCTCAACATGCTTTTTCTAAATATCTTTTTTTTACTCCAAATCTTTTTATTGGTTCTCAGTGACAGTACAGAATAAGACATCATAAACAGTAGACAGTAAGATATTGTCCATTATTAATCCCTTACATGACCCCCCCCCCATCCAATAGCTCAAAAAAAAAAAAAAAAGGAAAAAAGGGACAAGGAAACAACATAAATGTGAATTGAAAAAATTCAAAGATCCTTCTAATAAACGAAAATCATGTAACATTGCCAGTTACAGGTGCACAAGGTAAACCCTTAAAGTAATTTAAAAGGGGATCCCAAATCTTGTAAAAGGATTTAAGTGAACCAGAGAGTGAGTATCTTAACTTTTCAAGTCCAATACAGTAGAAAATGTCCTGTATCCACCTGTCATGTGTTGGAGGAGAAGCATGCCTCCACTTAAGAAGGATGGCCCGTCTGGCCAAGATTGTAGTAAAAGCAATGACTTTACGATCTCGGGGAACCAAATCAGGCATAAGGGAGACCCCAAATAGGGCTATAATTGGATCAGGGTCAATATTAGTGTTAAGAGCTTTTTTAAGCATCTGAAATATAAATATCTTTTTTTAAAAGCTATGGCAGTGCCTAGTGTTTTGTCTTGCAGTTGTTGTGGTTGCATTGGTTCACTTGAATCTGATTCGGGCTCAAACATATATAGCTCTATAGAGCGCTGGCCATCAAAACACACGTCACATCCCGTTCAAACAGCAACTTATAGTAGCATCTCTAATACTGTCTGTATGAACGTGCAACGGGAGTCAAGCCTGTATTCTCTTACCAGTAATCATAGCGACAGTGACCAAAGTAATATCAAAGATGGCAACATCGTCTTTTTTTATACTTTTGATATGACAAGTGTCCAACAGAGTTCATCCGTCAAATCTTCATTAACCGACAGCAGTGTTTTGAGTCACACAAAACTGACAGGAACAGCTCTGGTGGAGAACGGTGACTGTATCTAAAACTCTCAGATGACACACAGCTTATATCTCCGTCACTGTAAGTTATCGAAAGAAAGCGAAAGTTATCGAAAGTCTTAGATTGAATGACACGACTGGTTCTGTTCACACCACGGGTTTTCCTAGAATGCGGTTGTGAGTCCTGATATATAAAATGTAAATACCTGAAGTGTGTGTGTAGTAACCATATTGAGGACTCAAATACAGGATTGACAACCGGATTCTGCTGCTGTGTGAACGTGGCACTTGTTTATGATACTTCAAATATATGCAAAAAATAAATAGTCTATTCAAGAAAAGTAAATGACATATAATTAAAAATGGTGAATATATAGAGAGAAATAAATAAAATCAATGCAAAATCAAAACATTGACAGTTTTTTCAGCAGTCATACTTCAGTGGCTGATTTGTTGGTGTAAAAACTTGACTCTGTTTTCCAGCGTGCAAAAATAAACAACAATTATTGTTTGCAAAGTGTTGAGATATTATGAATGATCGTTAATTGTTTTCCCCAAGTCCAAGAGGACCCCCTTTTCACAGGGCCCGGGACAACATTCCCGGATGTCCCTCTGACAACGGCCCTGAATATATTAGTGATTTGAAATGTTATTGAAACATGGCTAGAATAGCCAATTTGAGGCATTACCAAGATGGCTTGCTTCAAAAATGTGGTGTTCAATCCGGAAACAAAATATTTGATCAATTGTATCAAAATGATCAGACAGACAGATATTATCATGGATGATTTATCCCTCTCTAAAATACTTTTCATTAATCCCTTGTTTTGCTCAAATATTTTCTACTCATCTTCCTAGATTTTTGTCATTTAGTAAAATCGCATATTTAATTACCTCATAATGTCATGAGGGGGCCCCAGACAGGGCAAAGGCCCTCACAGCCTCTATGTCCCATATGCCAGGGACTGTTTGGCCATTGTATGGTAGTTGCTGCACAATACAAAGACAATGACAATAGGAAGCTGAGACAAACTAAACTTTCTAATACCATAAAATATCACAAGCCTTTAAACCAAAGGTTAGCTTCTACACGACTCCCGTAGTTTTGGGTCATTTGAGAATGGTGATGCTTTATTGCTATGCCTTGCTTATTTCACAATGTAAAGTCTCCTATACACAATGCTAGTCTGTGTCTGGGGGAGGAGATCAACACAGAGCTGTGACAAAGTTTAGAGTAAGGCTGCTCCTTTTGTCCTTCACACTCGGAGGAGCTTGAAGAACTCCTCGTCTTCATGCTCCATTCACCAGCCTGACTTCCAGAGCTGGCCTCCCCTGACTGAGCCACAAACACACCGCCGCTCACCTCATTATAAGCACGCATAGTACACCTTCCACTGAGACCAAATGCCTTTTGTGTTAGATCATTCAAACATTGCGGTTACATTATTCCAATATACAAAATATTGCTAAATGCAATTCTAATTTCATTCATTATTTAAATATAATTTTAACAACCTCGCATTTGTTCATGCGTTAGACATTTTAGATATATGTACTATATTTTGTTGGTCTAAACATGCTAGACGGACGCTAGTACCTCACACCATGATCGCCGAATTTTTTAAGATGTTCTTCAATTTTAATTTTCTTCAATGTTCTGGCAATTTTATATTTTAATGATAGAGGTCAAACGATATAGATTTTTTTTCAGAGCACTATACAATGCCGATATCAATAATCAGAGAATGGGATGACAGATATAATGCCGATATGTGTGTGATAAGAGCGAAAAATGTTATGTTACCAAGTTTTTAACACAATACTTACTTGAAATTCACTTCAAAGATTTCATATTTGAAAACAAAATTTCTATTTACTAGACTAGATTTTGGGTCTGACAAAAGTGAATTCTAACGGCTCTGTCGACTGGCCAGGTTTCGATAATCTTAAAATCGCCAAATATCTTCTGATATATCAATCTGGCCAATGTATCGGTCTATGACTTGTATATTATTATTTGATGCATATACATTTTTTATTAATCTACAATCATTATTATTAGGGATGCACCGATATGAACATTTTGGACGAAACCGATAATTCTTTATATTTGAAAAACGATAACCGAAATATTGGTCGATAAATCTAAATAAATCAACATTTTTATATCATTTTTGAGAGCCTGATTACAAAAACAAAACTCTCACCATTAAAAGACATGTCCCAAGCACACTATTATAATTTTATGTAGTCTATATGACAGACTTGTGCTGTACATGTTGGACTTAACTGTATTTTCCTTTTTTGAAGTGATCATATTTCAAGCAAAACCATCATGTCAAACAGAGCGCATCTGAAGTGTCTCAGCTGAAGGAAATAATCCATTATTTATCGGCTTCAATACATCGGCCAAATTGTCTTATCGGGCCGATAACCTTTACATTAAAAATTAAAATATATCAGCCGAAACCGATATGGTAGCCGATATATTATGCATCCCTAATTATTATTAAATCATATAAACTTTACGCCCTAGTTGGCGGGAGATTCTTTTGCTTGACTGTCATGTCATGTAAATAAGTGACCACTGACCATCTATTCATCTGTGGAACACAAAAGGAGATGTTTTTAATAACGTACACGCTGTTCTCTCCCATACAATTAAAGTGGATGGTGATCATCAACTCTCAAGTTCCAAAAAAAGAGCATAAAAATAGTCCATGTGTGCAATATGTCATTATCTAATGTCATAGAATAGCTTTGTGTGAGGAACAACTAAAATGTAAGTCCTTATTCACTGAAAAGTGTTTATTGTATGGCAACGTGCACACTCTGCCAAACATCTCCTTTTGTGTTTCATGGAAGAAAAACATGATGAGGGTGAGTAAATAATTTTTGGGTTAAATATTCCTTCAAGGACCAACCTCATCTTAAACTCAACAAG
The DNA here is from genome assembly GCF_949319135.1 of Squalius cephalus. Taxonomy (NCBI): domain Eukaryota; kingdom Metazoa; phylum Chordata; class Actinopteri; order Cypriniformes; family Leuciscidae; genus Squalius; species Squalius cephalus. The sequence continues at coordinate 5,019,139 of NC_137146.1, forward strand.
CATTAACCTGAATGGGACCCATTGTAGTATACAGTGCAATACTTACAAATAGTGTTGTGTGTGTGTGTGTGTGTAGGGGTACTAAAGAGCCCATACCTGGAGGGCTTTCATTTTCTGGTTGTTCTGGTTGGAGAGGGTCTGGAAGCGGGCCAGCTCTGACTGGCTGTAGACGCTGCGGTGTTTGAAGTATTTTAGTATGGCTTTGTGCATCCTCTTCTGCAACAAAGAAAGCTGAGGAAGAAAGAAAGAAAGAGGGAGAGAGAGAAAAAGAGAGGGGGAATTGGTAAGGCAGGAGAGGAAATTAATGGCAGTGTTCAAGAAGAATGATGGAGGGGAATAGAGAAAGCAGTCAATAGCCCATTCTGCAGTACACGGGGCTGACAGGAATTTCACAGTCTCTTGCTCTCCCTGCCCACTCATGTGCACTGGGCGGAAACCAGTCACATCTGGCTGCCAGGATGGGGGGTTAATTTTCTCTAAATGCTTCAGCGGTTTTGTTCTAGCTCAGGCAAACTCGGTGACTGCAAAGCTGATGAGTAAAATATTTCGACTTCACTCACTTTAACTTTATACCAATCCCCTCCAGACATATTTTACACATACACAAAAAGTCATGAACCCCCTGCCGCAACAAGAAATTATTCTGAGTATACTGGAAAAACATAAAAAAAATGAGAGAGAGAGTGTGTTTGTGTGTGTGAGAGAGAGAGATTAGAGAAGAAAGAAAGAAAGAAAGGAAGAAAGCATGCTGCTCTCTTTATTATTTGTGCAGTTTTCCAGAAAAAAAGGGGGTTTCAATTCGGAGGGATGTCGTCCCTTGTTTCGCCCCATCTCTTCTCTCTTCCTTTAAGCTTATCATTGCTTGGCAATGTGTTCTTCGGAGCATGAAAAAACTAAAGCGAATTAGCTCAGCCTTTAACTGAACGAGTACAAAAAAATATGTCCTTTATGGAGCCGTGTCAACAAAAAAAACTGTACTATCCTATTAATGCTACAAGTAACAATAGTTACAATATGCTGTAGAAAGAAATGTGCCAAACGAAATATCAGAAAAGACTGCAGTCAAAGTGATGCAAGATACCAACTAACAGTGTCTGTGAAACATGCTTGCCTCTTGTAACAACCCAACTTTCGAGACGAGATGTAGACAATTCAATTTCTGTTAGGCTTTCAGGGTTACAATAGCAAACCTGCCACCAACCTTTTGTTTACAAGCATTAAACTGATTCTGGATGTTTAGTTAGGCCCATGGTTTGTACATTTAACCACTGCAAGGGGGCGCTCTAGCTCTCTCATTCAGACTAAACTGGCAAATCCAACTAAACTGGCAAAATGCCAGTACGTCATTGTATATGATAACCCGTATTCCATATATAAGTGATATGTTGAGGACATAGTTGCAGTGCCTACAGTCAATTGATAAAAGTCCAAAACAAAGAGGTTTGTCAGCATAACCAAAGGATGCCACATAAAACCACATAAATAATTAAATGCCATCTGTCACTAGCACACTAATGCAGATATTTAGACCCGTTAAATGTGCATTGCTATACTTTAAATAACAGAAAATAATTTATTTTTACATAAATACATACACACACACATATATTTCTTCCATGAAATATTTCACATTTTCATTTTTGGGTGAAATATTCCTAATTTATATATATATATATGATATTTTATGCTGTTTCTAGCCACATAAACAGTGCTTTAAAACACCGTCTGAATCTATTTCTCATGATAAATGTGGTGTGACAGTTTCATACATATGGAGCAGGTGTTTTAATAGACATCTGATAAATATACATTCTATTCAGACTATTCATAATGGACCCTATACATACTTGGCATGGCATGGAAAACCTTTTAAAAAATGTTAAGCTGTCTCCATATTTAATTGAGCGCAAGCTTGGCCTACACGTCCTTACAGAAACGTATAGAACTTTAAGAAGAGCTCGTCGTAAACCTCTAAGAGATGCGACTACATCCGCTCTGAAGGAGAGAAAGCCGCAGCAGTCTGCAAATAAACAACAAACTGTAAAAAGGCTGAATACTGAGTAAAAGAAAATCAGGCTTTGATCACGAGCGTGGAGAATCCCGTCCACAGGATTTGCCTTTTGCATGCATTTCTCACTTGATAACATTCATGTAGTTAGATGAGGAGTTGTACGAGTATTAGTCTTTTGGGGAACAAACAATGTGTCTTGCTCTTCAGTAGAGTTTTACCATCAGCAGTAGAATAACAAATCATATTAAAATGATCTACAGCTAAAAAAAAAAAGCTATATACTTAAAGTGACAGATTATGTGTAGATCATTATAACTAGTAATAATCTCTAGCAACAACAATGGTCCCATAACAATGACAATCCGTGGACTAATGTCATGTATGAGAGACACAAAGCTTTTAAGCTGAAGTGTGCCATTTTTTGTTTTGTTTAAATACCTTCTCCTATAATATGTGAAGATATCAAGTAAGACATTTGTAGGTTAATTATCACACACAATGTATAATTACAGGTGCCATTGAAACATTGCCCTCGGTGGTTTAGTTTATGAACAAATGAGTGTTTCGAACAAACCTAACGAATCAAATTAACGAATCATTCCAACGAACAAAACTCAGTTCATTGAGATTTAATTTGAGTCTGAACGAGACTCGGATAAGCACTGAATGAGCTGAACGAACAAGGCATCTCATTCATGAACAAACTCATTCTTGATGTAAAATGACGCAAAGAGGTTATTAAAACTTGGCTTGATAAAGCTTGATAACTCAAAGATTAAGCTTTCTATATTAGATAAAATCCAAAAACAATATTTTGCATTATCATCATTTGTGGGGAAAATGCTAAAACACTCTTTCCAGAGACTCTTAAGGCCCCGATTGTTATGAACTGCTCCGAGACACAAAGGTTGAGGATCCAAATGCAGTTTATTTAAAGTGTTATTCAGAATCGCAGTCAAAATCCAGGCAAAGGTCATACACAGGCAGGCAATCCAACAAACAGACAAATCCAGAGGGTGAGGCAAAAACAGGAAAACCAGGACACGGGCAGAGATCAAGAACCAGGAATAACGACAACAAAGGAAATGCTCAGAAATGCAGTGGAATAACGTACAAGACTTCGCAGGGAATAATGAGGTGAACCAGGCTTATATAGGGTGAACTAAACAATATAATGAGACACAGGTGAATGTGATAATCAGGGATGATGAGTCCGGGCAGTGAATTATGGGAAATGTAGTTGTGAGTGAATCATGATAGTCTGGTGTGGAGTGCCCTCTGGTGGCTTTCAAGGGCACTCCAGCTGGTGACCGTTACACCGATATACTTGAAGCGAAATCGAAGAACGAACTGATGTGACATAATTTCGAACAAAATCAGACCAAAACTAACTTTGTTTGGAGTTCGTTTTGTGAGTTCGCAACAGCTTGCCAAAGCAAACTTTCTGGAAAAAACACCGGCTGCTTAAAAGAAAAAAAACTTCGCCACGAGTATATCGGGGCCTTTAGTAGATTTCCAAAAAGCTTTCTAAATATGTTTTGGTCATGGGCAACTAACGAATCTTGTTTTGGTTGCACTTTATTTTGCAGTATGTGTATTACAGTGTACTTACCCATGAAAGGTTAGGTTTAAAGGGGAACTATACCGGTTTTTTTTAGCTTAATTGACCTTAACTGAACAGCTTCGGAGTCATTGGAATAGTTATATGACTTTTTTCGGGTTGAATGGTGGCCGTCTCGCTTCCCCCTAGCGCCTGTGAGCGGAAAAACCACCCTTGCAAATTTGGGCCGGCGGTTAAGGTTAGGTTTAGGGGAAGGTTCAGGGTTAGCAGCACCTAGTTATAACCCAGGTTTTGTTTTTGCTATAATAAGTACACTACAATTGTTTTTTAACGAATCCTATCACTGAATGATTCATAACAAAAAAAGACATCCACTTTGACGCCAATTACAGTATAATGATGTAACCTACAGAAAGAGCGACTGAACAAATCAGGAAATAAACAAATCTTTCTGGTGAACTAATTCAAAAAAATTGCACCATTAGGAATGAATGCAATGATTGGATGAATATTTTATGGCCCTACTCTTTCCACAGACGATATATACATAATATAAATAGACCACTTAACTTAGCGATTGCTATCAGGATGTGAAGAGACTCAACCAGCATAACAAAACAAAAAATCTGGAACAAATCACCAACCCTTCCTTTAATTGCTCTGTTTGAGCATCCTGACCAAACTATCTGTTCGTACAATGGCAGATGAGGGGAGCTTTGAGGAAACCTGTCTGAATACAGTAATTATTTTTGCATTTCCTTTATGTGATTCTAGCATAGAAATGGCACACTTCAGCTTTAACCTCTCACTGAAAGCATCTTTACATTGACAAGTGTTTGTTGTTAAATACCAATATACACAGCCAAATAGTGTTTGGGAATGACAAATGCACTGCACTCTATAGATACACACTGCACTTACACAGTACAGCTTTGATGAATGCCAGCAAAATCCTTTAGTGATGGGCGTACGTGTCATATTATCATTTTCCCAAACGTTCCCGAGATGCTGGTTCTTGAGAGCGTTTGCATCTGCCACGCGCCTGTTTCCTCTCACTGCCATGTGAGATGGAATAAACACACATGCACGCCAGAGCAACGCTGTCATGAAGCTTATCTCATCGTGATTAGATTACTGCAGTGGCCTCCTAGCTGACTGCCCAACTAAAACCAACCACCTATGACAGGCTGTGTGGAGCACGCCTGCGCACGCTAGTCCTCTCTCTCATCACTATTTTGCATGCCTGCTGTCTATCTCTGATGACAAAGATAGACAACCACATCATTCACACATGCAGAAAATAGCCTTGATGTATACATGCATATGGAAGAAGTCAGAGAAAGAAATGTGTTACCTGCTTGTGATCTTGGACGTAGGCCTCTGCTCTGTTTCTTCTTTCAAAAACACAAACGGCTTCTTGTCTGGCTGTCATCAGAGCTCTCTGCAGTTCTCGGTACTCTTGCGCTAACTTCAGATTGTCTTGTAGCAGTTTCTGTAGATGAACCTGGAACAGATTTGCACAGGATGTTCTCCATCAGCTTCTGAGAGACTCTAACATGTTATAATGAAAGGACAGCATGGAAAAACTAGGACAAATAGTTCACTAAAAAATGAAAAATCATTCGTCATCCCAAATGTGTATGGCTTTCAAACATTCATTTTCAAGAAGAGATTTTGAAGATGCACTTTTCCATGCAATTACAATGAATGGACTGAAGCTTCATTAAAGGATCCAAAATGACTTATGCACTATATTTCAAGTGTACTGAAGCCATATGATAGCTTTTTGTGTGAGAAACAGACTGAAATTTAAGTTATTCACTGATAATCTTGCCCTCCAGTGGGCTGTTAACCTCTGTGACTGGATCATTGAGTCAGTGAGTTGAACTCGAGAACCGGATTAGTCTGATTCATGAACAAATCATTCAGTTTTGTGAACTGGATCAACTGATTCATTAAAAAACAGCAGATTCAAAAGAATGATTAGTCCACAACTAGACATTGCAACTTCTATCACAAACTCATAAAATTATACCACGGACAGTTAAATTTTGTTTGGTTTCTCACACAATTTTGTCGCATGAACCACTTTTCACTGTAAAAAAAGATTTTTCAAAGTTGTAAATGCAACAAATAATATTGGAGTACGTTTTAAAAGACAGCATTCATTCTACTTAAATTTTTCACTTTTAATTCAATGTGTTACTTGATGTTTCTTTATAATTAATTGTGAAATTTACAAGAAATGTACAAGGGAAAATTGTTTCTACACTATATTTTTAGTGTACATTTATGGTGCTTGTGTGCCTTTTTGCAACTGTATGTGCATCTTGTGTCTACAGCATTTTCATATTTGTTTGCATTTCGTTTGTTTTACACCCAAACAGTGAAACCAAACCTATTCGAATACAGTAACTCGAGTAATCATCCAGCACTTGAGGAAGTATGTAAACAAATTAGAATAAATAACGGTCTGATTTGCTTGTCTCCACAACCCTGTGTCAGCATCGTATACGGGAAGAAAGGAGAGAGAGCTATGGGAAGAAAGATGGAGAGAGAAAGAGAAGAACATTTTCTGCTCTACCTGGGAATAAGGAATAATGAAGTGTGGCTGGGCAGTAAAACGACCCAGCGCTAAACTGATGAGTTTAACCCAGCACAGAGAGTGGCAGTAAACATGACAAATGCCGGCTATTGATTTAAAGCTTAATTACTGCATGCAGTGCTGACAAAACCCGTCTGATGCACCTCTGAAATGTAAATGGGACAAATTACACTTCATTGGCCATAAGAAACTGATGGTGTCTGCACTTTGCATCCTACAGCTTTTCTACTCACTGAGCGTCTGACTTCATCAAGTAAACAAGCTACATGAGAATATGATGAGGGGAAAGAAAAAAAAAAAAAAACCTAATTCAGCTTGTGAGGAAGTCACAGTGGAGTGTGTCCATAAGTGTAAGTTACATTTACCGCATCTCAACTCATCGTGCAAGGAAATGCACAACTATTTAAATGGTTACCATTGTCAAGGTTATAATCCGTGCTGCAAGTCAACTAAAAAAAACGGATTTACTTGCTTTATTCATTTCTTGTCTTATTTAGCTCAATTAATTGGTGCTAGTTTTTCTGTAGAAAATAATCTCTGTGTAAAAAAGATTGCCTCTTTTTCATTTACTATGCTGTGTCACCATGGAAGTAAAATGGGTTGTAAACTCATTTGTAAATGTAAATTTGACATTGACCTTAATGAAGCCAGCAATGGCAAGGTCATGGCATTGATTCCCAAGGGAACACACATGCGGATGAATCTGTTGCTTCGGATAAAAGCATCTGCCAAGCGCATTTTAAACTGAAAATTGGTTTTATTGAAATGATAATGATCATTTTTATCAAGCTCGTATATTTAAGTTCAGTAGTTTCACTTAAATGACAATTAATAGGTCATTTTCATTGCTATTTAAGTGAAATTACTGAACTTAAATATACAAGCTTGATAAAAATTATCATTCAAGAAGAAAATTTCAGATGGCACTTAGAGGCTTTTGCATCTGAACTCTTATATATACACATATATAGTATGTGTGTGTGTGTGTGTGTGTGTATACATATGTATATGTACAGTATACACACACACATATATATACACACACATATTATAAACAAACTTTTATGTTAGATGATTTGACAGCATTAATACACACACACACACACATATATATCACAAGAAAAAAGTCGTAACTGTTAGATCTAAAATCGGAAACTAAGCTTTATAAAGACTTAAAGCCACTTTGTTTATTTAAAAGTCACAATTAGGGTTTAATTTTTCATACTTGCTTCCAACATGATGGTGGAAAAATCAAGAAAAGAAAAATCTGTGTACACTATATATATATATATATATAAAAAAAGCCTCTTCCTAATAAGAGTGTCCCTCTCATCTTAAACACATGACGCTGAGGTCGTCATCCAGTGTTGTGCGTCACTATCCATATTTCCTGTCTTCATTAACATCTCATGACTGTGACGTCTCAACAATGCGCCTCAGGTCAACCAATTCTGACACAGCCTCTCATTGTTCGAAGTGTTAAAAGTCAAAATGTGTCTGTTGGGCGATGAATCTTTGTGCCGCTTTATTGTTTCCTGTGAGAAGTCTAAAGAGACTCTCTGCTCTGCTGCCCTGCAGCAAGTTAATGGCAGACTGGCTCTATGAGGGAGGACTTTTAATTCGGCTCCTGTCTCGCACCAACAACTTGTTTGGAGTTTGCTGCTTCTGCGCGCATGGCGGATTAAGCCCCATTGCCTTTTCTTGTTTTGAACTAATGCATTCTTGATCACCGTTTAATGAAACTATATACCACATGGCGATTTCACATTAGATAAGCCATGTGAGACTTTCATCAGACGCCGGGCTCTGACTGAGGCCATAATCCCGAAACTCAACTCCCCCAATAAATAGCTTTTTTCCTCCGAAAATGAAGTGATAATACGTGGGTTTCATGCAAAACATAACATATTATCTCTGACACAAAATTATAAGAGCTTTCATCAAATTAGTAGAGGGAATGTTAGTAGAGGTGTGATATTGAGTGTCGGATATTCCGGAGCAAAGGTGCATTAGGATAGTTATTACACACACACACACACATGCTAAACAAATCACCCTACATCAGGTTAAAGACACTGAGATGGCTCTTTAAATTGTGATTATCACAGAAACAGACAATATCAGCGTATTGTCAGCCTTTTTCGTGTGTACAGCTTGTGATGTAAAAATCTTTAAGAATCCTCTGAAACTGCAGAAACCTTTGTGAGGGTTGGTCACAAGCGATCAAGTTTAGTACTTGGACACAATCCCATAGGGGTGCATTTGAAAGGCATTTTAATTGCAAAATGTATTTATAAATTAAATCCAGTTGGGACTAGTGAAAATAAATTTATTTGCACTCTTTATATGGACAAATCTAATTATATTTAAAGCTAAAATAGCATAAAATACAAGTGAAACACCATCACTGTTTCTGTGTAACATTAAAATTATGATCAGTCTAATCTCACAAAACAGAATGAAACCATTATAATGTCAAAATAAATGTAATGGTGTAAAATAAATATTGAAATTTTATTTATTAAAAAATTAAAAACATAAAAATTAACCTGATGAATAGCATGAATTCAATAGTCTCTGAACCTCAAAGGACTTGTAAACATTTGTACATCTCTAAAGTTGTTCATACATAAAAAAGTTAGCATTTTTTAAGCTAATATTGTATGTTTTTTCTAAACTTATGAAAATGTTTGTGTACCAGCTAACAGTAGATAATAATGGACAAAAGGGTTTTCTGTTACATATGTTTTGTTCTCAATGTCTTCGTTAATATTTGGAATTTATCATTTGGCATCACGGGGTATTCCATAAAAATTTACACAGTGCATCTTCATACAAAGGAAATCTAAATATTTATAAAGGTAATTTCTGCTTGAATGGTGATTGGAGCACATCAAATCCCCTAACCAATCAAATGCACTCATGCTCGTTCAGCTTCAGCTGATCTGTTGTCTGATATGTAAAGAAAACATTTGTTAACCTGGATTATACCAAGTATTTAAATAGAAAAGCTGCTCTAGGCCTTATAGGATGCCCTGACAAAATAATCTTGACATAAATGTAAATATGACAGAAAGGGTTCTTAACCTCTGTGTCCTTCATGACAGCCTGGCGTTGAGCGAACAGCGCTGAATGAATCTGTGCGTGTTGAGACGTCCTCTGTTCACAGGACGCTATATCCCTTTTCACATTACCCATCACTACTGTGGCTGTCCCATGTTTGAATGCCAAAGTGTTTGACAAACACCTGAAACAAACAACAAATAAATTCTAATATATAGAAATTTGTGTATATATATATATACACACACACACACACACACACACACACACACACACACACACACACACACAACAATATATCTGTATTTCTTACTGTAGCTCCTCTATAACATCTTGCATAGTGCTGATGGTTTGCTCCATCATGTCTAATTCTTGATTTAACTCCTTAGACTTCGGGTCGAGCTCCTTGATCCGATTTGAAATCTCCTCATACCTCAATAAGACCACTCTAAGTTTTTCCTAACAGCAAATAAATAAACATACCATCATTAAATTAATAAATATGGAATTAAGTAAGTTTTTAAGTAAGCCTGTAAAGTACAAATCTTCAATATCGTTGGACATGGGTGTCAAATATCTCATACTATAATATAAATCAAGAGTAATTTTATTTTCACCTTCACAGAATTCAAAAATTCCTGCTGGTGTTTCTTTTTTTCTTCGAAATCATCAGAGTGGCTTCTGTGTGCAGTTTGTAGGTCATTCAGTTTTGCTTTTAACTTTTCAATTGTCTGAGAAAATAATAAAATAATTCATATATATAAAGAGAAAATACATCCTTATGCAGCTGGAAACTTTGTTCAATAACTTCACTGGATCTTTAAGTCAACATGAATCAATATTGACCCTACTAACTTTCTCAGTAAATTTCCACTTACTTTACAATTGGACAAAATGTGAAATTTAAACTTGAAATAAGCCAATGCTTGAAAGATAATCCAGTGACATTTCTTCTATGTTGATCAGATTTACCTCAGACTTCTCTGTATAAGTCTGTCTCAGTTGCTCCACCTCTGTCTCTAGCTGAGAGGTTGTAGATAAAGCACCTTCATACTTTTTCTGCAGTTTCTCTTTCAATCTTTTACAGTCTGTTTTTTCACGATTATATTCAGCTGCCTCTACGTCCTTATTACCCTGAACATAAAACATGTCATCAATTACAATATATCTATACCAAACATTAACAGATACATAAACAGTACACTCAAACTAGTGCAATCCTGATATTGCTTCATGAATTATTCATTTATTTAATAATTAAAAGATGTATTAATGTATTCATAAGGCAAGTCAGGTTTTACCTTGAGAATATCTATTGTGGTCATTTCAGTCATTACCAGGGTCTTCATTTTGTCTACCTGTTGCTGCTCCCCAAAAATAAAAATATCAAACATCAGCTAATTTTAAAGCAAAGAACAAGACAAAAACAAAATCCAAAGACAGCTCAAACGTGACTACTACTATAATTCTCTATAAACACAAAAGGATAAAAGCAACAGCCGATGAAAGACTTTCAGTGAATAATAATTTATATTTAGGTCTGTTGTTCACATAAAGCTATCGTATGACTTCAGAAGACTTGGAATATAGAGCATGTAAAAGTACTTTCATGGTGTTTTATCTTTTTTGAAGCTTGACAAATGCCAAATTTGCACCGCAGAGGTGGCACAAAAGCACTTCTGAAGTGGCATTTACTGTAGGTGTCTTTACACAGACTGTTTAATGCTGCTTACAGTAGAGGTGGCATAAATGCATTTACACAGTAATTACTGAGCAAATATTGCGTACTTTGATACTAGGGGGTTCGGTGGGTCAGAGCAGGCATAATTTAGTCTGGCTAAAGTTGGGACTGCCTAAAAAGGCATCTACTTTTTCAATGGGAAAAAATAACAGCATGCAGGTGTGGAAGGTTGTGATGACAGAATTAGTATTTTTGGATCCGGACTCTTTCTGAGAACGCCGTTTGCTCATGAACTCATCTTTAGATCTGCATGCGGCACGTGTCCTCTTACCCTGTTCCTCAACTCCTTCAGAAAGGTTTGGTTCTCCAGCTGGTCCAGCTTGGCTTTGGTGTCTGAATGTTCGGCGGACACACTGTCGAACTCGTCTTTGAGTGGTTTCCACTGCTTCTCACTCACACTGATCTTGACCAGGATGAGCTCGTGATCCTTCAGTAACTGTTTCACTGCCTGTTTGCTGGAACAACATCATAAAACATAGTCTGTCCCATGAGATCCACACCACGATGTACTGTACAGCCTGCTCACAAAAAATGCTTGCACAGCATTCAGCAAATATCACAGCCATGAATATGTGACTTCCAACTGATTAAACAAGATTAATTACTGGAATAGTTACAATATGACACAATACTTAAATTCTAGAACTGAGTTTAGTTCATAATGCATTGTATTAACAACAAGCAGCAATATCAGTGGAACAATATAAGATATCTTCAGCATCTTTTCATGAAACAAGCCAACTACATCATTCAAATAAGATAAGCATCAAGCTTTCATTTAGTTAAAAAGCTTCGAAAGATCGAATATTTACTATCATTTATATCAAAACTTAATATTAAGAAAATGCAACTGCACAACTTTACAACTGCTGAAAATTTTGCTAAATAAAATTATGATATATATACAGTATATATATATATATATATATATATATATATATATTGCATATCACTGGGCCTATACAGCTCATGGTAATATCCATAAATTTCAATGTTTGATTACCTTATATTTTAGCAGGTGCGTGTCATCCATTTTTTAGTTATATTAGCTGTGCAAAAACAGTCTGCTATGCAACTTGATATAGCAAACTGGTATTTGGTATTTGTAATCAAAAGCACACTGGTTTGTAGCGAAATCTTCCTAGTTATTTACCTATAGCGGCTAATGAAGTCTTGTACATTCACGGAAAATAGCTTACTTCCGTATTGCAAAATAAGGTTGATAATGTATCTTTTGAACGCTTAATCATTTTGGTACTGCGTTGGGTTGGCGCTTGATGTCCAATGTAAAGTCCTGATCCTGACGCAAAACCAGTTAAGAATCATTGTGTTAGTTCGTGCTGTTGTGCTGCTTCACAGCACTTTCATTTTTAGAAGCAATGCCACACACACCTACACATTTTTAATGAAGTGGAATTAGAGTTGTTGCATGATTTCATGACATGATCTGCGGAACACAGATTCTGTGTTGATAATTAAAGAATCCAACACTCACACAACAGACCAATGAACCACAAGACATTTCCAGCACATTTCTCACAGTGTTGTCATTCGAGTCTCCATCTCCAACATGGAATGTAATGTTGATCCATAAGTTCAAGTTGGGAAGAATTACTATCCAGATATCATAGTTTCTCATGATGTGTTAGAGTTTCAGTTAAACGGCAACACATGAGCAAAACTGTTGGCTTGTGTGTGCAAACATATGGCCTTCATAGATCTTATGGAGGCAACGTCATTTGTCGTTGCCGTACCATGGACAATTTAGGGGAAGTAACAACAACGGATTGTTTTTCATTTGGATCGATTTCAGTTATTGCAGTTCAATGAAAAATCTTGTTGTTGACCAATAAAATTAGGCCTTTCTGTGTGCGTGAACTGTGAGTATAATACTGTTTATTGCAGTTTACTAGCTTTTTATAATTCTACATAACTTCTATAAGATATCAATTTTACAATAAAATATTGTATTCTTAATTTTACTAAGAAATAAATGCAGACTTGGCCATTTTCTGTCATAACACAACAAATTACTGCAAAACACTGCAGACACAGCTAATTATTAGTGACAATTACTTGTATCCAAGAATATCATTTTGATTAAAAATAAATTGTTATATGTAGTTTATGGGACAAACCTTTGGTTGGTCTTTCTCTGGAAGTCTTCCATTTCCAAGGTTTGCTCTTTGTTTTTTTCTCGCAGGGTTGATAAGTCATGATGCTTTTGGCTTAAGATTGCATTCAATTCAGACACCTTTTCATCACCTTCAAGTTTCTGATAAACACAGTAATGCCCATTATTTTTTAGTAGCTATATAAGCGATTATGAAGTCTTTGTTTAAAAGCAACCACACAGAAGATCATAGATCACATATCATATATAACTGCTTTCTAGCACACACACACACACAGACACAGACACAGACACACACACACACACACACACACACACCGACTGCTAGAAAGGCCCACTGATTGTTCTAGCACATAAGCATACACTTATTTTCAATTCATTTCATATTTTAAAGCTATAACAGTCATGTGTCAAACATTCATGAAAAGGGCAATTCCGCGCAAAACTGTCACATCCATAACACCAACACAATGCAATGGTATTTAGTTGGCGTTATGGATGTGACATTTTTGCGTGGAATTGCCCAAAACTCAAAAAAATCACATAGCACCACCTATGGTCAAACTAAGTTTCCTGGAAAGTTTCTAAACTTTTCAAACTCAGTTTTGGCAGAACACCATCAAAAATGCAGGAAATACAAATTAAAAAGGAATGAGCAAACTGCGAAAGAAACAACTGAGCGCTCTGCGGCTCATTCACTCAAGCGTAGTGTAATTGTGAAATCAGGGCTTAGACAAAATGGAGGCTCTAAGAGAACAAACACGGCAGATCGGTGCAAGGAATCGTGGGCCTTTCCTGCCCTCCAGAGGACGTGAGGGTTGACATCTCCAACACGGCACATCATTTCACCTCTGATTTATATCATCTAAAATAACAAGCTGTGTCTCGAACAGGCTGTTATACTTACAGATGTTTGCATTTGGTTTTGAAGCTGCATTACTTCCTTATTCTTTATCATCAATATCTCTTCTTTTTCATCGATTTCTGCTTTTAATGTTCTGACCTGGAAGTGTGAAATATATAAGTGTAATATTTGGAATCCAAAATGAACAAAAGCTCTTTCAGTGAACTAATTTAAAATAAAGCATAAAAAAAATATTGCAGTCAACATGAGCTTATGATTCTTATGATAAAAATTCACAATGTCTTATAATATTTTAATTCAAATATCCTGTGAGCAAAGGTGTCAGGTGAACGTATTGTAAATTAATACTGACTTCATCACTGACGTCTGTTTCCATCCTCTCAAACTGGCACGTCTCTTTCACCAAGGCATTGATTTGGCCGTCTCTCAATGTTAGTTTTTCTACCGACTCTTTAATGTTTCTGTGAAACACCTCACACTGTGACTGCAGCTGGCGTAACTCACTCCTGTAAGCAGAGAAAGAGAAATGGTGTCATTCCCCTGCAATCAACTTTACACGTCGATATACTTCATACTGCAGATGGAGGGCCGCAGCTACTCTATAAATGACACCAATTGTTCAATTGTTTTATCAGTATTTCAAAAGTATCTTCATGGTTTTAACTAAAGGAAATTGCATCAGCAAGTTATCACTTCGTTATTTGCATAATGTCAATATGTTTTTACAAGCAGAGGCTGGTTATACAAGTGTAGAAGACTAATCCTTAAATCTATCAATCTAATGTAAAAATGGCTGATATAAAAATCCACATGGCTGATTCTAAGCAACATCTGATGGTTTTCCATGTGAAACATTTACAAAAATGAAACAATTCATGGTGTCCGTTCATAAATGTGGGACGAAAGTATGGCATGAAATGTCTGGTTCAGCCTTTAATTAAGATAACATAAATTAGAATGTGTTAAATGTGATTTACAAAGTGTCTTACATCAGTAGAATATGTTATAAAATGGTTGATTTTGCATAACATATTTTTGATATTGATATTATAACAAAGTGATGGATTGGAATTAAATTCTGAAGATGGAGAGAACAGCATTTTAGTGACACCTTCTGTCTGGACTGATATAACACGCGTGCCGTTTACTGAAATAATATACAGGCCTGATGTCAGTGTATAAATGACGAAAACAGACTCACTGTTTGTCACTTAGATGATTTCGCATCGTTTCAGTTTCGTTGTTCATTTCTTCATTCTCAAAGTTTGCTTTGAATTCCTCCTCTTTAAGCTCCAGCTGAAGACTCTTTAGCTTGTGGGAGATGTTTGAAAAAGACTCAATGGCCTAGAGAAACATGTTTATGAAAAGATTTAACAGTCAGACAATGTTTATCATGGCAACATGGCATGGTCTGTAAATAAAGATCTTTCATACTTCATAACAGATCTCGTTTCCAGAAGTAAAAATCTCCGAAAACAGCCCATGAGCTCAGAGGTTGTTTAGTGGTTTTAAACGCTTCTGTAGAAGTCAGTGTTATTTCAACTTAAAATTATACATTTCCTGTGAAGTATTGGGAAGCGATCCACCAATCAGTCAAGTCGTGGTTACCATGGAAATGGGCATTACAAATCATGTGATCGGTATGCACTCTTGAAAAACTTTTAAATTTGTATTTTTTAGGGAAAAATTACAAATATATTGTATTTTATAATCATAATCAGGGACTTACTGTCAACAGTTTTATATTGTACTGTCAGTGTTATCATTGTACCATAAACCAAAACTAAAACTATTAAAAATCATTCAAAGTTTTAAGTTAAATGAAATAAGGCTGAAATAAAATAAAATATAAACATTAGATGAAAAACTTAAACATAGAAAATTAAATACAAAAAACTAAATACATATTTAAAAAAGAAATACGAAAATTATTAAAAATCTAATAAAAAATGACAAAAACAAGACAAAATTACTAAAACTTAAAATGAAAATTCAATGAACATGTATAAAAATTGTATATATAAATAAAATTTCTAAATATTAATATTATTTTGAAAATAAATAAATAAATTTGTATGAATTTGTAAATAAATAATACTAAAATAAAAATGTGGATAGTTAATTTACACATAAAAGAATACCATATAAGAAATTTTCCAATTTCGAAATGCACTTTACATCTAAATTCTTAGCACTCTTTATTGAAAAATTCTAAGAAATCAAAGAAAATAAACGAGAAAAAAATCTGCACTGAAAAAGTGAGTGGTCACTGTTGCGCTCCTCTAGTACGTTTCAGACTCTTTCAGTTAGACCGACATCCCTTCTTTGGTTGTCTCATTGATTTCAGGTCTTCCAAACAAGCCAACAAACAGGCAGCGCAGTAAACACACCTCACTTTGTGCTGTTCGGATCTGCTTGATGATTTCAGTCTCCTGCTGGAGTCTCTCGTTCACGAGCGGGCCGTGTTTCCTCATGAAATCGATATCCTCCTTCAGACGTCGGTTCAGCACCTCTGTGTTGGTCAGCCTGTCTCTCACCAGCGGCAGCTGATCTCTCCTCATCTTCAGTTGCCACGTCAGCTCAGCGATGTCTGCGCTGCAGGCTTCACGCTCTGACGGTGCAAGTATAAGACAGACGAATGTGAAAAGTCAGGAATGGGGCAGAAAAGACATTATTTTGGAGAATAAACTCTTTAAAAGACCCTATAGCATAAAGTTTTGTGACTTTTAGTCCATCTCTGTTAGCTTGAGGTCATCTATATGCTTATTTACTGTTAAACAGAGTTGGGGGTTACGCAGTAACACGAGTTATGTAATCAGATTACTTTTTCAAGGAACTAGTAAAGTAACTCATTACTTTTAAATTTGCAACAAAATCTCTTTTTTAGAGTCACTTTTTTAAATACTAATGTGCAGAGACGTCGTGTGCGCTGTGTAAACGTGATGTTATTGTAGTTCTAGACTAAATGTGAGCAGGCATTTACTTATCTCACTTGCACAAAAACACATTCAGTATTCCTCAAAATGAATCAAAACAGTGAAATGCAAACACAGAATACTACGCAGACCTGCAATTATTAAATGTTAAATAACACAAATATACTTTATGTATTTAATCTCAATTTATTAACCTATATCATTCTTGTTGACCTTCGATGATCCAATTCAACCATACTAATAAGCAAAAATGACTTTAGATAAACATCACATATGTGTTTCATTTTTTTGTTTTTATTGCTGAATTAAGAGTGTTAAACTTTCTTCTTCTGTGATCCAGAATGGCAGCAGAGCTGAAAGGTTTGTTTGAGCTGCGCCCTCTACTGTACAGGTGTGAGTTTGCATTTCCTTCAGTCTGAGGCTTTTTCATTTCACTTCTGGTGTGAAAGGGCCTTTACATTTGACAAAAATATAACTTTTTTGTTATTAAAAAACAAACAAGTAAGCCCAACCCAGGTGAGAAAACGTAACGCAAAAGTAGCATAACACATTACTTTCCATTAAAAGTAACTAAAAGTAACACAATTAGTTACTTTTTAAGGGAGTAACGTAACAAATTGATCAAATAAATTTTATCATATAAACACACATTTAAAATGTACAGTCTTGCTCTTCCTGGAAAATGGACCAAAATGTGTATGACCCTTGTTCATTAAAATGCTATATTAAATAAATAAATATAATCTCCTCCCCCTAAAAATAAAGCCTAATGGCTATTTAAAAAACAAAAACAAAGGAAGGATTGTACTTATTAATATTTTTAATTAGTTTTAATTTTACATTTTGTTTTGATTTTAGTTTTAATAATTTCATTGTAAGTGTTTAGACATTATTAGTTTTTATTTCACTTTTAGTTTTAGTCATTTCAGTACTTCATCTTAAACTAAACAAAAATGTGAAATTGTGACTTTGTAACTAAGTGAAAAAAATTCTATTCCATTTTATTTCTATTAATGGTTGATTTATTTGAATTAATGTAAATGATTTTAGTATTTATTGTTTTAGTTAACGCTAAAAACACTGCAACCAAGGAAATAATAGGGTTAATCGTGTTTTAAATGGGTTTTATGACCTTATGAAAAACTGTTTCAACAACTATTGCGTGTCATGATCAACATCCAGTCTGACCTTTCTGCATTGCAATGGGAAGCTCATTCTGCTTCCAGACACAGAGACTCTGCAGTTTCTCCAAAAGTTTCTTTGCTTTCTCCTTTTCTTCCTGTAGAGCCTTCTCTGCATCTCTCCGATCCAACTCAAGACGCTCGATCAAACTCATCACCTCCATCAGGACATCCTCACTATCTATTTACAATGACCAAATTATTACCAACACAACACAATATTCAAGTAACAAAGACATAACAAGTCCTAATATGTGCTTGTCCATACTGTTGTCATGTCCGTAGGACAGTGATACGGGATGAGGCATGCTATACTTAGTGGTAGACGTTTGTTCATGTCAAGTCACATTTATTTATTTAGCACTTTATACTGTACAATACAGATTGATTCAAAGCAGCATCACATTAATAAAACAGGAAGATAACAGTGTTAATGCTGTAAAATTCATCAATTATGAAACAAATTCGATTTAAGCGGTAAAGCAGCGCTACAGAAGACAATAGTGTCATTATTCATCTCATTATGAAACAAGTTCAATTCAGCTACAAGCAGCTCTGCAGAAAACAAGTGTCCTTATTCCGCTCGAGTCAGTTCAATGTTGATTCAATTTAGTTCAATAACAGTGTCGATGTTGCAAAGTTAGTGTCATTATCCAGCTCAATATTTTTTATTTTTTGAATTAATGAATATTAATTGTCTTTTAAACCCCAAAAAAGCAAAACAAACTAAATGCATATTATGACAAAATATTAAAATGGAAGAATGTCATTACCTTGTACACAAAGCCCCATGCCTTCAATGTGCAGCTTTGTGCTTCCTACCGCATTTTTGCTTTCAGTAGAAACACATCTAAAAAACACAAGGGAAAAATACACTATTTAATCAAAAAAGTTTTAATAATAGTAATAAATTAAACTATGAACTGGATTACAATTATTTTCTGATGATATGTCAGAGTCCACATACTGTATAATGGGTATAAACCATAAAGACTGCTGACCATAAGTGCTATCTTACTGGAAAAATTGTTAAAATTGATGTATGTGATGTGGAAAATCTATAATGCTTTATGGCTCACTTCCAAATGATGCTGTGGCTGTTTTCATGTGCAGTTTCATGCTGAGCATTATCACCCTAGAAGACAAGAGACATTCATTATTCAGTCATTATGTAATATGAGAGCAGAGAAAATAACATGTGATTCAATCCATATAACTGCGAGCTCAATCTGGGTTTGATCTGTGTGGCACTGGTTTTGATCTAGGAGTTGCATTATTGTGTTTGGGTCTTAGTTTGCATATACAGTGATGCCCTATATTAAATAATAAAGTCCATCATCGGGTTATGTTTATGTTTTATATTTTACCTGCTGGCCCCAATTTTCCAGTTTGGTCTGCAGTTCCTGAATGTGACAAACTGCTTTGTTCACACATGGTGTTGGAGTGTTAACCAGAGCACAGCTGCGACGCCTACTGGAGCAAAGCGTCTGCAGCTTTCCCTGCTCTGAAACACAGAACTCACTTTGATCACAGAGATCGAGAAGATCTCGCATTGCATCATATACACTGAAACCTTAAAGTTGGGATGAAACAGAAATTGTGATATGTGACCCTGGACCACTAAACCAGTCAAATGGGTCAATTTTCTGAAATTAAGATGTATACATCATCTGAAAGCTGATTAAATAAGCTTTACATTGATGTATGGTTTGTTAGGATATGATAATATTTGTCCGAGATACAACTATTTGAAAATCTGGAATCTGAGGGTGCAAAAAATTCCAAAAATTCCAAAGTTGTCCATTTATGTCACGATTGTGCTGCATTCACTCACAAAAATAAAAGTTTTATATATTTACGGTAGGAAATTTACTAAATATCTTTATGGAACATGATCTTAATATCCTCATGAATTTTGGCATAAAAGAAAAATTGATAATTTTGACCCATACAATGTATTGTTGGCTATTGCCACAAATATACCCGTACGACTTGTGACTGGTTTTGTGATTCAGGGTCACATATAGTCTTTTCTTTCCTATTGTGACGTATCCCGCTTCCTGAAATGATTTGTTCCATGGGGAATTGATTGGATAGTTTTGGTTTGCTATTGGTCGACTTCATGTGAGTGACAGGTTGCCCCGCCCTCTCGCCAGTAAACGCATCATCAGAGAAGAGATGTTGTTGCAAGTTTTGATTAAAGTTTATAAGGGCACATGAATTAAAAAAAAAGATTATGATGTGCAGATTGTGAACTGATAAATAATTTATAATAAATACTGCAATATTCCCAAAAAAAACAAAAACAAGAACTGTCAATTCTGATTTCATAACTTTAAGGTCAACATGAAATGCCATACACAACCTATTTTATGTCCATAATTTTTGAGTGAAACAGCATATATTCAATAAAGGATGCCCTTTTTATCCAACTGGAGAATGATGAAAAACTACAAAGACGATTTGTTTTTCATTTAGAATAATGCAGATGGAAGAATTGTTCAAAATTAGAGGGTTAGGGTTAGTTCACCCAAATATTTTAATTATCCCATAATGTACTCACCCTCAAGCCGTTCTAGGTATATATGACTTTCTTCTTTCAGTCGAACACAGTCGGAGTTATATTAAAAAATATCATGGCTCTTCCAAGCTTTATAATGGGAGTGAATGGTACCTGAGATTTTGAAGCCCCAAAAAGTGCATCCATCCATCATAAAAGTAATCCATACGGCTCCAGGGGGTTAATAAAGGCCTTCTGAAGTGAAGCCATGCGTTTTTGTAAGAAAAATACCCAAATTTATAACTTTATAAACTATAATCACTGGCTTCGGGTCACGGGATAATTTTTATTTTTGGTTGAATTAACCCTTTAAGACAGTAAATAGGGACATTTAGATTTAATGTTGTCTTGGCTTGTTGGGGGAAAAATGGAAATACAACTTTTTGGAGCACATTGTAACTAATTTTACAGTATCCTCCATGTATATGTGCTTCTTTTTGTGGATAATCGTGTATTGCTAGATCATAATCACTATGGTTTGGGAATGTATATTATGATCCTCCTGATTCCTCTATACTCCATGCTAAGTAAATAACACTGATAAACAACACTGCATTTTACCTGGTAAGATTGCTTCTTCACTTGAAGGAAACTTGTGTAACTTTATGTCAGGCATCTCTCAAGAAGCATCTATGAAAATCAAAAATCAATGACTTAATGAATCAATAAACAACCATTGATCACTTTGTCGTAAACCAAATGCCTTTCTAACCTTAGCTGTCAAACACTCTCTGAGTACTGTTGCGGTACAGTAATGGTATCAGATTGCATTACAATGGTACTTTGATTTTTAAAAGATGTTAATGTGGTAAACATTGGCTCATATATTTGTGTTGTGGCATTGACATGAAGCAAAGCACCTCTATAACTACAGTCAGCACTAAATAAATACTATTATCTTTAATTATTAATGAACGCCAGGTTAAAAAAGGTTAATACCGGTAGTCGCACATCAGCTGACTACAGCAACACAACAGGTTTGACTGTGATTCACGCTCTCAATACTTACATTATTCCACGCTAAACCGCAAAACGTTCAGCCGTGAATGATATTTATTTAATTTTTGACCTAGCAAGCGCGATATGATAAATGTTGACACATATCTCAGCTTTGTGTCACGTCGCAACCTGTTATACTTTGTTTCCAGCCCCCCGCTTCCAACGTGCGCGCGCGGTTACTAGGCAACAGGAAGGCTTTCATTCACCACGGGCACAATAGACAAAACTGAGAAAGTGAAAAAAAGCCTTTCAGGGTTGCGAAGGTTTTGATGTTGAATGATAAATATACAATCAAGTATTAAATTTATTCCGGGTCTGGGTGATGAAAAGTTTTAGGACACACTGCGCCACACAAAAAAATAAAATAAATAAATAAATAAATAAAGAAGAAGAAGAAGAAAAAAAATGCTTCAAGAGTATGGAAATAAAGCTAAACACAAAAAAAAAAAAAAAAAAAAAAAAAATGTACACACACATTTATGATTAATCGCAAAATAATATACACACGTACATACAAAAGTTATATATTTTTTTGTACTTTTATGTTAGATGCGACACACACACACACACACACACACACACAGAGAGAGAGTATACTCTCTCTCTCTCTGTGTGTGTGTGTGTGTGTCGCATCTAACAAAAAAGTTTGTATGTATGTACCCTCTAATTGGCTCAAAAGCAGTTAAAAATTTAAATAACTTAAAGCAAACAACAGCAACGCTCGTTGTGGTAATAAATCATAACATAATTTTTCGTCTTTAAAAATTAAATATAGCCTATTGTATTACAATGCATATATTTGTAAAACATTTGTCCCACAAATTACTTGCTCATAACATTTTGACCAAGCCATTTTTTTTTAAATATATTCTTAAAATCTATAATCGGCTATATTATACAATAAGAAAGAAAAAAAAAAAAAACGTTTAATTTTTAGTAATATGTTTTAACATTTCTGCAGAGCACCGATGGCTGTTCAGTGGAGAGATTCCGCATTACGTCATCGCGAGAGGCGCATTACGTCACATCAAAGCAAATGAGCAGCAGAGAGAGAGAGATAGAGAGTGAGAGAGAGAGAGAGGAGGTCTGAGAAACGCGGCTCTCTGCCGAGTCTAATGCGAGTGAAAACACACTTTTTTATTTATACGCTGAAATCTTCGTCGATAAAGTGCATCGTTTCACCGCAGATGGTCTTCACTGAACGCAGAGGAACAGAACTGAAGCCCGTTTTGGCGATGACAGGCGTTTGGTGAGTAGCAAGTGCACAGAGAACCAGACGCCTCTCATAGAGCTTCATTGTGAATGCTCCACAGTCCACTACTAACAGGCATAATGCAGATTCTGCAAGTATGATATTAATAGTGTGTATCTGGAACGTTATGTCCTAAATCAAGCTCTGGCTTCAATCCCAGAGCTATGATGTCTAACTCTGTTTATTTTTGGTAATATAAGTATTTATAAATTCGGCTTATTATTGCATGCATAATACGTTCATACAATTGTTTACATGTACATATGGTTGAGAATGTTATATAGTGTATGTTGGTTTAGCTACTGTGTTTTTTTTTCATCTTACAAATGGCCTAGACATTGTTGGTATTTTATTTGTATTTTCTGTACTTTAAGTGGAATTTGAATACTAAGATGTTTGGAAAATAGATAGTAGGACATGCACATAAAGTTAATCTGCTTTCATAAAAGGTATTTCTTTATTTGCTGTGCTGTATTAAATAGATGTTGTTTTTGAAGTGCACCATTGCATGAACTCATCTATTCATGTGGTTAAAACAATTGGAGATGAATGAGAAGAAGACAGCATCGACAACATTAGAAAGACTTTCCTGTAAACAGCTACATGTAAATCACTGTCTGAAAGGGCTGTGAGACTTTACCCAGAGTGCTGTGCTGCTTCATGGTGGTACCATGACAATCAGAGTAGCATACAGGCAGTTACTGTGTCTGATTGGTGGAAAAATCAGTTAGGTTGAGTAATGGGTCACTTTGCTGCGGATAGAGTTCTCATGGAATCCAATTTGCAGCTTTATGTGTTTTAGATAATGCATAATAATCTTGTGACATTGACTGTGGTGACCACTGGTCAACTGACATAGATTTTAGGACTTCAAGCAACACAAGACAGTACCAAATTTTACATAAATATATACACTGCCCGGCCAAAGAAAAGAGGTCGCTGTTTGGATTAAAATTGAGGAGACTTTACAGAGCGCTTGACTCTTGCATTGTCAATGCAAAAATTGATGCATCTCTTGATGGAAATAAATGTTGTGATGTTATTTCCATCAATTTTTGCTCAAGATCTTGTATTGACAATGCAAGAGTCCAGCACTCTGTAAAGTCTCCTCCAGCACATCCCAAAGACTTTCAGTGAATTTAAGGTCTGGACTCAGAGGAGCCAACCATTCTTTCACAATCTGAGCCTGATGAATCTTGACATTGTCATACTGGAATATGGTCATGGTGTGTCTTCCTACATGGTTGTTTAAGAAATGAAAAGCTACACACTCCATCAATTAGGGTTAGAAGAACTCTTGCCAAACATATAACATGATAGAAACATAATAATCACTGCAATAATGATCCAATAAACTCTTAAGCATTTGCCAATTTAAATCCAAACAGCGACTTTTTTTGGGGGGGGGGGGGCAGTGTGTGTGTGTATGTGTATATATATATATATTAGGGCTGTCAAAAAGATTATCGCGATTAATCGCATCCAAAATAAAAGTTTGTTTTTAATAATATATGTGTGTGTACTGTGTATAATTATTTATATATAAAAAAATATATATTTATATATAATATAAACTATATAAATATATATACAGTATATGTATGCAAATATTTCTTAAATATATACATGCATGTGTGTGTGTTTATATATACAAAATAATTATACACAGTACACACACACATATTATGTAAACACAAACTTTTATTTTGGATGCGATTAATCGCGATTAATCTTTTGACAGCCCTAATATATATATATATATACACTGCCAGGCCAAAAATATTCCATTTTAGCTTGCACTGATGTCAGTTTCATATGGGACATGTACTGTAGCAATGTCGTTTCTCAAATAGAGGCATTATGTAGTTTTGGAAAAATGCAGCAACATTAGCTGCTATCAGTTCCTCCCACAGACGGTTTAAAGCAAGTAATCTAGTGCTAATTACTCTGTGAAGACACTCCGAACAGCTGCTTCATGTAGAACATGACTTTGTCCTCCAGGTCAGATCTGGACGTATTATATGCCAACCGACTTCAAGGGCGAACAACATCAAAAAGCACAATTTCATGTTGTTCATTCAACCTGCCATACTAAATAAATCACCCACACAGAGAGTGACAAAAAACGGAGTCGGCCTCAAAATGCCTGGATGCCACCGACTGTCCAAAAGGATATTTATAGACCTGGAGATCCCAGAGCCACAATAAAAGGAGAAAGGGAGAGAGCGAGAAATATTAGAAGAGTGACTCTGTGAAATATGGGATCTCTCTAGAAATGTCCCATTAGAGGGCTTGAATTACACTCCTCTCTAGCAAGCCGTTCTTGCATAGCCTCATCATTTTGCCTAATAATTTCACACAGAGTCTTTAAACTGCAAACAACTCCACAGGCCCTTCTTACAGGACCAGGCCTCCCAGTGGAGGGTTAGGGGACGGTACAAACTTGCAACCAGAGCTAGTCCAACAAGAATGTGAGTCTCTCTCATTGGAGGTTAAAGATAGAGAGGCAACACATGCTGGATCCTGACGGGTTCTTGTTTCAGTCGGCTGCCAAGAACTCGAAGGGCCGCTTTTGTTGTGTTTCGACCTGACGGAAAGCATTATTAAAACCTTTTGGACTTGTATTGGTCACTCATAAATAAGCAAGAGGAGGACTATGGTGCTGTCTGAAGGGTATCTGGTTTGAATTGTCATGTGTGTTTGTTGTTTTTATAGCAACGGTTTGTTTATATCGTTTCCATTTGGTTTAACGTGATAGATGCAGTGTTGAAACAGTGTACCAAAACACTAAATTACACTTAATTACGCTGTGGCAGCTTGTTTATCTCTGATGTGAGTTCAATAGGGTAGATGAGTGTCACATTACTGATGGATGGATTTTTTTGCAGTGCATTCTGGGTATTTTTCACATCTGCAGGTGAATTTGATAGCGATGGCTGGATGTGTAGTGCTTTGTCCCCGTGTTGTTCTGAACTCTTGGATCTCTGGGATTGTGATTGAACATTCCTTAAAGTTAATTGAGCATTAAAAGCTTTGTGAAGGATGGAGTTTAACTTCTCTAGTAGATCAACCTCATGTTTCCTCTTATGGTTTAATCCAGGTGCTGTTTTAAAGAGAAGGGAAAACCTGATTTTAAAGTTTTCATAGTATTAAAGCATTTTTAATGCATGGCATTTGAGGTTATGATGGTACGAACCAATCTAAAGCCCTATTCGGACGGGACTAGTTTCACAGGGGGACGTTAGAGAAATTTCTGCTTCACAGACGTACTTTGAGATTTTAATCCTGTCCGAATCTGCCATGTCTGTCTTTTTCTCACACGACCTCTGTAAAAATTCCAGAGCAAATTACCTACTGTTTTTCGTCAAACTCGGCGGTCCTCAGAGAAATCTAATCCCATCCGAATGCGAATGTCTGTGATTGCCGAAAATGTTTTTTTCCAAAACGCTTTTTCTTGTGTGTTTTGGTCAATGTGAACTGCCATACAATCTCTCGCTATCGCGCCGGTATTCACGTTTCTGCTTTTTGCGCACTGATACTGTAGATGTGTTCGGTACACTGCGAAGAAATAAAAAAATTAAATCAACAAGAAAGAGCCAAATCATGTAAACTGTTCCCAGATAGCACCGACTATTTGATGTGCATTTTACATCTGAAAGACGTATTTTTAAGAATGTTTGCTCATCTGCAATACGTCTATAGGACGTTTCCTGTCAGATGTCAAATAGACGTTTAGAAAATGTCAGTTTAACATACATTCTAAATTACATTACATCATTACATCTTAAAGACATCTTCTAAACGTCTATTTGACATCTGACAGGAAACGTCCTATAGACGTATTGCAGATGAGCAAACACTCTTAAAAATACGTCTTCCAGATGTAAAATGCACATCAAATAGTCGGTGCTGCTATCTGGGTTAAGACTGAAGCTACTGTAATATCAGTTTCAGGTAAGATTACTTTCATTTCTGCACTATAAGTTAAAACTTTTTATTCCAGTGTGTTTATTATAAGAACCCAGTTCTATAAAATCATGATGATAATGTTTACTTTTTTTATACTACAATTTTTATAAAATGTTTACAAAACACTAAATACGTTAGGACGTTTTACTTTAAATATTTAAAAGTGCTTAATTTTAAAAGTACTTAATTTCAAAATACATTTGACCATACGCAATCCACGCATTCTGAACACCTGATCTTCTGCAACGCCCACATGTAAAACACAGACACTCCTACCTCGGTAATAAACACGGAGATGTTAGTCCTGTCCGAATCCGTACATAAAATCACAGACCTAAATCTTGCAATTCTGACTTTATAACTCGCAATTGTGTTTATATTTAGCAATTCTGACTTTATAACTCGCAATCGTGTTTAAATCTCGCAATTCTGACTTTATAACTCTCAATTGTAAATTTAAATTTCTAATTCTGACTATAACTTGCAATTGTAAGTTTAAATCTCACAATTCTGACTTTATAACTCGCAATTTTGAGTTTAAATCTTGCAATTCTGACTTTATAACTCGCAATCGTGTTTAAATCTTGCAATTCTGACTTTATAACTCACAATTTCGAGTTTATATCTCGCAATTCTGAGAAAAGAAGTTAGAATTGCGAGATAACTCGCAATTCGGGGAAAAAAGTCAGTCTTTTTTTCCTTAGAATTTGACTTTATTTTTTAGAAAAAAAGTCAGAATTGTGCAATTATTGCAATTATCTTTTAAATAGTTTCTTCCATACGACACAGCTGTTGTTTGCTCGCAGTAAAAGAAGATGGTATTGTACGTCACAAGGCAGTGATCTTGTAAATGTTATTTTTAATCAAGGTCACAAGTGGAGTCCAAAACCTCTGTTACAATGTGAATCATGACAAAATGTCTCTATAGAAGAAGCAAGGGAGATAAATAAACACATGAATTACACCAAGGAACATGTCAGCAGTGGGTCACAGGTCTATTCTGGTAGGGTTGCAGACAGCAGGGAAACACAATGCTAAAAACAGTACAAATAATGAAATGCAATTAGCAATAATTGTATAGTTAGGATAGCAAAGTAAATAGTCTTATCAACTTTTAAAAAGGAGGAGAAAATGCTTTCCATATCTATTGTTGTTGACGTCAAAGGTTGTGGGTCCGATCAAACTCGCTATTTTCTTGCAAATTCATCTGTAACTTGTCTGAAGCAAGTCGAATTAGGCAGATCTGACATTTATGTAGCACTTCAGTGTCTTGAGTTTATCTTGTTGTGTATTGTTATATACAGTTTTTTTTATTAGTCTTATTAAATTTGCAGTGGAGTTTTGATAGAGCTCAAAACTATGGAGAGTGTTGTAATACATTATAAATGTTGTTTTACACATAATAATTGTTAATTCCTCAAAAGGTCTATTTTCAGCCCAGTTTGCCTTCACAGCTGTGGGACGCCTGTCACATTGTCCTTTTGTTTTCTGTATGTGTGATGTTTCGCAGAATGATTGAAGAGTCAGGCCGCAACAGAAGCACCATGGCAGACAGAAGACTACTGTTTGCTGAAATGCGTATGTATTTAACTCATTAAAACATACTCAAGCTAATATGCTGATAATAGGAAATACACTTCTGTTCAAAAGTTTGGGGTCAGTAAGATTTTTTTTAAAGAAATTAGATTAGAAAGGATTCATATTTTTAAAGGATTCACTTTTTAAAAAATAATTTTACAAAAGATTTTTATTTTAAATAAATTCTTTATTAATCAAGGAATCATGAAAAAATATATCACCGTTTCCACAAGAATATTTAACTGTTTTTAACATTGATCATAATAATAAATGTTTCTTGAGCAGCAAATCAGCATCATATTAGAATGATTTCTGAAGGATCATGTGACACTGAAGACTGGAGTAATGATGCTGAAAATTCAGCTTTGATCACATGAATAAATTACATTTTGCAACATATTCAAATAGAAAATAGCTATTTTAAATTGTAATAATATTTCACAATTTTAACTGTATTTTTTTAAATTAAATAAATGCAGTCTTGGTGAGCAGAAGAGACTTCTTTCAAAAACATAAAAAAATATTACCAACCCCAACTTTTTTATTGATAGTCTAGACATGTTAACAGTTCTTCAAATCATTTCCCTTTTGAGAAAAAAAAAAAACATCTTAACCAGCCTAAAGTGGTTAGGTTAGTTGTTCTTCCAACCTAGCCAAACTATGTTGTCTAGTCTAGTGTGTTTTGCTGGTTTTAGACAGGTTTTGGACTGTTGACCACCTTGACTAGGTTGGAAGACCAGCTAGACCGCCTTAAACCGGCTAAAATAGCTAAAATTAAAGCTATTTTCTATTTGAATATGTTGCAAAATGTAATTTATTCCTGTGATCAAAGCTGAATTTTCAGCATCATTACTCCAGTCTTCAGTGTCACATGATCCTTCAGAAATCATTCTAATATGATAGAATATGATACTGTTCAGTAAATGTGATGTTTTCATCTCACAGGTGCACTAGATCTGGACTCCATCAGATTGTCCACATATAGGACAGCATGCAAGCTGAGATTCATTCAGAAGAGGTGCAATTGTAAGTCTGAGGGTGTTTACTGCAAAAGATTTTACTGTAATATAACTTTAACAAGTGTTTTTTACACAAACATTCTGATTGCAACTTTATTTAGTATTCACAGTAGCTTCAGTCTTTGATGCAGTTCCAGATATTGCCATTTGTTCTTTGCTTCTTGCAGTGCATTTGGTGGATATCTGGAATATTATCGAGGTGTTCCGGGAAAACAGACTCAACTCCATGGACCTCAACACAGAGTTCTCAGTGTCAAATCTGCAAGCAATACTCTCCACCATCTTTTACCAGCTGAACAAGCGCTTGCCCACAACCCACCAGATCAATGTAGACCAGTCTGTCTCGTTCCTCCTCAACTTCCTGCTAGCGGCCTACGACCCGTAAGAAACCCTGACTCAATCATCTGCAGAGTTGCCTTAAATCTGTCTAGTATGACATTAATTTAAGTGTAGAAAAAATCAAATTCATTTGAAGTACATGCCACTTCATTGTCTTCACTTGATCTGACTAGAATTGCTTTACACATCACTTACTTTGCTATATGTGACCGTTTGAGACCTGGTTTCACAGACAGGGTTTAGATTAAGCCAGGATTAGGCCTTAGTTAAATTAGGAAATTTAAGTAATTTTTATAAACATGCGTTAGAAAAAAACATCACTGGTGTGCATCTTGAGACTAAACAATGACACTGACATATATTTTTAGATATACCAGTGCAAGTTGTGTAACAGCTCACACATGCATTGTAGTCTGGGACTAGACTTAAGCCTTGTCTGTGAAACCAGGCCTAAATGTGTTAGATGACGATTGTGTCTTTTCTAGGGAAGGTGTGGGAAAGATCTCTGTTTTTGTGGTGAAGATGGCCCTGGCTGCACTCTGTGGAGGGAAGATTTTGGATAAACTAAGATGTAAGTTTCACTTTGGCTTTGCCTTTGAACTGATGAGTGTTCAATGGTTTGATGCTGATTAATGGACGCTTAAGTGAATGGACAGAATTAATCATTCTATCATTATTTTAAAGGTCAGAGCAGCTGTCGTTACTTGAAAGTCAAATTTGAAAGGCATATTTGCCTCTCATGACCATGTCAGTATAGTTGGAAGTGTAGTTAAAACTTTTCGCCTCATTTCTGGTGATTCATTCCTAGTAATGAAACTTTACACTAACGTTTAAAAGTTTGGGGTCCTTAATATTTTTTTTAATGTTTTTTAAAGAAGCCTTCAGAAATCATTCTAATATGCTGATTTGCGGCTCAAGATACATTTCTTAATATTATCAATGTTGAAAACTGTTTATAAAACTCTTTGATGAATAGAAAGTTTGGTCACAGTTTTGATTAGGGTCCAATTCTCACTTTTAACTATGGTTTTTGTCTCAATAAACTCCTAATTACTGCTTATTAATAGTTAGGAAGGTAGTTGTTATGTTTAGGTATTGGGTAGGATTAGGGATATAGAATATGGTCATGCTGAATAATTAATTAATAAAACACATTAATATGTGCTTTATAAGTACTAATAAACAGCCAATACCCTAGAAATATGCATGATAATAAGCAACTAGTTAATAATGAGAATTGGACCCTAAATTAAAGTGTTACCGAAAGTAAAAAAAAAAAAAAATGTATTAATTTAATGCATCCTTGCTGAAGAAAGTATTCATTTATTTTTTAAAACCCCTCCCCCCCCAACTTTTTTAGGGTAGTGTACAGTATATGCTGATATTTAGATGAAGAACTAAACATTTCGATACATTAAATATGGAAAATTGTTTCCTGCCTGTATCATGCTTTGAGTTATTAAAATCTACCTGGATCTAAATGAACATAGTTTCTTTTAAAAAATGAAATTGATCACTCCTGATGCTTGTCTTTTTTCCTCAAGATGTATTTTCACAGATATCGGACCCAAACGGTATAATGATATACTCGCAGTTTGACCAGTTCCTAAGAGAGGTGCTGAAACTGCCCATGACGGTTTTTGAGGGACCATCTTTTGGGTACACTGAGCAGTCCACGAGAAGCTGCTTTCCACAAGAGGTTTGTGAATACACACACACACACACACACACACGTTGTGTTTTCATGTTTTATGGGGACTTTCCATAGACATAATGATTTTTATACTGTATATTATATTCCCTTACACTAACCCTACCCCTAAACCTACCTATCACAGAAAACTTTCTGCATTTTTGCATTTTTACATTTTTAAAAAAACATCACTTAGTATGATTTATAAGCCGTTTTCCTCAAGGGGACCAAAAAAAGCCCAAAACAAGGATTTCGGATATTGCCATCCTTGTGGGGACATTTTGTCCCCATAATGTAGGGTTTACCAGGCCACACACACACACACACACACACACACACACACACACACACACACACACACACACACACACACACACATATACATATACAGTATATATATATATATATATATATATATATATATATATATTTCCATGCATAAACGTGCGCCTATGATATGATACATTCAAGGCGTGCTATTACTTATTTAAGAAATCAGAAATCAGACACTATCATTCATTATTCAGCAAGGATGGCTAAAAGTGATAGTAAAGACATTTATAATGTTGTAAATGCTGTTCTTTTGAGCTTTGTATTCATCAAAGAATCCTAATAAAATATTATCATGGTTTCCACAAAAATATTAAGCAGCAGCACATCTGTTTTCGTCATTTATATTAATAATAAATGTATCTTGAGCAGCAAATCAACATATTATAATGATTTCTAAAGGATCAGTTGTCACTGAAGACTGGAGTAATGATGCTGAAAATTCAGCTTTGCATCACAAAAATATATTATGTTTTAAAATATATTCAAATAGAAAGCAGCGTTTTTAAAGTTTTAATAATATTTCACAATATTACTGTTTTTACTGTATTTCTGATCAAATAAATGCAATCTCAGTGAGGAGACGAGGCTTCTTTCAAAAAGCTTTTAAAAAACACAAACTTTTGAATGGTACGTTTTAATGCACGGTGGACAATAAAACACATTTTTAAAGTAAGTAAGATTTAGCTAGCAAAACCCAGTTGCAAATGCATAGCAGCGTCCTTGCAACCACCAGCAAGTTTTGCGTGGGCAAGCACCATTCACAATTTCTTCATAAAATGTAAAAAACATTGTTTTTCACAGTATGTACATGGTATTTATTGACTCATTTGTTTACTAACCGCTGGCCTTCCACAGAAAAAGGTCTCGCTCAATGTGTTTCTTGACACATTCATGTCGGATCCTCCTCCTCAGTGTCTGGTTTGGTTACCGCTGATGCATCGGCTGGCAAATGTTGAAAACGGTGCATCATTCTTCGTTTTTTTGCACAAACATTTATATATTATAACTTAAATGAATGACAAATATTGTGACTGCGCTTGATTAGTAGTGCTGACTTTATTTTGCCCCTCTCCTCTCTAGTCTTCCATCCTGTGGAGTGCTCCTACTGCCACGGCCAGAGCATGATGGGATTCCGCTACCGGTGCCAACAATGTGATAATTACCAACTTTGCCAAGAGTGTTTCTGGAGGGGCCATGCCTCGGGCAGCCATAGCAACCAGCACCAGATGAAGGAGTACATGTCATGGGTAGGTGAACGGCCTTGTGGGAGCGTGACTGTGAGTAAGTGTCAGTGACGGAGTCCCGTCATCCAAACAGTCAGATCACTTTATGCCTTTATACCAAATGTCATGACACCAGTCTAAATCTGACTCTGCACAATGAATTCACTTCTTTGGTAGCATTTACATTTTCTTTCTCTTTTTGTCAAGCTGACTAATATGGGTTTTTCAATTGCTGATGCCAAGGCTGCATTTGTTTTGGAATATTGTGAAATATTTGTACAATTTAAAATAACTGTTTTCTATTCTAATATACTGTAAAAAAAAAGAAAAGAAAAAAAAATCCTGTGATCAAAGCTGAATTTTCAGCATCATTACTCCAGTCTTCAGTGTCACATGATCTAGGGCTGGGCGATTTGGCCTAAAATCAAAATCTCGATTAATTGAACATTTTAACTCGATTACGATTAATGAACGATTTTTTTTTTTTTTTTTTTTTTTGCCCTCATGGTTCACTGACAAGTTTTTTACAGTAAATATGCTCACATATTACAAGTGAGAGATTTTTGAATGAAGGGTGCATTACTTGATTTTAAAATAATTGAAGGAAACACACACTATCTACTATCTATGATTATTTATTGAACATCAATGTTAAACAACTTAAATTAAAGCACACATTGCCTAAAACGAACAGTCAATTTGTTCTTATAAAAAAGTAAAAATAAATAACTTGCACTTTTGGAAACAAAATAAAAAAGTGCAAGTTATTTATTTTTACTTTTTTATAAGAACAAATTGATTGTTCGTTTTAGGCAATGTGTGCTTTAATTTAAGTAATTAATACGCTTGTGTTAAAGACATCTGCTTTGCGGAGGCACTTGTTGCTGGGCGCTTGTCAGTCTCTTTTTGATTTTTTTGAGCCATGCACTGTTCATATTCAGTAACGTGATTGTGCTCCAAGTGTTGAAACAAATTGGTGGTGTTCCCTTTGGACGTCGAAACTGTTTTTCTACAGTGTCTACATCTGACTTCATTTTGTTCGATGTCATCCTTACTGAAGCCAAAATGTGTCCAAATGACAGAGACTGCGTTTTTCTTTGGTACAAGCTGCTCTTGTTGCTCAGTTGTCTCAGTGATTAAGCTCTCCATGCTCGACATGTCGGCGGAATAACGTACTGTAAGGGAGCGGGGTCACGTGACTCCACACGCGGTAGTGTTTTAAAGGGAAAGTAATCGAAATAATCGACCTGGGAAAATTTGATCGATTATAGGTTCTGAATGTCGATTTCGATTACTTTTCGATTAATCGCCCAGCCCTAACATGATCCTTCACAAATCATTCTAATATGATGATTTGCTGCTCAAGAAACATTTATTATTATTATCAATGTTGAAAACAGTTGTGCTGCTTCATATTTTTGAGGAAACCGTGATACAATTTTTTTTTTGTGTGCAGGATTTGCTTTTATTTGTATTTTTAAACAGCATTTATTTGAAATATAAATCTTTTGTAACATTATAAATGTCTTTACTGTTACGTTTGATCAATTTAATGCAACCTTGCTGAATAAAAGTATTAATTTCTTAAAAAAGGAAAGAAAAGAAACAAATCTTATAGACCCCAAACTATTGAACGGCTTGTGTACAGACAGTACAATCATTTTAATGATGGCAAGGAAAATGTACACAAAATTGCTGAAATGAAATAAACATATATTTCACACAATATCCACCCCCCCCCCCCCCCCCCCCCCCCCAAATTTGTTTTGGAAGTGAGTAAATACTTTGTACGTGACCATTTTCCATCCCGTCCCTGACTAGAATTAAACATGTATTATCTGTTACTGCACATTTAAGACCTCTATATGTAAATAATCTCTCTTATGATATGTCTCTTATGTATTTCTGCATTAAACATTTACATTTAAAAAAGAAGAGCAGAGAAAATCCTTTTCATTAAACATTTATATGTATTCTTACTGATATGAATTCTTCTGGTTCAATACAGTCCTTTATTTCTCTCCAGAAATCTCCAGCAAAGAAGTTGTCAGACGCTCTCAGTAAATCTCTGAGTTGTGCCTCCAGTCGAGATCCTCCTTACCCGATGTTCTCCGATACACCCGAGAAACCGCTCAACCTCACTCATGTTGTGTACGTAAACTCACATTTTGCTCAGATGGATAGTGTAAAATTGTCGACCATATTACTGTACAATGAGTTTCCCATGAATTGTGCATGCTAACATTTTCCTGCCTTGTGTTTTTCGCTTTTATGCTGAAAAACAGTGACACATGGTAAGTAAAGTGATATAGAGACATATATCCTCATATGTTGTAGGATTTCACAATAATTTGATGGGCACAACTAGATATTTGGCACTACAGTACGGCACGCTTTGGTCGCAACACCTCAGTTATTGTTTTATTTCCTCCAGGCCTCCCAGACCTGTGAACAGTGGGAATGAATACATGCTCTCTCACTCCATGCCTTCCTCAGGAAACCCTTACTCCAGCAAAACGTGAGTATGATACTGAACAACACACATTTTCAACAGTCTTTTTTTTATGAAATAAAGCTGAAATAAAATAAATGATACATATTGTACACTTAAACTTGAATGAAAGTTAGAAATGTTTCCTTTTCATCCAACTGAAATAAGTGGCAACACTTTACAAAAAGGTCTCATTTGTTAACATTAGTTAATTCATTAACAAAACTACCAATGAGCAATATATTTTTACAGCATTTATTAGCCTTTGTTAATGATTAACATTAACTAATATTATTAAATGCTGTAGAAGTATTGTTCGTTTTTAGTTAAACTAATGTAGTTTACTAATGTCAACAAATGGAACCAATATGTTGAAGTTGAAGTATTAAATTATATATAATAATAAAATGACCAGCACATAAAAAAATTCTAAGACTTAAACTAAAATGAAAACTGAAAATATAAAAATAAAAGCTTTAAAAAAAAATTTAAACACAAATAAACAATGCAATAGTATATCAATTAATTTAAATGATACTAAAATAACACTGG
This sequence comes from Squalius cephalus, assembly GCF_949319135.1. NCBI lineage: Eukaryota > Metazoa > Chordata > Actinopteri > Cypriniformes > Leuciscidae > Squalius > Squalius cephalus. Next base: position 5,055,244 of record NC_137146.1, read on the forward strand.
TTTTGACGCATGTTTGTTTAAGTACACATGTGTTGCTCATTAATTTGTTTTATTATATCTCATTTTGGGGGTAAAAAGTGCTCTTGATGAGACAAAGCAAATGAAGCTGTTTTCCCGGACGACCCCGGATCTTTTAAAAGGGAAAGGGTAAGTTAGCCTGGTTGAAATAATGTTTATATGTCAACTGGTCTAAGTGATTATGAAGATCTTGTAATGACTATCAATGGGCTATCAAGTAGATGCAAATAAAAACGAGGCTGTGAGGGATTGTTTTGTATCAGATTGTCATTTGTTCAGCCAAGAAAAAAATGGGCATATTTTCAACATTTTGTCAACATTGACATATTAAATGGACTGTACTTCCATCCCGCACAACCCTATTTAATTTGCATTTTTGGTAACATTTTACAATAAGTTCCTATTAGTTAACGTTAGTTAATGCAGTAACTAACATTATTTAGCAATGAGCAATACATTTGTTACAGTATTTATTCATTTTAGTTGATGTTAGTTAAAAACAAATACAACTGTTCATTGTAAGTTCATGTCAGCTCACGTCCATTAAATAATATTAATAGATACTGTACAACTTTAACAATGTATTAGTAAATGTTAAAATGAGTTATGATTAATTAAGATTAATAAATGCTTCTTTTTTTTTTCATTGTTAGTTCATGTTAATTAATGTGAACAAATGGAACCTCATTGTTTCCGTATTTTAATAAATTCAAATAAGAAGAATGTTTTTTTTAGACTCCACCATTACAACTTTGCTTCTTAAAGTCATTGTGACGTCATCTGTGTTTCTGAAACGTTGTTTCAGGGTTCAGTACAGCCTCGATATTGCGGATAGGCTCGCTGACGAGCACATACTTATCGGACTTTATGTGAATCTCCTCCGAAAGGACCGTTCATGGTCAGTGTGAGCTGAGGTTGCTGTGGCACTTTTCTTCCTAATCTGTTTTTATAGCTTAGGTCACCATGTCAATCTGGTAATACACAGAATTCAATACAACATTGGTAATGTCAAACTATCATTTGAAGGTCTTTCCACATTTGAAATGTTCCTAATTTAATTCCTGAGTTGTAGAAAGGATCCCAGATGTGGGATGGTGACTGTTCTGGCCACAATTCTGTCTTATGTTTGCAGCTTGCTAACTGGCTAGGCTTTTGTTGTGTGTAAGCAGTGTTTTTACTCTGTGTTGATCATATTACATTTCACTGCCATAGAGCACAACAGTCCAGAGGGAAAAATGCCCTTCACCACAGAGAGATTAGCGCTAATGAATATTTTTTTTTAGTAGAGAACTACCATGAGCTAGCAATATACTTCTATATGATTTCAAAAATGATGATTAATCGCTGAATTCCCAGTGAAGAACTACACTACCCATAATCCTACACCATCCATAATCCACCAATTCCAGAAGCTTCTGGTGTCGTGGGAACAGGAATGGTGCCAAAACAGCTCAGTAGTGAATGCACACTCATATGAAACATAGTGAATGACATAATCGAGTCTCCCTGGACTCGCAAATAATTTATATACAGTATATATATGGCTATTTAGCAATAAACTATGCAATATAAGTTGTATAATATTGTTTTATACATATAATCATTGATTTATAATCTATAGATTTATACTTTACTATTTCAATTATGTCATTTGAAAGGCTTTATATAGCATTCCTGTATCTCAAACATTAGATAAAGATTATGGATAAAATGCAGTACCTAGTTAAAGATAAAATGCATATCTTGAATGCAATGTCACTTTGGATAAAATGATCAAAAAGCAAAACTGAAAAAGACAAAAATGTCCTTAAGGACACACAGGTGTTAAATTAATCCATTCCAAACTCTAAATTGACCCTTTAATTTTCATGACAAACATTTTTTTTACCTAATTGTAAACTTCTAATTTGATTAATGATGAATATATGAATTGTTTTGAACGTGTAAGTGGATCTTTTTTTTTTTTTCGTGTGTGGATTTTGTGTAGAAGTACAGTATGTGTTATTTTTGGGGAGATTTGTGCATCTATTTGGGATGCAAAAACAGAAAATACTCCACCAATTATCTACTTTAGTCTTGGGCACTAGTCTTTAAACAGGTGTGTTTTTCTATCTGAAGTAAAGGCTGATTTGCTCAAGGACATGATTATTCCAGTCCATAGGAACCTATACCTTTGGCTACAGTATATTGTGCATTATTTATGTATATATATCCTCATTATGCAACACCCTTAGCTATGGCTGTGTTTTCCCAGCAAAGATGTCTAATATGGAGATTATCCTTGCATTTGCTCCTAACTTTGCAGTGTTTTTTTGGGGAAACTGGGGCTCTATGGTCTTCATGCTTTGCTTAGATCCTGAAATGTGCTGGCAATGCTATTTTATTCTGCCATTAGGGTATTTTTTGTGCAGGGTGGAATAACGCATATTTATTGGTGACTTATTTCACAAAAAATATGTTCTTTTGATTTATAAAACCTATTTTTATAAAATTTGCAAGAACTTGTGATTTTCAATATGAAAACACAAAAAATATTTAGCCAAACAGTATATGTATGTGTGTATGCGAAGTTAATTATTATAAACTAACTTTGCATAGGCTACTAATTGCTATAGTAATGTTGCAGTAAATGCTTTTGTGATTCTGAGCTAGTAATTGTAAAGATGACTGAGCTTTGTTCCTTTCCTTGATTGATAGTTTCCAAGAGAGCAGTAATAACCAAGATGATGAGCACTGCCTCATTGCCCGTTACGCCTCCCGATTGGCTGCTGATGGAGCTGCAGCGGTAAGACGGCCAATCAAAATAACGATGAGATGTTATGGACAATGGTAGTGTTTGGAAAACCAGTTTGGAAACAACCATTATATTTGCAATTACACTTGCAATTATTTGTGCAATTAAGCTTATGGCAGAGAAATGACACACTTCATCTTTAACCATAATGGATATATGTACATAAATGAATGTAAACAACTCTGTTTAACTATAATCTGACTATTGTTAACAGAAGGCCAGAGTTCCAGCAGACATCTCTCTCTGTCTGGACACCAATAAACAGCAACGGCAACTTATCGCCGAGCTAGAGAACAAGAACAAGTGAGTATGAGACTGTTTATTATGGTATTGCACAGTGATCTGAATTTGCATTCTTAAAGTTAATAAATTGTGTATTTTCAGGGAGATTTTGCAAGAGATACAACGCCTGAGACAACAACATGAAGAAGCTTCCCAGCCTCCATTAGACAAAAACCAACAAAACCCAATGTTACTGGCTGAACTGAGACTGCTCAGGTAAGCACACACACACACACACACACACACAGAGCTTACAGCCGTGAATCAGACCTGAAACCTGATCGGATGTGGTGAACAGCAGATGCTGATGGTTTCGAGATAGACTGCATTGAAAGTGAGTGTAACCTGATCATGGCTCCTCTCATGAACGAGTACTTTAAATGCAATTTGCAACACTGAGACTCCTTCCTGTTTGTAGACATCACCAAGGCAGATTTGAATGGTGAACTTGCATATTTAAATAAGCTCTAGTCCTTCAATTGAGACACTTTACTGTGGTTAGTAAAATTAATTATAGTAACATATTATTTTGGTGCAAAAGTTCTACATTCATACTAAATGTTCTGTTAGGGAAGTGAGAGAATCTGCTTGTTTTGTTGGGCAGTTTTGGTTTCTAAATTTGTTTTTATGTTATTATTTTCTTAATGAACACCATAGTTACATTTATGGAAAATCGATTTTACATACAATTGAAACCTACTGCAAATACCACAGTTAAGAACATGGTTCCCAAGGACGAACTATGGTAAATAAATAATGTATTTTCTTTATTTGTAGAAAGCATCCGTTACAAATGTTTTTGGGTGAATTCTCTAAACACTTTGTTATTATGCATCTTATTCATAAACCACCCATAAAAGCCATTCACACCAAGAACGATAACTTTAAAGATAACGATTACTATATTAGCGTCCACACCTGCTGACTATATCGTTGTGTTTATTTTAAGCGCGCTGTCGCTTTAAATGCTCAAGCTCTTTAAAGCTGGACGGATTCTGATTGGCTGTCAATCATTCATCAACTGGAAAAAATTGCTTTGAAAAAGTGATTCCAACTACAGTATATCGTTATAGTTGTGGTGTGGACTCTGCTATTATTTTACATTTTTTGAAAGATTTTTAGAAGTATATCTTTATCGTTATCATTATATTTATCATGCATAATGTATTTAGTGAATTTAATGGTAAACAGCACAAAGAGCACATGCAAATAATCAACACTATCAGGCTGTTTATTATTGCACGATTAATTTTGAGTTAATGTCAAAGTTCTATCGATAACCTTGTGGCTTTCTTTGTCTCAGGCAGAGGAAGGAGGAGTTGGAGCAGAGGATGTCGGCTCTTCAGGATAGCCGTCGAGAACTTATGGTCCAACTAGAACATCTCATGCTTCTGTTAAAGGTAGAAAAGGTCTCACACACACACATAAACAAATGATGATTGCACAATTTTAAGAAGTTATATTTAGAATGTGGAGATGCAGAAATCCCTGTTAATGAGCTGAACTGCTCCATCTACAGGAAGAAGAGCTAAAAAGAGCTGTAAGTCTCAGAGCCCCAGTAACAAAACTGTGTATTAATATACTGGTAGCACTTTATTTTACAGTCCTGTTCCCCATTTACATACATACTAATACTTATAGTAATTGCAATAAATGGGTAATATCTAGGTACTAACCCTGAACCAACCCCTAAACACAACCTAAACCCATGTAGTTAGCTTATATTAGCCAGTACTTTCTTAGGTAAGTACACTGTAAGTACACGTACTGTAAAATAAAGTGCAACTAATATACTTCATCTGACTTGAGATTAAATGTATGTTGTGCATTTGTTCTCCCTAATATTAAACTATAATAAGAAATGTGTTGTGTTGGTTGTGTCTTTGGCATCTGGAACTTACTTTTGTTCATTAACACATAGCACAAATCAAAGTTAACGCTTGCTGTTATTCAGACTGACTACATTACAGCATGTCAATCACATACTCTAATTCTTCTTTGTATGATTTTGAACAAACTTCTAACCCTATAATAATAATGATAATAATAATAATACCTTTCATATGTCAAAGTCCCTTATTGTTGTTTGTGCTATAGACATGAATTATTAGCTAAACAACTGGCAAAAATAGCATATAGGGACCTGAGATTTGGGGTTTTGCTCTTTTGACCATCTAACACACACTGTAACAACGGGTTTTACAATGAAGACCTTAAAATGAAGGTCTTAAATCAGAGCAGAAAGTCTTAAATTCATAGTCATGGCATTAAATGTTGCATGCACTGCAAAGTTTTGTCCTGTTTTCCAATCCAAATATCTAAACATCTTTAAATACATGTTTGATGCAAATGTAAAGTCTTGGAAAATATACAGTATGTCAGTGAGTTATGAATACTTTCTGAGACCATTGGCAGATATTTGTTCTTGTTTAATCATAAGCTCACTTCATTTTGATAAATTGAACAGAAAACAAGGCTTCATACTTTATATCATTTTGCATTTCCAGCAAATTTGATTTAAGAATATATACATTTGCACTGGAAAACAAGACAGAGAGACTGAGGAAAAACATTGCTTTTTTGCAGTGTGATCAGAAGGTACAGTAAACGTTATTTCCATATTCTAGTGGTTAAAAGCAGAACGATTCAAGCTACTTTTTTTATCTGTTGTATTTTCAAACTCTAAAAGTGTTGCTAAAACAAATCAATGTTTCTCCCTAGACATTTACATTTAGAGAACATATTGACTTTATTCAATTTATTCCTTAAATCTGATTTACTTGGTCTTTAAAAAGTCTTAAATTTACCTTCATAAAACACGAAGTAACCCTGCAAAAGGATTTTAACTGTTTCAGTTTTAGTTCAAAATAACAAAACTGGATTAAGCAGTTTTGATTTTTATCTTACAATCATATAATCTCCTTTTGTTCCCTAGAACCAAGGCCCTGGCCCCTCCCCTCGCTCCTCCCCCAGCCACACGATCAACATCCAATCAGTATCCAGCAATACCACACCCATCCCCATGCCTGTCCAATCAACATCCGGCAATACCACACCTAGTCAGACGCCTCAGGACTCGCTGATGGGCCTGGGAGGAGAGGTGCAGCAGGCCTTCGCTCTGGGTAACCAACATGTTCCTCTTGCATTTGAAAACGGTTTTAGCCAATTAAAACCAAGAGTTACTGCAGATCAGGGTTGCCAGGTTTGCATAACAAAACCACCCCAATTGCTATTCAAAACCTGCCTGGTCATGGCAGTTCTGGGAAGGTTCCCCGGTAGAAATCGCATTCGGGGGCAAAAAGTGAGTTCCCGGACCGGTTTGGAGGGGGGTGTTGCAACAACCCGCAGCAACGGTATAAAAGTAGCCCAATTCTGCAGAATTGGCAACACTGCGGCAGATTGACATTACAGGAATATCCTAGGTTAAAAACATAGTTTTAAAAGAGTTACATGAATAATGCAGCAAAAAACATGTTTATTATTTGATCTGTGAAGTTGTCTAAATCATTTTGGAGTTATAGTGCTTTTCTAGATTCCATGTAAACAGCTTAACTAGATCATCTTCCTGAGACTAAACAAACATTAAAATAAGCCAAAACATCAAGAACAAGATATTTCTATTTTTTTCTTTTTTCTTTAATTAATAGAGAATTAATTTCATCTTGGAAAAATGAGGAAGTCTTTAAAAACGTAGACCTGGAAATGTCATGCAAGTTAATAAAACCATAAAAGTCCATGGCCATTTTGATAATGAATATTATTCAAATGAATATAACATTTTTCTATGCCATGCTAAAATATTTTAGCATGGCATAGAAAAAAAAAAATCTTATCCCCAGTAAATTATGACCAATTGGAAAGGTTATGGGACCTTTGAGTCGAAAAAGGCTGAGAAGTACTGCTTTAAACTAAGTTAAATGCACTTGCAACTGTACCATGCAATATATTAAGTAATATTACATTATTATTAAATTATTAAATATCAACTAATAAATACTAATATTAATATAACTATAAATATTTAATATTAAAAAATGTGATTTCTTTTTTGAAGGCTCCAGAAGGAATTTAAGAAACGATCTCCTGGTAGCTGCAGACTCCATAACCAACACAATGTCTTCATTGGTGAAAGAACTTAACTCAGGTAATATTGAATGATCAATCTCATGCCCACCAACGATAGCATAAGCTATTCAGTGATGTTCAGAGTTTGCCTATGATGATGTTTAGAGGCTGGGAGTGAAACGGACCTCACGTTCTCAACGTCAGACGTTCTCCACGCACGGAGCGCTTCAAGATCAGGGTAACAACAACATGTTGCTAAATCACCTGCTGTTTTCACCTGCTGAAGTGTGTGATCACGTGTTGTTCAGATCTCCTGGGCATTTCTCACTGTGTTTCTGCTCTCATAGGGCAGCGGGTAAGATGGAGCCTGGGGAATTCTATGGACATGATCTGGAAAAGCAGCTGAACAGAAGCCTGAAGATGGAGGAACGACTCAGACACACACAGGAGCAGGTGAGACAGTTGAACACACGCAGTAATGCAGCAGTTAGATCAGCAGAGAAGATTGCATGTGAAATGTTGGAATATGCAAATTGTCATCCATGCCAAATGACTGAACCAACCGTCATCAGTTCCCATTTTACTCTTAGAATCTTTGCATTAATATGCTGTTAGTAACCAGTCACAGAAAAGAATAAGATCAGAGAATACTGAAAATGTGTTACGGTTTCCACAAAAATATTAAGCAGCAAAAAAAATAAAAATAAACAGAAATGTTTCTTGAGCAGCAAATCATCATATTAGACTGATTTCTGAAGGATCATGTGACACTGAAGACTGGAGTAATGATGCTGAAAATTCAGCTTTGATCACAGGAATAAATTACATTTTGCAACACATTCAAATAGAAAACAGCTATTTTAAATTGTAATAATATTTCACTATTTTACTGTATTTTTGATTAAATAAATGCTTGTTAGCAGAAGAGACTTCTTTTAAAATCTTACTGACCCCTAACATTTGAATGATAGTGTTATTTGGCAGCATTCATTTTGCCTTAAAGGGATAGTTCACTTTGAAATTAAATTTTGGTATGTTTTAGCTTACCTCAAGGGCATCCAAGATGTAGGTGTCTTTGTTTCCGCAGTAGTTTCAATTTTGATATTTTTAGGTCAAACCGTTCTTGTCTGTCAGTCATATAATGCAGGTCTATGGTCACTGTCTCAAAGAGCATGCACAGAGTCCAAATTAAACAATTCCCCATCGTAAGTACACATTGATGGCCTAAGACACGAAACGAGCGGTTTGTGTGAGAAAACGAACAGTATTTATATCGTTTTTACCTCTTATACACAGCCACGTCCAAGTGATCTGAGGGCGCGCGCGCATCCTGGTGTGTGAAGTGTACGCAGACTGGTGCATAGATATATACACTAGATGTCGCCTTAAAGACATTCGTTCCAATGAACTGCTGTAGCCAACATCTAGTGTATATATATCTATGCACCAGTCTGCGCACATCTCACACACACAGGATGCGCCCGCGCCCTCAGATCACTTGGATGTGGGTGTGTTACAAGAGGTAAAAACAATATAAATACTGTTCGTTTTCTCATACAAACCGCTCGTTTCGTGTCTTAGGCCATCAATGTGTACTTACGATGGGGAATTGTTTAATTTGGACGATGGGGAATTGTTTTAATTTGGACTCTGTGCATGCTCTTTGAGACCGTGACCACAGACCTGCATTAAATCACTGACAGACAAGAACGGTTTGACCTAAAAATATCAAAATTGAAACTACTGCGGAAAAAAAGACACCTACATCTTGGATGCCCTTGAGGTAAGCTAAAACATACCAACATTTTATTTCAAAGTGAACTATCCCTTTAAATTAAATAATAATACATGGATGCAACAAGTGGTTTATATTTAAAATAACCCCCACAAAAGATAAATAACGTCTCATATGTTTCTGTATTCACATCAATATTGTTATCTGCCCCAAAGCCATTTTTAAGTATCAAACTTTTGGATGGATATTCTGGGAAATATGCCAACGGTGTGTCATGAGTACGCTGCATCATTTTTCAAATTTGATTTCTTTTTAATTGCTATAGAAATGAGATGAAATAGAAATGAAAAATCCATTAAAGCAAATGGATATTTCATTGTAATGAACATATCCCCAGGCTGCTTCCCCGGCACCTGTTCTTGAGGGCCGAGATGATGTTCATTTTAACCGCATCTGTACGAGTTTTGCATGCAACGAAAAAAGTGCAAAAAAACGGCACTGCTATTTCTGCTCCTATAAAAGTTGAATGTATTGCAACGTTTCGATCAAATGAGGTCAAGCTCCTTCCATGCAGGTCAAGATATTCCGATCATTTTATCTGTGAGTTTTAAACTTTCCTCAATGCTGTTTTTTTCCAGGTGACCTTACAAGAATAGCTGCGTTTAATAAGCAATGGTAAGTATTCGTCAGCAGCGCCGTGACAGATGCAATACAACAGTGTTTGATGGTTCAAACCAAGGCTTTTCCTTTGTCTCTTTCTGTCCTCACAGGGAGATGGAGCGACTCTGAAGCACTGTGCAACCAGACCTGAGCTGGAACATACAACTCTTCTGAAAAGCATCAACTCACAACAATACTGTGGTACACAACCCAATCTATAAATATAGAAATATATTTTTAGAATCGACAAAATGTTTTAAGACAATACTGTGAACTGACTTTGGAAATTTCAAATAATGGAACTGTCTACAACACCACCAGTGCCATAAATCCAATGATTAGGAGATTATTTCATTTACTTGGTGTTAATGTGTTCAAGTTTGATTTGTTTTTGTGTGTATCTGTTCAAAACTTGTACTGTATTTAAATATCTGTTAGGGGAAGTGGAATCTTTACTGAAGCTGCTATCTTTACAAACAACATATTTTATTGTACATTAACTGCAGAATACCCTGACCTGATGGTCTTTTAAAGCTTCTAAAATATTAGGATATTGTTGTAGCTTCAGTTTCTCTTTGAGAGTGGAATAATTTGAGACTTGCAAATACACTGCCTTAGCTGATCAGACTTAGTTTACTTTAATAGGTGGGTAGGTATGTGTACAATTTTTAAAGGCATACATTTTAATGAATAAGAACAGTACAGAAACAGATGAATCTCATGAATACACCACCAGGTCACGTTTAACTTTAGAATCCCCAAAATAAAAATGTAATGTGTTTTGCATGAAGAAAATTTTAGGATCATTTATATTTCTGAAATTGTGATATTATTTTCAGTGTAATACAATGCTTTATTTAAATCAGCCTAAATTGAAGGTAGTAGTAACATGTATATATACTTTACAATTTTATCCATATGATTACATATTTCATACTAAATAATACATTTCTTAACATTCTTGAATTGCAACAATAATTTGGCAGAGTAAAACATGTTTATCTCTACTTTAACATGTACATCGTCTTGAAATTAATGTTGCATATTTGCATTGCAAAAAAACAAAACGTACTGGTTCTAAAATATAGAATTAATTTTTTTATGCAAAATATATGTGATTTTTATGCTTTCTTTAAAAAAATAAAATAAAAATCCTTTGGATTTTAGAGGCAAATATGACCAGGGCATGTTTTTGACAGGTTTCATGAGATTCATGCAAAACTTTGTACCTCTGGATTCAAAGGAAAATATTATTTGACTCCAAAGGGAATATTTACCATGCTCTATTCTTTAATTAGCAAAAAACAATGAAATGCAGACATTTTGAGACAAACACATGTGACAGCATCTGACACTACTGAATGTGCTGTTATGTTGTTCAAGGACCGACAAGATGCCTTTTTACAAAAGCATATTTTGGTGTAAGATATATTGATCTAGAACATAATCATCACGCTTGGATTGATTTTATTGATGAATATGAATTCCTTGTAAAGATATCCACTAGATTGGTTTGGCTTTGACCATCTCCAGACTCTTTCATTGATGCTTTTTCTTTGCCACTGTCACACTTCAGCAGTCACATTGATCTCATGGTTTACTTCAGACAAGCAGTTATATGCCACAACACAAACAGCATTCGCGCCCTGCTGCCAGCCGTTGCACTTTTCAGTTATTTTGCATGGTACTAAATAAAAATATTATGTTGTACAAATATCTTCAAGTGTCCACAAGTTATGGTATTTTATATAATTTGGGATATCAGTTTGTTAAAACTGATCCTTCATTTCAAATAATTTTGCACAAAATGTTGTTCTAACTTTGTGAATTGTAATATGTTTATGCAATATACACAACAGCCACTAGATGTCCTTGTTGAGCAATTAGATATTTTTCCAATAAGACAACAAATATCACATTATAAAGGGATAGTTCATCCAAAAATGAAAATTCTGTCATTAATTACTCGCCCTCCTATCGTTCCAAACTTGTAAGACTTTCGTTCATCTTCGAAACACAAATGAAGATCTTTTTGATGAAATCTGAGAGCTTTCTGTCCCTCCATTGACAGCTACGCAACTACCACTTTGATACTTCAAAAAGTTCATAAAAAGATCGTAAAACTAATCCATATGAATTGAGTGGTTTAGTCCAAATTTTCTGAAGAGACTCGATCACTTTATATGGTGAACAGATTTAATTTAGGGCTTTTATTCACATCTAAACATTCATCAACGCACACATCAGTTGTGGTAAACAGAAGCTCAAGCATGTTCACTTGACGTGTGAGAACCAATGAGGTTCATTCTCGCGTTACGCATCACGTTTGATCTTCAGCAAGAACCAATGAGGTTCATTCTCGTGTAACGCATCACGTTTGAGCTTCAGCAGGAACCAATGAGAATTGTTTTGGGTGAACCATCCCTTTAAGAATAAATAAACAAAATGAACTAAACATCTATTAAAGCGGGGCTCAGTAACTTCGGGATTTCTTCGCTGTATTCTAGCTTTTTGCTCGCAGGTTTCTCTCTAGAGCTCCCCCCACAGCTTCGGAATAGATATTTGACAACACTGTTGTAAAAACTCGTAGGCGATTCTCGGACACCAGAGGCTAGTAGATCAACGACATCAAAGCAGATGGGACATTCTTTAAAACGTCTTCTTCATTCGGGTTCAAACAGCGTGAGGGAGCGCAATAATGACAGCATTTTAGCAGATTTCTTTTGGCCGTAAAGCAATTGTTTACATCGCGAGACCTGATATCACGCGAGACTTCCTGACGCGGCGGCCGGCGGCCCGCCGGCTCAAAGTTGCAAGTGCGTATTTTCCGCTCACGGGCACCAGGGGGGTGCGAAACGACCACCATTCAACCCGAAATAAGTAATATAACCATTCCAATGACTCCGAAGCTGTTCAGTTAAGGTAAAAAAGTTACTTAGTTCACCTTTAATCAAATTGGATTAATGATGTTAAAGCAAAACGAATGTTTTGCTGTTCCCCAAAACGAATTCAATCAAGACGCTTTTGGATTATCAATGAATGAATGAGACACCTAAATTTACATGTAAATAAAAATATAGTAATGGCCAACTATTAAAGTGAGACTAACTTCCTAATTGGCTTATTAACTCGCCATATGTAATTTGACTTACTACATGCTATAACTACACAGTGACTATAATGCCATGTGTTTTACGTCTGGTAAATATTAGTTTATTAGACTGTCTGCTCCCCATTATTTAGGAACCTTACAATGAAACAAAGGCAGGTTCTTCCTCTAAATTTAGCCTTTTATCTATCATCCAAACATGTTTCCCGTCGTGATAAATTAACGCATCACTCATTTCCCTTGATCCATAAAAACATCAGGAAATCACCATTCCATATTCAACGAGCAGCGCACTGCGTTCCTATTGGCCGTGAAAGACAACATCCGTTGCTTCCGTCAACCAATCATTTGAACGAAGGGAGGAGCCAATGAGAAAAACAACGGCTATTCATCTATCAACCAATCAGCGGGAAGTTGAAGGGCCATCCGCCAATCAGCGGCGTCGGGTGGATAGGTGTTTTGTACTGCTGGTTCTCGGAGGCGCTGGAGGGTGGGGTGCGAGTCCACAAGCGCAGCTGGTTTGGTCGGATTTACTGTTGAGTTCACGGGTGAGTCGAGCTTATATCAGGCGCTGTCTTTAAACTAATTAATGTGATTTCGTTTTGAAGAGGTTTGTTTTTGCAATGGCTGGACTGAGCCTATGGGAAACCATAGATTCATGTTTAATTTTGTCATTAAGTTCAAAGATGATGCAGGCAGAGTAGCTCGTTAGCGTAGCACCAGCTGTTCGTTACTTTGAACTGCACTGATGATGGTCTCAACTTTGACCCTAAACTGTCACGTTATATGTTTTATGATGGCGTGGTTAATAAATGCATAATATTACTTCTGACACAAATTTGTACTGTTTTATTATTATTTTTCCTTTTGTAATTAACATGAAGTTGTTAATTTGCTAAGCACACTTCCTGTTCTTAGAGAAATATGTTTAGGATGCAAGGTGCAACTTCTTCATCAATGTTAGAGAATTAGTTCACATGTTGAACAAATTTGCACGAAGAAATAAAATATTAAATGGGCTGCAAAGCCATTTCCTGCCTTGAGGGGGGAAACAAGCAAACAAAAGACAATTGAACAGTCTGGTGCAATTAAAAATGCAGTAATCTGCAACACAAGGAGCTTAAAGACTGCATGTTTAACATTTCAGTGCTTCTTTAGAAACGTTTACCTGACCCACAGTCGGGTTCAAAAGTCTGAAAGCATTAGTTTGCATTTTCCCATTGCTAATTATATTATCAGCATGTGAAATTCATTTAAAAATGCATATGAATTTCAGCATGTTTTAGCACTGGAGCTGTCATGATCTCTAGCATGATTTCAGATCTTCTAAAGTACAACTAAATCTTCAGTGGAAGAAAAAAAATATGTACAAAGAGTCACATGATCAATGTCACTAATTTACTTTGATATTGATTTAATTTGGTTAATAGCCTACAGTAGTGGAGAATGTGACATGGAGAATACACACCATTATAATCTTCTCATTATAATTTATTGTAGCCTATATGACAGCACATTGCACTTAACTGTATTTTCCTTTGTTTTAAGTGATTCCAATCATATTTCAAGCAATTAAAAACCATAATGGTGAACAGAGCGCATCTGAAGTGTCTCAGCGGAAGAAAATAATCCATTATTTATCGGCTTTAATATATCGGCCACATTTTCTTATTGGGCCGATAACGATAACATTAAAAATAAACGTATATCGGCCGATACCGAAATGGTGGCCGATATATCGTCCATCCCTAAAAAAAGAAATAAAAATCAAGAAAGTTTTCACTGCGGTCTGACTTTTGGACCCCTAATTTAATTAATTCATTTATTTTTTGCTGACCAATAGTTTTTGTATTGTGCTATACAGTATTGATTAGTATATTGTCCAGGCTGATTAACTGGGCAATATTTGGCCATTTTTGAGATTACTGTATTATCATACCCACTTGATTATCATGTTATCAAGTTTCAAAACAATATCTGTTTTCACACTTGTATAAATGAAATATTGTGTAAAATAAGAAAGAGTTCATTTAATTTCAGCATGTGTACATTACATTTGCTAATTAAACAGTATTATTATCTTATATCAATATCCATATTATATCGAATCTAAACTGAATACTCAACCAGTAGTGCAGTAATATACATCCATAGACTGTATACATCTAATCTTTTGTAAGTTTTACGAAAAATATTTTTTTTGACGAATGTTCATTGTCCTGGCTCATTGAGTTTTGCTTCCTTCAGCTCACGTATATTTGTTCATCTGAATCCTATACTAATCAGCATATAGAACATCAACATATGTTTTCCGAAAATATCTTGTTTTTTTATCACATAGATGTTATGTGTGAATTACACTGTAAATCTACTCTAGATGTGATCATTTTCTATAGAGAAACTGTAGTGTAGTGTTGGTTTACTGTTTATATGAAGCCGTGTTGAAGAATGAGAAATATCCTCACTAATGTTTTTCCACTTGTAGTGTCACTTTGTTTAAAAGTACGAAACTTCTTTCATCAGAGTGACTAGACCTTTGCTCATGACCTGGATAGATTTATCTATCTGTTTTGACTCTAAAAAACATAGATTTGATTGATTGGAGAGACTACATTGTAAAGATGTCATACTATATACATTAACAAGAGCTATATCTAAACATTGTGTTGTGTATGTATATAATAAATAAAATCACAGCGCTCGTTGCAATGCAGAGAAGAATAATGAGCCATTGACCCGTCACATATATCTCATATATAAATATATATATGTATATATTATAATTGAGTCAGTCAGATTTTGTAATGCTTTGAAAGAAGTCTCTTCTGCTCACCAAGGCTGCATTTATTTGATCAGCAATACAGTAAAAACTATAATATATTGTGAAATAGTATTACAATTTAAAATGCCTTTTTTCTATTTGAATATATTTTAAAATGTAATTTATTTCTGTGATCAAAGCTGAATTTTCAGCATCATTACTTTATGATTACAGTCTTCAGTGTCACATGATCCTTCAGAAATCATTCAGATTTGCTGCTCAAGAATTATTTTTTTATTTTTATTAATGTCATCATATTATTATTTCCAGACTTTATTTGTGCGTAAAGAGCAGGTCGACCTAAATTTAGCAGGAAAGATAAACAGTTTAGTCATATATTGGAATATCTGTGCCAACCCATATCATGTTTATGAACACATTTTTTTAACCCTTGCATGAAATGTGAACTAATATATCACAATAAAAAGTATGGACAAATGTTATGCCAAGATGCAGGTCTGTCTTTAGAAGACACCTAGGAGTTTTTTTCCTAGGTCCTATGAGGAGCGATGACCTCTAAGGTATATTAATAAATATAATGCATCATATATAACTTATAATTATGTATTTAGGAAGAGGCTAAATTACTCCAACAACCTGGCTCAAATGTGAAGTACCCCTCCCAAAGTCACATGACTGTAGTTCCGTGAATCACCTGTGAAGTCGCTGTTGAGCCAGAGAGACACACATCCATATTACTTACACACACACATACACACACAGGATTTACACTGAGAACATTAAGCAGGCAGACGGCAGGGAACATCCCCGACGTCCCTTTCCTAGTCCGTTCGAGTATTTCACAGAGCCAAATGCCCGGTCCGACCCAAGCTCTGTCCCCCAATGGAGAGAACAACAACGACATCATTCCGGATAACAACGGCACCAACATCATTCCCTACAGAAAGAACACAGTGCGCGGAGAGCGCGCCTACAGGTACACCACTGCCATTACCATCCGCCGGCCGCTTTACAAAGAAAACCCGCTTTAAACGAGCTACTATCAATGCATTCAGCCGAAAATATCAAGATCATTCGTTTAAATCCATGCATTTCCAATGCACTCGCTCTGGGAACCCCAAACTCCCATTATGGCTGCGTTATATCTACCGTTACTGGTGGGGCTTTTCCTGAGCCAGCTATGGCGTTTTCCCGATGGTGCAATCATCAAGAAACCATGTTAAAAGCTTTTTAGGGAACGCGTTCGTGCTTTGAGGGCTTTCCCCAAACATTATGCATATGTTTTAGGATGTATGTATGTTGGGATGTAGGCTGACAGGGTGCTTTCCCAGGTTTTGACAGTGCATGGCCTGTATGTTCACGAAGCAGTCAGCCATTGCGTAATGTAATTCATTTCATCCTAACCCCAAAATGTGTTCAGATTGTCGGTTGTGTCGTGCCTAATACTAGGTAATATTTCGTGCATGAGTAAAAGAAAAAAAAAAAATGCTTCGGTGTTTTACGGGACTATAAACATGTTTTAGGGTTGATGGCTTTTGTTGACAGTGATTTTTTTTCCCTCCCCCTTCATTCCAACATCTCTCTAAACTGTTTATCTTCCCTGCTAAATTTAGATGAATCTGCTCTTTAGGCACAAAAGCACTTATGTCTGGAAATGCAATGCGCTTTTAAGCTCATTAAAGCCAGGAGAAATTAATAAGGAGGTGGATTTGTCATCCTGGAGAGAGTTTTAAAAGAAATCCTGAATAAGAGATGTGGGTTTTCTTGAGGGATTCGGTTCGTTATTCATATGATGCACTAGGATTTCAAGGGAAATGGGATTGATGGGATTGGCTTCAGTCAGTTGTTTGAATTAGGTTACTTTATTACAAACACGTTGAGATGATCTTTGATATGTTCTTATGCTTAATTGTGATATTTTAGAACTGGATGTGTACAGACAGTGTTAATTTGTTGTAGTTTTTTAATTATTATTATTTAACAATCAGTTTGTACTTGGGATTCATTATATTTCAGGACCATGTCCATTATAATCTGATTCATTTTCAGTGCTTGTGAATTTTTTTTTGTGTGTGTGTGTGATTATTTTTGCTATCATAAAATTATTAAAGAGATGTCCCACTGTTTAACTTTCTAAAAAAAATAATCTATCTGTGTATTATGAAGTTGCCTAAATTAATTTAAACATTGGAACATTGATTTTACATTGACAAGACTGATGTAAGAGTTTAGTTTGCTATTATTTATTTTTAGACAAAATAGTTCAGATTTTTAGTACCGGTCATAAATAGGTTTTCAGCCATAACAGGAAATTAATTATCAACTTATATCATGTTGGCAAGAATTTTAATATTGGTGCGTCCCTAGTTTGTTTTACTCAAATAAATTGTTTTGTGCTAAACTGAGACACAAGTTTCAGTAGAGGACACAAAAAAGGCTTTTTATTAAATGTATAGGCTGTCTGCTTTAACATCAGAAACTGTTCTGAGAAGGAAAATGACTGTATTTGTACATTAAAAAGTAATTGAACCTTTTTCATTAGAATTTTTGACATACACAATTGTGTATGAGAACAAAGAAAGCTCAAAAGCTTCTGTTTAGCACTGTGGAGTGCTCTGTCTGTCGCCTATATACCATGATATTTACTTGCTAGTTGACATTAGGATCATGTTACACCGTGTTTACAGGCAACACTAGGCATTGCTAGATAGCAGGAAAAGTTCAGTAAAGAGAATAAATTCAGTAACATGTAAATCATAAGCCATTAGAAATATTCCATACGCTTAGAAACGTGTTGGAGTTGCACGGTTTCATATTTTTAGTCACAGAGCATTATATAGTGCGCAGACTAAAGGCCCGTTCACACCAAGGACGCTAACAATAAAGATATGCTTCTAAAAATCGTTCTACTAAAAGCACATCACAACTGTAACGAGAACGGCGCAGAGAAGCAATATTGTTGGAATCACTTTTTTTCCAGCTGATAAGCCATAAAAGCATTGACAGCCAATCAGAATCCACATGACTTCAAAGAGCTGAAGCATTTAAAGCGGCAGAGGACAAAACTGTGGACTCTAATATAGTAATCTTAATAGTTATCATTCTTGGTGTGAACGGGAATTAAACTAGACTTGGTAAATCCTCTTGTTATAGTGTTCTGTAAGTAGTATGCGTTGGGAATTGTTCAGTCAATAGCAGAGCTGATAGTGACGTCCAGACTTAGAGCTGTCCTTCACTACATCTGCACATGATTCAGATGATGATGATGATGATGTGTCTCGTCCACAGCTGGGGGATGGCGGTCAACGTGTATTCTACCTCAATCACCCAGGAGACTATGAGCAGGCATGACATCACGGCCTGGGTGAACGATCTGGTCAGTCTAAACTACACTAAAGTGGAGCAGCTGTCATCAGGTATTTGAACCTCCCAACTTAAACTACCACTGACACTCATTAGACACAAAGACCAATAATCCCACAGGATTTACACTAAGGCGTTTCGCTAGTGCCCGTCTGCTCGGCCGTAGGGCGGCTGCTGCTACCTTTAAACATTTGTGTTACGCGTTCGTCTGCTCTGTGAAGCTGTTGTAAATTCTCAGCTGCTTTAGGTAAAACAGCCATGATTTATAAATCTGGGAATAGAGTAAATCACTTTAAATACATTAAATGAGAACTTCTTTATAACAGCCAAAATAACAAACTAACAAAAAGACATGTAAAGCTTTGCGTCGTCTAATAATAGTGTTTGTACCAGGGTTTTTATATTGATCTAAAACCATTTTAAAAAATCATTACTTGAAATAAAATTGATTTTATTTCTAAAATGACTAAAACTGAAATAAAAACGGATTAACTATTAATAGTCTAATTTAATGTGTCTAAATGGAAAATATATAGAAATGATTAAAAATAATAACTATAGTAGTATCTCTGATACTAAAATAACACTGGTTTATAGCGTTAAATGTATTGTGTGCGATGTTACATGGTATATTTAATTTTAAACAATTTTATCTAATCCTTTTATAATTATTATACATGCCATTTTTTATGATTGTCTAATGTTTTTCATGAGACTACATGGAGATTTTTCATACCACAGGACTATTTAAATAGCTAAAAGGTCATCTAACAAATAAAAAGTTTCCTTAGATTAATTTGAATCAAAAATATTATTTGTCAACTACTCGTTTAGTCCTCATCTTTCATCAAGTACTTTTACTTTAATCTGAAATGACTACGTTACTTTTGATGGCCGCTATGATTAAGTGTCGTTTACATCTATTTAATTAGTTGTTTGAAATTCAATCAGGTGAAATTCTCGATCAGTTCAATCCTTTGTGTGATTTTAGTTTGACAGAGAAATGGGATTTCTGAAGGAATTTGATGAACGTTAAAAAAGGAATTATTTTGGTGAATGGTAAATATAGGCTAATAAACCCCAATAATTAAGCTAAAAAATACTGACATTGCACACATAGCATTATTTATATTTGTAAATATAGGCTAATGTATAAGTAGTTTATAGTTTTGGGATATACAGACCCTTTCCAAAAAAATAGAATATCATGGAAAAGTTGCTTTATTTCCATAATTCCATTCAAAACGTTAAACTTCCATAGATGATAGATTCAGGGCCCACAACTTAAAACGATTTCAAGTATTTAGTTGTTTATTTGTACATAATTTGGGCTTCCAGCTCATAAAACCCACGAAAACAGGATTTCAAAAAATATTACATGAAATCCCACAGTAATTACACAGTGATACCATGGTCATTGAACCAGGTTTTGGTTATTTTGGCAGTGTGGGTGCAAATCCTGCTGGAAAATGAAGGAAGCATGAAGTGCTCTGGAAATGTCCTGGTAGACGGCTGCGTTGACTCTGGATTTAATAAAGCACAGTGGACCAAAGTCCTCTTTTCTGATGAGAGCAAATTTTGCATCTCATTTGGAAACCAAGGTCCCAGAGTCTGGAGGAAGAATGGAGAGGCACACAATCCAAGATGCTTGAAGTCCAGTGTGAAGTTTCCACAGTCTGTGTTGGTTTGGGGAGCCATGTCATCGGCTGGTGTTGGTCCACTCAACGCAGCCGTCTACCAGGACATTTCCAGAGCACTTCATGCTTCCTTAATTTTCCAGCAGGATTTGCACTGGCCCACACTGCCAAAAGAACCAAAACCTGGTTCAATGACCATGGTATCACTGTGTAATTACTGTGTGATTTCATGTAATATTCTAATTTTTTGAAATCCTGTTTTCGTGGGTTTTATGAGCTGGAAGCCCAAATTATGTACAAATAAACAACTAAATACTTGAAATCGTTTCAGTTGTGGGCCCTGAATCTATAATCTATGGAAGTTTAACGTTTTGAATGGAATTATGGAAATAAATCAACTTTTCCATGATATTCTAATTTTTTGGAAAGGGTCTGTATATCCTTACCAGGTAATTGTGATTAACAGACCTAGAAAAGTCATGGAAATTTATGAAATCTTAAAAAATATGATTCAATAATAAATGACAAATTCTTATATCTTAATAAATATAGTTATTTTCTAGTTAAACAGTTTGCTCTGCTCGAAAATAGGACTAAATGTTTTTCTTTGGTCCGGACCAAGCGAACCGAACTGTGAACACACCCTTTTTAAATGTTTTATGTTATGAATTTGTAAATTCCAAGGATTGTTATGAGCTCCACCAATATCTATAAAATGATTCTAATCTTTATCCATTAATCATGCAATTGAGTCATTAAAAGTCATCTGTCGAAATTTGTTTGAACGTTGACTAGTGATATCAAACAGTGATATCTTTGCGACATAAGACTTCTCTGCTTTAGCATGACATCACATGGAGCTTAATTTAGCTCAGCATAAGCACAGTTCAGGCCAGATGTATTTAAAGATCTCAGAGACACCGAATATCCTCTGGAACGGGTCCAGGTCTACCTAGACGGGCTGAAGACATTGATTTACATGACGTTGCACTGGCTTTTTAAATTACGTCCTTGGAGTCAAATGCATCCTCCCTTTTAAGCGCCCTTGTTTTAGTTCTTCTGATTGAGCAGATTAAGTTTACTTCAGAGGAAATTCCACTATTAGATGAACGTGAAACTGAATCTAAATCTGGTTGAAAGTTTTGGAGATGTGAAAGATGCAGAATGAGTCCTACAGATTGTCTTGTCAGCAAAACCTTGTTCGCCCAGCGAATCATTTGCGCATGACGTTACAGGAGCAGCGTACTGCCAGTTCATGGACATGCTGTTTCCCGGCTGTATCAGTCTTAAGAAGGTGAAATTCCAGGCCAAGCTGGAGCATGAATACATCCACAACTTCAAACTCCTGCAGGCCTCCTTCAAGAGGATGAATGTTGACAAGGTGAGACGAGCATGAGGGCGTTGCGCTTGCACTATAACCGCTGAACGGACCACAGCATTGGGTTACGGAAGTATAATCTGATCAAAATCACCAGAGGAAAGTACATTTTTTAGCATGAAAGAAAGTTGTGGTTTTATCTGATAAGAAAATGCATGACAGACCCCAAAAACCCCAGGACTGTTTTTTTTCCATTTCCCAAAAAACAATGCTGTTTTACAACGCGTAAAAGGCTAAAACCACTTATTTGATGAGATTTAAGAGATTTCAACCACACATTGAAGTTCACTTGAGATTTGAAGTTACTATTTCAATAATCGAACAACTCATTCAAGTGCTCACGGTTCACTGATGTCGGTTAATTGTCACATGATGTGCAGGTAAACAAATGTTTTCTAAAATTTATTTTTATCATTTTTTATGATAAAATAGATTTTCAATTAGTATTTTTAATGGTTTCATTAATTATTAGCACCAATTCCCTGCATTTCCCACCAGGAAACCCCAGAGTTTTGCAAACCCAAGTTTTAACTAAATAACTATAAATCATCTGTATTTGTTAAGTAGATTTATTTATTTTTTATTTTCACATTTAAGGTCCTTGCACACTGAGTCTGAAGTTTTCGCATGCATTTTTTCGTATTCGTGATTCAGTGGCTCTGAATTGTCAAAACACCATTCAAAATGCTTGCTACTGATGCGAAAAACGCCGAAAATCGAACCCGATCCAATTTTTTTTATGACGGACGAAAGTTTCGTAGGCAGTGTGTAAGTGTGTGTAATGTCGGACGCGAATGTGCAAAGGCCTTTACACTCACATCCCGTTCCCCTTCCTCTCAGATTATCCCTGTGGAGAAGCTCGTCAAGGGGCGATTTCAAGACAACCTGGACTTCATTCAGTGGTTCAAGAAGTTCTTCGACGCCAACTACGACGGGAAGGAGTACGACCCGGTCCAGGCCAGACAGGGCCAGGATGCCATTCCCCCTCCAGATCCCGGGGAGCAGATCTTCAACCTGCCAAAGAAATCCCTCCATGCCGCCTGCTCTCCCACCGCAGGTCTGTTCGGGCTGCTCGTCATTCATTAACAATCATAATTAATCAACTGGCAAATTGACATCTACTAAATGTCGAGCCTCCTGCATCATGGCATCTGTTAACTTGTGTGCAGGAGCTACTAGATCAGCCAGTTCAACTCCTAAATCCTCCACCTCCACCTCCACCTCCCGACCCTCCTCTGCCAAAAAGATTCCTGTGATGTCATCGACACCCGCTAAGGGAGAGAAGGAGCTGGAAGCCCAAGTAACACAACTAGGCGAACAGGTGGACACCCCTAACCCTATTAACACTATTAAACTCTTTAAATAGACTGTTTGAGCAATCAAGAACGTAATAGCTGTAAGTACTAAACGAGACCGTGAGGTAAGATGCTATTTTAGTAGATCAAGATTTTTGTCTGAATGTATTCTTGCATTGATTTTAGCCTTGATACTTGATACTTTACTTAGCTTTTTAAGCATTTAGTGAGCTAGATGGGATTTTTGGGCATCGAAGCCTATATTCCTAGACAGCATATAGTGTGCCGTTTTCCTTCTTCCTTCATCTTTCTCATCTTTTTAGATCTTATTACGACATAGGCATCTTTCAACATGATAGGCATCTTTCTAGATCTTGCGACATCATAGGCACCTTTCTAGATGTTCTTATCCTTTTTCGACATCATACTCATCTTTTTAGATCCTCTTACAACATCATAGGCATCTTTCTAGATCTCACTATATCATAAGAATCTTTTTAGATCTCTTTATGACATCATAGGCATCTTTTTAGATCTCTCTATGACATCATAGGCATCTTTCTAGATCTCTTTATGACATCATAGGCATCTTTTTAGATCTCTTTATGACATCAGGCATCTTTTTAGATCTCTTTATGACATCATAGGCATCTTTTTAGATCTCTATGACATCAGGCATCTTTTTAGATCTCTTTATGACATCATAGGCATCTTTTTAGATCTCTCTATTACATCATAGGCATCTTTCTAGATCTCTTTATGACATCATAGGCATCTTTTTAGATCTCTTTATGACATCAGGCATCTTTTTAGATCTCTTTATGACATCAGGCATCTTTTTAGATCTCTTTATGACATCATAGGCATCTTTTTAGATCTCTCTATGACATCATAGGCATCTTTCTAGATCTCTTTATGACATCATAGGCATCTTTTTAGATCTCTATGACATCAGGCATCTTTTTAGATCTCTTTATGACATCATAGGCATTTTTCTAGATCTCTTTATGACATCATAGGGATCTTTCTAGATCTCTTTATGACATCATAGGCATCTTTCTAGATCTCCTTATGACATCATAGGCATCTTTAGATCTCTTTATGACATAGGCATCTTTTTAGATCTCTTTATGACATCATAGGCATTATTCTAGATCTCTTTATGACATCATAGGGATCTTTCTAGATCTCTATGACATCATAGGCATCTTTCTAGATCTCCTTATGACATCATAGGCATCTTTAGATCTCTTTATGACATAGGCATCTTTTTAGATCTCTTTATGACATCATAGGCATTATTCTAGATCTCTTTATGACATCATAGGCATCTTTCTAGATCTCCTTATGACATCATAGGCATCTTTAGATCTCTTTATGACATCATAGGCATGTTTTTAGATCTCTCTATGACATCATAGGCATATTTAGATCTCTTTATGACATCATAGGTTTCTTTCTAGATGTTCTTACGACATCATAGGCATCTTTTTAGATCTTACGACAGGCATCTTTCTAATATTCTTTCTTACGAGGGAACCTAGTGAACTTTATTCTGGGCTGTCTCTGCATTTTTGGACTTGCTAACCTTGACAGCTTTTTTTTGTTTTAACATGTGCTGTTAATCTAGACAGCGTTTTTGGCCATCAAATCCTGAATTCCTAGACAGCAATTTGCTGTTTTATGCATTTTTTTTAAATATCATAAGCTGTTGACCTATAAAGCATTTTTGGCTTTGTTAGACATAACTTTTTGAAATCATTTGCATCAAGGCTTTCATTAATAAAAAAGTAATGCATTGTTAATTATGTACAATAAACAAGTAAAGGACTTTTATTGGATCATACAAATTAATTAAATTCTGAAAAGGCTGCTAAAACAGGAAGTAGAAGTGCATATACTCAATGGAGAATCATGTTGTTTAGAAGCATGTCTATAAAGCGATAACCAGCTTTTACTGTCCATTTACAGCAGAAGCATTCTGAACTGTTGTGTCTCCCACTGCTGTAGCTCAATACATTAAAGCTAGCACTAGAAGGAGTGGAGAAGGAGCGGGATTTCTACTTCGGGAAGCTGAGAGAGGTGGAGCTGTTGTGTCAGGATCACGGCCAGGACAACGGGCCCTTCGTGGAGAGACTCATGGAAGTGCTGTACTCAGCAGACGACCAGGTTAGTACTTCCTGTGGGAAGCACAGTGAGCATACACTTTATATGTGTGTTTATATATTGTACTTTTCTGTTTTTTATTTTTACTTTCAATAAAACATCAACTTTTATTATTATTATTATTATTAAGCATCACACCTATTTATGTATGTGTGTGTTTATTACATTACTTTTTTTGCTCTAATATTGTCTTTTAATAAAACATCACCTTTTATTATTATTATTATTATTATTATTATTAAGCGTCACACCCATTTATGTATGTGTGTGTTTATTACATTACTTTTTTTGCTCTAATATTGTCTTTTAATAAAAC
Organism: Squalius cephalus; assembly: GCF_949319135.1. Lineage (NCBI taxonomy): Eukaryota > Metazoa > Chordata > Actinopteri > Cypriniformes > Leuciscidae > Squalius > Squalius cephalus. Next base: position 5,080,844 of record NC_137146.1, read on the forward strand.
ATCACCTTTTATTATTATTATTATTATTATTATTATTATTAATAATAAGCATCACACCTATTTATGTATGTGTGTGTTTATTACATTACTTTTTTTGCTCTAATATTGTCTTTTAATAAAACATCACCTTTTATTATTATTATTATTAAGCGTCACACCCATTTATGTGTGTATTTATTACATTACTTTTTTTTTGCTCTTTTGTCTTTTAATAAAACATTACACCTTTTATTATAATTTTCTTCTTTTAATAAAACCACACCATTTATTGTTGTTTTATTATTATTTAATATTTTCTTATTATAAGACAACACAACTTTCTTTTTTATGTATGCATTCATTCATTCATTCATTTTACTTTTTTTTTTTTTTTGGTCATATTCCAAACTAATGTAGCATTTTCCCTCGATGTCCACTTATGATTTTGGACGAGGTCCAAAAAACGGTCATAATTCAGTTTTTCTTTGTTGTTTCTTCTGACAATCAGAATTAAACAGGCTATTTTTCTATAAATGACCTGTTATTGTTAACATACTGCATACTACTACTTTAGTTCAAACTTTAAATCAATATTGAATAGATGTACATCAAATGGGTCATAACTTCATAAGTATGATTCATAAGTAAGAAGGACCCATTTGATCTTGTTTTCTGTGCCATGACCCCTTCACATCCAGTGCTTCTGTCGCATATGTAGTGCAGTTTGTCACGATTCATAACACTAAATGAAAGATATGTTGTTAAACTACTATACTAGGATGAACTGACATTATCTAAAATGCCAAGCTCCCCCTAAATAACTAACAAACAACTGTGTGTGTGTGTGCGCAGGAGGCCAGCGGTGAGGAACATGAGGCTCCGGCTCAGGAGGAGGACGTTCCTGACGACACACAGGACGAATACTGAACACACATGCACTCAGTCAGAAAACTACTTTGGGTTCACTTTCTCAAACTCATGACGGTTTATTTCTCATTTGCTCTGGTGGTGAAGAAGTGAGACAAAGTGGCCAAATATTCAAAGGTGTCTTTTGTCCAATTTTAGTTTTCTTCATTAGCCCTGTTTAATTGCATCATGACTATTATGAACATGTATCTGACAGCAGCTTAAATGGTGAATCTTGTCCGTGTAAAGCCCTTGATAACGACCACTGCGCAGCAACCACGTTTGGTTTTTACTTTACCATACTTTTTCCATCTCACTACACCGATGAAAGAAAATTGATTTCTTAAGCCGTTTGTTTTTAGATGCGACATCAAATCATACAATTTTAAAATACTGCAATAAGAGTAGTTTAAAGAGCTACCAATACCATTTGTGAAATAAAACCTCCAGTTAGATTCCTTACAAAAACTCACCATTGGTTACTATAGTAAATTTTGCATTGGAATATAATGCATACGGAAACGTTATTCTGTTTTTCACCTTATTAGATTATATACAGTATATATATATAATTTTTTTATTTTGGCTAAATGGGTCTCAACTTCGCAGAGGTGGAAGCCAATCACAGTGTTTGATAGGAAGCATTTCATTTGAACTGTGCAATCGGTATTCTGTGTCTAAACATGTTTAACTTTATATGTACAGTAAAGAAACGGCCATCATCTGAAGAAAACAATGCATATTGAAGAATTTTTTTAACTGTCGTTCTAAAGCACAGGTTTTAGCGTAAGATCCTCTGAACAGAAAACATTCTCGTGATCTCCTGATACTCGTCAATATTCTCCACAGGTCAACGCTTATGTCATTTATTATTGTGTACAATGGAAAGGAATGTAAACATATGTACTGTTAATAATTATAAATAGACAATGTTTTTTTTTTATTTCCCTCACAGTATCTCCCCTTATGCATTCCCCAAATGTGTTGCATGTTTGCATTTTATTTGTGAATAACTTGACCTGCTTTTTACATATTTAATAAAAAAGAAGAAAAAAAAAACCTAACTATGTTAAATGTTTTTTTGTTTTTTTTATGTTTAACTTGCTGTTTTAAATCTCTGAAGATATGGATAGACTTGCACTAATAAAACCCTTTCATTTTCAAAAGGAAGAAATTATTGGTTTTTATTATGAATAAGTTGCCATTTATTTAGGGTAAAACGATTCGTTTTGTCCACTATTGTAGACATGCTTTATTTAATATCTATGAGATTATGCATACCACTGTTTTAAGTGGTTTAAATATCTTACATGGGACACCAACAACATTTCTTAAATATCAAATGAGGATGTGGTCATTAAAATAATAGAAATATACAAAATATACAACTCCTGAGACTCTCTTAAGGGGATTTAAAAAAATAAATAACACTTTTTCATAACAGCTGACATCAACATGTTTTATGGAAAAGGGAACATTAGGCATATTATTTTCAGTTAGTATTTTATTGATTTTCAATTTATTTTCATATGAACAAACGTCTTAAGAGAACAGAGTAGGATGTCTTTGAAAAGAAAAAGTGTTTGTTCGTTCATAATGATGATAAAAACCATTGCATCGATTTTGTACTATGTATTTATGTATTATTTTGGCAGCTTTGGAGTTCCATAATGCAGTAGCAGTGCTGAGCCTGCGAGCGTTACATGACTCTGATGACCGCCAGGTGTCAGTAGCGCGCAGCATAATAAACTAAAAGAGCGGGAGAGACGAACCGAAGAAGAAACTGACCGTGCAGTTTAGCGAACTACAGCCCAACAATGTAAACAGTTATAATAAGCCTTGTTTGAGGAAAATTTAAGTTATAACATGATGGCCAAGGTAAGCGATCAATAAAACACTTTGTAAACACACTTTCTCAAACTTTGTAGATGTTTGGGAGAACCACTTGTATACTTTTATTCGCTGTCATTCCATTCGAAGTGGATTTATCCACTAACGTTACACAACATGCAGAAGTAACGTTAATGAAAACTCCGTAGAACTAGTAATATAAATCACAAAATTAAGCTAGAGATAGAAAAACTAAAGCGACCAATATATTAATATACATATACATTTTCAGTAAAAAATTGACACACCTAACTTAACTTATTCTGTATTAATATTTTCCATATTTTAGATAAATAGCTGTCATGCAAACTGAAATAACATACGTTGTAAATTATGTAGTGACCATAATGTTAATCAAATAAAATCAAAACAAACTTATTTTCCAGTAACCTCCCTTTGTCTTACTTAACAAAAAAAATGTAAAGTGAACTATTTTATATAACACTCACCTAAAGGATTATTAGGAACACCATACTAATACTGTGTTTGACCCCCTTTCGCCTTCAGAACTGCCTTAATTCTACGTGGCATTGATTCAACAAGGTGCTGAAAGCATTCTTTAGAAATGTTGGCCCATATTGATAGGATAGCATCTTGCAGTTGATGGAGATTTGTGGGATGCACATCCAGGGCACGAAGCTCCCGTTCCACCACATCCCAAAGATGCTCTATTGGGTTGAGATCTGGTGACTGTGGGGGCCATTTTAGTACAGTGAACTCATTGTCATGTTCAAGAAACCAATTTGAAATGATTCGAGCTTTGTGACATGGTGCATTATCCTGCTGGAAGTAGCCATCAGAGGATGGGTACATGGTGGTCATAAAGGGATGGACATGGTCAGAAACAATGCTCAGGTAGGCCGTGGCATTTAAACGATGCCCAATTGGCACTAAGGGGCCTAAAGTGTGCCAAGAAAACATCCCCCACACCATTACACCACCACCACCAGCCTGCACAGTGTAACAAGGCATGATGGATCCATGTTCTCATTCTGTTTAGGCCAAATTCTGACTCTACCATCTGAATGTCTCAACAGAAATCGAGACTCATCAGACCAGGCAACATTTTTCCAGTCTTCAACTGTCCAATTTTGGTGAGCTCGTGCAAATTGTAGCCTCTTTTTCCTATTTGTAGTGGAGATGAGTGGTACCCGGTGGGGTCTTCTGCTGTTGTAGCCCATCCGCCTCAAGGTTGTGCATGTTGTGGCTTCACAAATGCTTTGCTGCATACCTCGGTTGTAACGAGTGGTTATTTCAGTCAAAGTTGCTCTTCTATCAGCTTGAATCAGTCGGCCCATTCTCCTCTGACCTCTAGCATCAACAAGGCATTTTAGCCCACAGGACTGCCGCATACTGGATGTTTTTCCCTTTTCACACCATTCTTTGTAAACCCTAGAAATGGTTGTGCGTGAAAATCCCAGTAACTGAGCAGATTGTGAAATACTCAGATCGGCCCGTCTGGCACCAACAACCATGCCACGCTCAAAATTGCTTAAATCACCTTTCTTTCCCATTCTGACATTCAGTTTGGAGTTCAGGAGATTGTCTTGACCAGGACCACACCCCTAAATGCATTGAAGCAACTGCAATGTGATTGGTTGATTAGATAATTGCATTAATGAGAAATTGAACAGGTGTTCCTAATAATCCTTTAGGTGAGTGTATATATACATACATATATATATATATATATATATATATATATATATATATATATATATATATATATATATATATATATATATATATATATATAATCCATATCCATATCCATGTTTGTGTGTATGTGGTTTCAGCGTAAGAGAAACCTGGACATGAGGTGTGTGTTATTCCCAGACGATTTGAAGGACACTTTCAGAAAGGCGGGAAAACCCTCTGCCAGAACATCCACTCCTGCCACCAAGAGCTGGGAGAGATGCGGGGACAGTTTCCTGGACACATCTGTCGTCCAGGTGTGTTACGCTACGTAGACCTCACGTCGTGCTATTGCTCTTCTACACACATGCACTGAACGTCGTGTGTTTGTATTTCAGAAGCTGCAAACATCAGAGAAGAAGAGCAGAAATGCACATAATGTGGCGCTGGCGTCTGTTTCTGGTAACACAACCAATTGATCAATCTATAAAGTGTGAAATTAATAGTCATTCAGAGATTCATAATTAGATGAGAAGTGCAACAATATCATCAATAAGATATTCTGTTCCATATATTTAGACTACTATTAAATTTAGGGCTTGGTAAGATAAAAAAAAAAAAAATGTTTTTGGGAAAAAAAGTCTTGATTTTTTTTTGTTTGTTGGTAAAACTAATATTATGAAGTATTATTTCAATTTAATACATATTAATATGTTTTCTATTTGAATATATTTTAAAATGTAATTTTTTCCTGTGATCAAAGCTGAATTTTCAGCATCATTACTCCAGTCTTCAGTGTCACATGATCCTTCAGAAATCATTCTAATATGATGATTTGCTGCTCAAGAAACATTTATTATTATGATCAATGTTGAAATCATTTGTGCTGCTTCATATTTTTAAGGATTCTATTATAAATAGGAAGTTCAAAAGAACAGCATTTATTTGAAATAGAAATCTTTTGTGATAACTTAAATGCGTCCTTGTTGAATAAATGTATTGATTTAAGGGAAAAGAGATGCTGGTACAGATGAACCGGTTCACATTGCCTGGAGCTCCAGTGAAGAGGAAGAAGCAGACAATGATAGTCATCCTCCTCCTCGACTGACTGTCACACAGGCACCACATCGGCCCAGAGCGCACAAACAACATCCTGTTGACTATCACAGGAGTCTGCGGATGTTCAGCACTGGCGTAGGTGAGAACAGAGTTGCTTTTGATGATGAATTGTTATGCAATGGTCTAGAGGTACAGGGGTCTAACATTTAAAATTGAGTGGTGTGCTGTACAAAGACCCACAAGTCCATATGAATACCGTGCAATAAGCGGATACATTTATTCAGTACAAAAAGGAAATAGGTAAGAGTGAAGCAAAAACACCCACAAAGAATATAAATATATATACAGTGGTTATTTACATTAATTTGTAGGATTAACAATACTACAAGGAGGAAGAGGGGACGCGGGCGGCGCCAAAGAAAAGAAAATAATAAAACCAAACGAAGTCTGACTTTAACCTAACTAAGAAAAATTAAGAAAGAAAAGAAATAAGTCTACATGACGCCCTAACTGATCTTCACTGACTAATCTAAAACCAAAAGTACATGGGGTGGCACTTGCCCCTAACCTAATGTACCAACACAAATTGAAACCTCTACGTGTTGCAGTGTATGTCACGTGACATTCTTACCTGTCCGCCTCTTCCAGGCCTAGTAACATACCGTGTGAACACTGTACAAACTATGTTACATACAAAGGGGAAGAATGTCACGTGACATTCTTACCTGTCCGCCTCTTCCAGGCCTAGTAACATACCGTGTGAACACTGTACAAACTATGTTACATACAAAGGGGAAGAAACGAATACAAGAATGGCTTTTAAACATACACTTAAGTCAAGCAACACAAACAAAAGGGTTTACAACAATAAACAGGATAATGTGGGAAAATAACGGACATCGACAAAAAGCAGCGTCTCTAGAGAGAGGTCCGGCGTGCTCTTTTATCTGAGGTCATCTTTTCCCATTGGCGATAGACTTCAGCGGCTGATGAAAATTGACAGACTACTGGACCAATCACTGGTACCTAAGAAAGTGAAAGTAAACTAGAAAAGCGGGGAGAGAAACAAAGAAAAACACGCACACGCAACACAAGGACGTAACAGTATGAATACACCAGGAGTTTAATTTGACCCGTAGTTTCAGGGTTCAACAATAAGGGTGGCTTGCTGGCCCAAGGCGAGTGTGACAGGGTTTTGGGCCATCATGTATGCATATTTTTGATCATGTACGCATATTTTTGCTTTGCACAATTTAAAACGTTGTGAATTTTGCTTGTCAACTAGGTTAAATTATCTGACTGGCTACATTGCCATCATTTTCTAGGTGTTTATGGAACTCATGGCTGTCTTAGAGTTGCCTTCTATAATTTCTGGCTATTATTGAAAATTGTCTTTTTAAAGTAAAAATAGTTTAATAGGGAAATGTAAAAAAAAAAAATCAAGATTTTTTAAATAATTTAAAATAAATGTAATAATTATAAATCAAACATTAGAAATGTAAAATTATGAATCTAAAAAAAAAAGTATAATTAAATAAATGGCATGTAAAAATTTGAACTACTATCCTGAACATTGCAAGCAACAAAAAAAAGATCCTTACTCTTTTAAATACATATGTTGAATCATAAAATGAACAATATCAGATGAAATCCCAAAAAATACAATATGCAGTTGCTCTAGATGGCAGAATTTAATAGAAGTTAGCTTGGCTGTAGTAAAGAATATAGTTTTGATTTCCTTATATCAGCATTCCTTATTATTTCTTAGTTAAAGAGTATTAAAGTTCATATTACTCAAACAAGTGTAGTGTGATTATTACTTGATAAGTGCTATCAGGAATGTGGAATGATGTAAAAATGTTCTCGTACAATCAAAACTTTGCGGTTGCAGTTCTAGATGTTCATAACTGTAGTTTAATATGTAATCCAGATAACACATGACATTATCTGCTGCATTTCCCTCAGAGACAGATGACCTGCCCTCTATTGATTCAGACAGCGAATTAGAGGAGGACAATTCAGAGGACAATTCAGCTTCAAAAGAGCACAGTGACTTTCTAAATCCTGTTCCGGTAAGTCAAGTCAAGTCACTTTCATTTATATAGCGCTTTTAACAATATAGATGGTTTCAAAGCAGCTTTACAGTGATAATAGGAAATTACAGTGACAGAGATTGTTTTGGCTTTACAGCAGCTCTAGAATAAAGTCATTGTCCAGCTAAAGTTAGTTTTGATTGATTGATTCACTTCCGTTACAAAGATCAATAGTTATTAACTTAGGGGCCGCTAACACGACACCGTTCTAACAGAAAACACTCGAAACGTATAGTTTTACATTGGCAGAATAATTTTACATGTATTAAAAGTAATTTCATGTTAACTTTAAAAGAAGAACACAAATATTTTTTAATGGGGGGAAAAAGGAAAATATTAAAAGACAGATTTAAGGAGAGAAATGTGATCGGGTGAGATATATAGGCACACGGTTGTTCAGTAGGGGGCGCTAGGATTCCTCGAATGAGACGTCTTAAGCGCTCACCAAGGTTCTCAATGTCCCTGCTCCTTTTAGGACTGACCTTTGGCTCAAATATTTATTTGCAACCTTACTTGGTATTAGTTTATTAATATTTGGCATTTTATGTCACTCAAGTCATCTGATTATAAGATCAAATGTGGCTCAATGTCATATTATTTTCCAAAACAACATGACACATGAAATGAAATAATAATAAGACATTACTTTAATGTAATTAATGCTTGTCTAACTCAGATCTGTTGTTTTGCCAGTGCACACAATGCGTCTAATTTCCCCTCTGCATCTTATAATGGTATATTGTGACCTGGTTTCACAGACAAGGCTTAGATTAAGCCAGGATTAGGCCTTAGTTCAATTAGGGCATTTAAGTAGCTTTTATAAACATGCCTTAGAAAAAAACATTACTGGTGTGCATCTTGAGACTAAACAATGACATTGACACATTTTAAGATATTTTAGTGCAAGTTGCTTTTAGTTAAAACAGCTTAAACATGCATTTTAGCCTGGGATAGGCTTAAGCTTTGTCTGTGAAACCAGCCATATGTGTAGTACATATTATCTGAAAGCCGAAGTGAAGTAGTCTTAGACATGCTAAATGAAATAAAGCTAAATGAAGTATCTTTAGATTAGATTAGATTTAGATTAGAAATATACCCTTCATCATTAAAGGCATTAGTTCACCCAATAATGAAATTTCTGTCAGTAATTACTCACCCTCATGTTGTTCCAACCCCGTAAGACTTTCGTTCATCTTCAGAACACAAATTAAGATATTTTTGATTAAATCTGAGAGCTGTCTCACTCCTCCATAGGCTTCTATGTTATTGAAGCTTGCTGGCCCAGAAAGTTAGTAAAGACAACGTTTAAAATAGTCCAAGTGACTACAGTGGCTCAACCTTAAGTTGATCAAGCGATGAGAATACTTTTTGTGCGCAAAAAAACAAACAAAAATAACAATTTTATTCAACTATTAATTTTCTTCTGTGTGGGCCTCTGTGTGAGTTCACGTAGTGTAACAGCGCAGCGCTTCTGGGTTGTACGTCACACACATCACACACATGACCAGCGTCGGCCAATAGTGAGCATACGTTCTGACGTACAACACAGAAGCGCTGCGCTGTTACACTACGTGAACTCACTCAGAGGTCTCCGATTTAATCAAAAATATCTTAATTTGTGTTCTGAAGATGAACGAAAGTCTTACGGGGTTGGAACAACATGAGGGTGAGTGATTACTAGGGCTGGACCCGAATATTCGAATAATCGTTCGGTGGGTTGGTATTCGATTTGAAAATTTGACATTCAAATATTTTTTTTTTTTTTTTTTGCACACCTGGGATCCCCCGCGAAACGGTTCTCATTCGCGCTTGAATAAGGCCGGCGACTCACTGGCTGCGTGGCGTGTCCGTTTTTATTTCGGCTCCCATGTTAACAGGTTGGAGTTTGCACACTGCCTGCGTGAAACACGCGTCTCAGGCGCGGCTCGAGCCACGCGGAAAATGCGTGAATGCTAGAAATAGAACCGGAGTTTGTATGGACCGAAGTGCATGCCTGAGCTTGTGTTTTGGGTTAAAGGAGAACTCCGGTCAATTTTAACATTGAGCTCATTTTTTTGTAAATTTGGAGTGCTGTCAGTACAGAGAACAACGACAAAAATCGGTGTTGCCTACACCGTGTTATCCTCTTTTTAAAATTTGCACCCTGTTGACTTCAATGGGGCAAGTTTTAAACCTGCTTTTAGCCTCTTAACATCCTTGATGTGTCATTACAAGTGCACAGGTCATGTGAGTGATTCCTTTAGAGTGAACACGGTGAATCTGACTACAGTAGATGTGAAAGATAAGAATAAAAATGATAATAATTCAGCCAGCGCTCATACCTGTATTTACATCCTGTTTTCGGTCAAAGTCCAAAGTAGTCGATTGTCGAGTTCACGCGCATGATCATAGGTAACTAAACCTATGCGCGTGAACTCGACAATCGACTACTGTGGACTTCAACCGAAAACAGGATGTAAATACAGGTATGTGCGCTGGCTGAATTATTATCATTTTTATTCTTATCTTTCACATCTACTGCAGTCAGATTCACTCGTGTTCACTCTGAAGGAATCACTCACATTGGCTTACTGACAGCTTTGACACACAACATGAGGGCGCGCCGCAGAGGATAATGGGTAATTCGCGAAACGGAAACCCATCTATAGGAACTCCCCGTGACGTTAGTGTACGCTGATGACCGAACGCACGCAAAACACCAGCACCCGCCATTTTTAAAACAGCTAGAATGTAAACACACAGATTATAGCCTATATATTTACTCCATAAACGAACTATACAAACATGGAAAACAGTGATAGATGGGTCTCTAAACCTTTATGCTGAAGAGAAAATCCAATGCAACTTTGAGGGGACCAAGTCAAACATGATTATGTATTTCTGCCCAGCTAGCAACACTGGACATCAACCACACGGCATAGGCTAATGACCTTTTTTTTTCATATACTGTCTACTTTCTATAACAGTTCTATCTAATAACATATTAAACAGTACTGTTAGACAGATCGCTAACTAATAAACACAGAGAATGCGAGCATTGTTTGCTCTGGCGTTCTCAGCGCCGCCAAAATAAAGGTCCGTCGCGCCGTCAAAATAAAAGTCACCGTGCTTGCGTCACTCCCTTACCCCTCCTACCAGTTCCTATGGCCACTTGGCCAGTGCGAACGCAGACAGCAAAACCGAGTTTGGGGGAGAGTAGTTCTTAGAACTGTTTAGAAGTGGACAGTTCCTAGAACTAAGTTCCTGTAACTACTTGGTCGGAAAGCGGCTATTTACTCACCCTCATACGGCTTTCGTGAGAAATGTCTCAGTATTCGAAGAATGTTACAACTGCTTTTGTCTATACAAAGAAAGTCAGTGGGGTCCAAAACATCATTGGATCCCTTTGACTTTCATTGAATGGACAAAAGCATTTGCAACATTCTTCCAAAATATCCAAATTCTTTTGTGTTCAAGTCATGCAGTTTTGGGAATGACAAAATGGTGAGTGAATGATGAATTTTCATTTTGGGATGAACCATTTCAAATATATCCTGATTTAATGTTTTAGGACAGGAACGTTATTCCCAACATCTGTGTCATCAGGCATGACATCATGAAGTAGTTTACCTTATGCTAGTGATCTTTGACCATGATTATCATAATTCATCATGATGCATTGTGTTGCCAGTAATCGTGACATGAACTGCAATTCCATTCAGACTGTGCTGGCTTCTAGATAGTTCCAGATATGATTGTAAAGTGCTTTGGGTGTACCGTAGAACATAGTAAAGTGCTAATTAAATGATTCATTCATTCATTCATTCATTCATACATTCTGCTTCCTGGAAGGGCAGTGATAGGCAAGTTTGTCATGTTAAAGAGATGTTATCCAGAACTGTACTGTCTAATTAATAGTTTGCATCACATCACACATTGTTTAAACATTCAAAAGTTTCCTTGTAGTTTAGTCTGTTTTTTTGGCATAGATCCAAATAATAATTCAATAACACCCAAGATACAGATTCAGATTTTTAGAGTTCCTTTGTCATCGGAAATGCTTGGGTCATCGGATAAAAAAAGAATTAACCTAACCCTAATAATAAATATATTTATTTAAAAATTAATTACATTTAAAACATAATATAAAATGTTAATATAAAAAAAAAAAAAAAATGATATAAATAATTCAATCATTAATTATTCAATATGAAATATTACTCACAGAAAAAAAAATGCAGTTGTTTCAGATCATGTTTATCTTTGTGAGTGAACCCGTATTTAATATATTTCTTTAAATAATATTTTCTTTTAACCTTTGTTTTGTTCATGGTTTCTGAGGATGAGGGTATGTCACTGAACCTGTCCATGCTGTCATCTATATTGTTTATCTATCATTGCCAAACGACAGGTGAATTTGTGCCAAAATGACAGAGTTTGATTGAATGCCTTTGACGTCAACAACAGAAGAATTATGTGCATTTAACATTGTATTTTTAATGTTTTTTTCTGCTGATCAGAACGGACCAGTTTTTTTGGGGGATAAAAAGAAAAAGTTGAGAATCACTAATGTAAAACATCTTTTAAACATTATTTTTGAATTTCCTCAAGGTGACACTAAGGGTTTGAATGAATGATGCTGAAACGTCTGTCAGCCTCGGTCTCATCCAGATCACAGCTATGTTTAGCACTTACTCCCATGCCTCCTTTTTAAAGTGTATTTTAAATCAGCCCTGCTTCCTGGATTCAAGATTGAAACCATTTGTTTAAAAAAAAAATGATTGTTTACTTGCCCGGCTTTCACAGAAAAATCGCTTTGGGTCCATTTACAGGAAGAGTGGAAAAAACACATGCGTCTAGACATAATGTGTTTATTGCACAATAATTGTCTTAATTTCTCAATTTACTACACCTTTGTTTCTACCCATAATCGATTTCCTTATTTCTTCCTGCAATTGCAAATCAATCTCGGGCGTCCTTGGCGCTGACACGCTTTTCTGTGGCCTGGCACCCTCTCCGTTCAGCTCCGTGATCGTCCTGTTCCCGCTGGTTTGGGAACTGCCCCTATATGACGTATCTGCAATGATAGATTTGATAGAGCGAAAAGTTTGTGTACTCCTCCATTCATTTTGAGCCAGTGCAGGGTGAACACATTTTTGAGCCCGGGCCAGGAACATAGTGTACTGCAGAGAGAGAGAGAGAGAGCGAGAGAGAGCGCGTGTAGTGCACTGTTCGCTGGCAGGCTGCCCTGCAGGGTCAAGTTGATTCAAATAAAAGAGTGTGTAGGCTGTTTGGCGGGCTGGAATGCCGTTCGTGTCTCCACATGACAAGGAGGCAGCCGATTTTTTTCCACGAGAAAACCAGTTTGTGACAATGCAGCCACACAAACACTCTCACACACAAAACCCCCTCCCATTCCTATACATCTGTCTTTTACGACCTGTCATACGGTAAATGACTCGTATATCACATATCATCGGGTCTCATGACGGCCCTGGTCTTATCTACAGGTCTATCTTTGGAATTTATCTTCTCTGTCTTTGTCTATTGTTTGCTTGAGGGTGTGTGCTTTGTCAGGGCTGGATGTCCCTCGTCACATCTCACAGATTGACTTGTAGATTTTCCCATAATGCATTTGGAATCAATTCTTTCATTTTCACAAACGGTTGTAGAATTTGCTTGTGTCACAGCACGGGGTCTGTTTACATCTGACCACTTCATGCGCTTTCTCTGATCGGATAGCTTTGATTTCCCAGTGTTCGGTCCACAACAGAGCATGAGAAAAATGCATATATGGATAACGTGTTCCTCTGGACTGTCTATGGAAAAGTTTATATATATATATATACAAATAAATAAATAAATATATACACTGCCGTTCAAAAGTTTGAGATCAGTAATATTTTTGATGTTTTTAAAATAAGTATTTTCTGCTCACCAAGGCTGCATTTATTTGATAAAAAACAGTAATATTGTTAAATATTATGACCATTTAAATAACTGTTTTCTATTTTAATATATTTTAAAATGTAATTTATTCCTGTGATCAAAGCTGAATTTTCAGCATCATTACTCCAGTCTTCAGTGTCACATGATCCTTCAGAAATCATTCTAAAATGCTGATTTGATGCTCAAAAAACATATTTTCATACTTATTATCAGTGTTGAAAACAGTTATGGACATTTTTTTTCAGGATTCTTTGATGAATAGAAAGTTCTATCTGAAATGTAACATTATAAATGTCTTTACTGTAACTTTTGATCAATTTAAATGCATCATTGCTGAATAAAATGATTGATTTATTTTATTTCTTCCCCTCCAAAAACAATTCTCACTGACCCCAAACTTTTGAACGGCGGTCTATAATGTTACAAAAGCTTTCTGTTTCAGATAAATGCTGTTCTTTTGAACTTTATATGTATATACCGTTTAGATTCAGTCTTTCTATATATTAAGAAAATCTCTAGTTCATCGTTGAATGTAAGTCTTTGACATTTTATTTTTTACTCCTGTTTTGTCGCCGATTTATTATTTATTTGAAGAAACCCTTAACCCTAAGTATGAGCAATAATACCAGTGATTCTTGCCTTAGCGAACACCAATACTCACAAAGCCAGTGATTTTAGATGTAGTAACTAAAAGGCAAGTGTCGTACGTAGGAAGAATGGGTAGGAGTTGCGTGTGGATTCAGAGATCAGTGGCAGTACTTAAGAAGAGTGATTCAAAGCCTTTTCCAGAGGCCAGAGGTTGAAATGAATGCAGTGCTGGATAGGCAGACACGTAGACCCTTTGGGAATTACCATATGTGCAGCAGGATAGATTTAATGGGAGATCACTTAGTTCTTGTTTTGTTTTGTTTTTGCATCCCACCTTTGCCCTTCTCACTTATTTTCTTCTCTAGCATGCATGTGAAATGTGAATTTGAATGATGATTGTGTTGTACAAGGTGCTGGCTCATAGATATTCAGATTTTTGGCTTTGTTTTGGTGGCCCTTAGCCATCTGTAATGACTTGTTTTTGTTCATTTTTAAGGCTCAGCTTAATACTGTGTTGGCTTTCATATCACAGCATGATGTTTTTGTGTGTGTGAATAAGGTGAAAACACAGGCTGCCATATTTTTGTAACACCTGTTTTGTCCATAATTTGACTTTGTCACCATGGCGGCAGCCTGCCAGGCGGCGTCACTCAGGTACCATAATTTGTGTAATTGTGAACCGAGAGTTTGAAGAGATTGAAGGGTGTATTGTATTCCTTAAAAGTCTTTGGAAACTTTCAATTGCAATATTATGTCAATGTTATTAAGGCTTGCATTCCTGAAATCAGTTCCTCTGTGGGTTTATCGCTGTGACTTTGCACTTTTAATGTTCATTTTATAGTCAAACATTAAAGGGATAGTTCACTCAAAAATGAAAATGTTGTCATCATTTACTCACCATCAAGTTGTTTCAAACCTGTATGAATTTCTTTCTTCTGCTGAACACAAAAGAAGATATTTTGAAGAATGTTGGTAACCAGAGAGTTGATGGACCCCATTATTCTTTTTCCATACTTTGGAAGTCAATGGGGTCCATAAACTGTCTGGTTGCCAACATTCTTCAAAATATCTTCTTTTGTGTTCAGCAGAAGAAAGACATTCATACAGGTTTGGAACAACTTAAAGGACAAGTTCGGTATTTTACACTTAAAGCCCTGTTTACAGATCGTTTCTGATGAAATAGAACGGTTAAGATTAAAATTTGGACACATGCTGCTGTCCCGAGAATTTTAGGTTTCTTTCGCTTTCCCCAAAACCTCTAGAATGGGTGTATAGGTGCACTGGAACAATCCTTCATAAAACGCATTAAACTTTCGTTTACAAAGACGTGAAACTCACCGAGTGGTCAGGGTGG
>NC_137146.1:5096475-5193695 GCF_949319135.1 Squalius cephalus
TACAGTTGGAGGAGTAGGCTGTAAAAACCTACGAGTGTGATTCAGGTGACAACAGGACTTAATTGTCTCAGCCGAAGCGACAGGAAACCACAAACACAAACACAATGCAGACACAGTCACACACCTTACGTTTTCATTTTCCATGGTATAACGGATTTCTTTTCAAACAGTGCCCTACTAAGGGGTCTTCAAGCATGTGTAGTTTGTTTGTGTGGAGGTTTAAAGAAGTTAACGTTCCAGTTGAAAGTGGAAATTCAAGAGAAAACTTATGAGGAAATTAAACGTGTGTGTGATGCACTGCAAAGTTGTTTAATAAATAGTATAATAAATAAAATAATTAGTTAAATACAGTTGTTATTCATCTAAAAAAATAAAATAATAATTATCGGAAATGTAGTGGTTTAATGATATTCTAGCCTTGAATGTCTGTCTTTCCATGTTAACTGATTCATTGCATTGCATGCTTGTGGATGTAATGCAAGCTGACTAAGATGACCTCTGAATTTAGTTCTCAAGCCATTTCCATTCACTTCTACTTGTGGAAAAATGATTTAGGGTGACTGGACATAGTTTATGGACAGCTTTGCAACTGGCATAATTCCTTTAGAAAATTCCACAGCCTGAGGAACACATCTCCCACTCACTTCTTGCCCGTTGAAAGATTTATTATTATCTATTTTTAACGCACAACATATTAGCTGATAAATCACATATCAGTATGTGCATTTAACAACTTGTTAATTTCCTTTTCCATTACTGTTTTTAGCACTGTTTTCCCCCTGAAAAAAGCCAGTGTTCCTTGTGTTTTTGTTTTGCATGTGATTGCATGGAGTAAACATAGCCTGTTTCTCTCGCTGCTTTAAATTTTTCGCTAAAATTTCCATTACACATCGTTTAGAAGTTCTTCTCTGAAGTCTTGGCTGTGCTCGCCATGATTTCAGCTGAGTCAATTGTGTTCATGTGTCCAGTCGAGGGGGCCAAGTTTTCCTCAAACAGTCAGCATGGGAATATATCCCGTCAGAGAGCTGGATTTTGTTTCATTTCCTCAGAACTGACTGAAATGAAAAAGTTGAGACCGCGCCAGTGTGAGTTTTCACAGCATAACCCAAAATATCCTGCTGCTGTTATTAATTTACTGGGCCTGTATCGTATCTGTGTTGTTTTGCAAAACTTAATGACTTTGAGAAGGAAACGATCTTTCAGATGCTGGTAATCTAATAAAATGTAAAGCTTACTTATATGCTAATTGTTCATGTATACAGTATAGTACTTAACTGTATTTAAAAATATAGTTTTAGTTGTTAAAGGAGAACTCCGGTCAATTTTAACATTGAGCTCATTTTTTTGTAAATTTGGAGTGCTGTCAGTACAGAGAACAACGACAAAAATCGGTGTTGCCTACACCGTGTTATCCTCTTTTTAAAATTTGCACCCTGTTGACTTCAATGGGGCAAGTTTTAAACCTGCTTTTAGCCTCTTAACATCCTTGATGTGTCATTACAAGTGCACAGGTCATGTGAGTGATTCCTTTAGAGTGAACACGAGTGAATCTGACTGCAGTAGATGTGAAAGATATGAATAAAAATGATGTTAATTCAGCCAGCGCACATACCTGTATTTATTTCCTGTTTTCGGTCGAAGTCCAAAGTAATCGATTGTCGAGTGATAATAGGTAACTAAACCAATGCGCGTGAACTCGATAATCGACTACTTTGGACTTCGACCGAAAACAGGAAATAAATACAGGTATGTGCGCTGGCTGAATTAACATCATTTTTATTCATATCTTTCACATCTACTGCAGTCAGATTCACCGTGTTCACTCTGAAGGAATCACTCACATTGGCTGTGCACTTGTAATGACACATCAAGGATGTTAAGAGGCTAAAAGCAGGTTTAAAACTTGCCCCATTGAAGTCAACAGGGTGCAGATTTTAAAAAGAGGATAACACGGTGTAGGCAACACCGATTTTTGTCGTTGTTCTCTGTACTGACAGCACTCCAAATTTACAAAAAAATGAGCTCAATGTTAAAATTGACCGGAGTTCTCCTTTAAGCCAAAATTTGGACTTAAATTGTGACATGGACAAATATACTGTCCATGTACAGATGTACAGTTTCATACATACATTTGTTTGACCCAAGCTGACAGGCCAGGTGTCCTGACGCTGAGGATTCTGGGAGTTCGAGAGGAATGTGGCATGCAGGCAACAGTGTGTGACAGGCTGCCAGAGGGGGAAAGGTGTGTGGCTCTTTTCAACAAAGCCACGGCCGCCCAGCTACAACCTGTGCCCGGAGACATCGTCCACATCTACCCACCATGGTCGGTTCTGTTCCTTAACATTTCGCCATAAAATATCAGAAATAGCATTCGTTTATTATCTCTGACAATCACAGTCGATACTTTTATTTTTTTTTGTTCAAACAATCTTTGGCAATTTATGGATTACTGACATAATACACTAGATTTTGTCATTTAAATACATATATGTATTAAATTTTGTGTATTATCAGTAGTGCTTGCTCAAGCATTTGAACAAACTTTAACTATAATTATCAAACTTGTACTACGGACATGTATGATGCTTCAGATTGTGTGGATTGTTGAAGAAAGGTGCACTATTTACTCTTGTGATTTGGACTTTTAATTTTCAACTAGAAATCTATAAAATTGGCACAAAATACACTTTCAACTCCTAGTAATCACACAGAACACATTTTTTTCTTTATTAAATACTTTGATTATAATCAATATAGTTGTATTAAACATTATATTTCTATTCAAGTCAAGTCACCTTTATTTATATAGCGCTTTATGCAATATTGTTTCAAAGCAGCTTTACAGTGATAACATGAAAATGATTCAATGATGCAAACAAAGTTCATTTTTCAGTTCGGCTCTGTGTCATTGTTCAGCTGAAGTCAGTTCAGTGTTGATTCAGTTCCATTGTGAAGTTCCATCAATTATTAAATGAGTTAATTTCATCTTTAAAACAGTGGTGTCATTCTTGGCGACAGTATTCTTAGATATTTTTCTAATGCAAACAACCTGTTTGTTTACATTTTATTTGTTTATTTTCTTAATATTTCATATAGTTAGTTTAATTTTTTAATTCAATTTTTTTGGTTTTCAAAGCTTCATTTCTAATTCATTTTCTGCTTTGTTTTGCCAGCTGGATTTTTTTTTTTTTTTTTTCAAGATTACTTGTATTACGTAGCATTGATGCACATTTCCCTATAATTTCTTCTATGATAATTAGTGATGAATCACTGTTCGAGCAGTAAGCCGCAGGTTGGCAGGAATGGTCTTGCTGTGTGCAGCCGTGTGTTTTGCACAGAGCTGATAAGAGCGAGAGGCCTGTGGGGCTGAAGGTGACAGAGACAGACGAGCCAGTCTCCATCTGTGTGGGAGGACCACAGATCCCCGGATCAGGACTCACCGGAAGCCAGAGTCCCGCCCCTCTCATTCTCTCCCCCGTATCGCCCCCATGTAGCGTAGCTCCCACGTCATTCCTCAGCTCCAGGGAATGGCCTGCATACCTCTTCCTGGCAGCTCTGAGCTCATTTCCAGCAAGCTGGGAAAAAACATTGCTGGATCCTTTTTCTTCCCTTGCCTTTTTCTTTCTCTGGGTTTTTTTTTTTTTTTTTTTTTTTGTGAGGAGCGTTAGGCTGCGGATCACAATAACTGTGACAGAGGCCAGAGAGCTGAATAGAAAACACATGCAGCACAGTGTGCTGCTGGCACAGTTTCTCCTCTTGTCTCATTTGCTCTCTTTTTTTTTCTCTCCCTCTGCGGAGTGTTTGCTTTAAGGGCAGGCTTAGTTGACCCTGGAAAGTCCAAGAGTTCATTTTACCCTGGAAAGTCCACCAGATTGACTCCAATTTGGCCCCCATAGTTTGCAGAAAATGGGCGGCAGATGATAACACTTTACTTATCGTCAAATATATTTAAAAACCTGTGGGTAGTTGAGTAATGTAGACATGGAGGTTTTATTTTATTTTATGTCAAATCGCATGAATGCAAGACATTTTTTTTTTTAAACTCTAATGTTTAGTCATTTTTATTTTTTTTGTGTGCTTTTTTCACTTCAATGAAATACCTGTGCAAGTGTGACACAGTGTTGGGCAAAATTCCAAAAGTAAGAATTGACTTCCATTCATTTCATCAGTTGGAATTTTAATTGATTTGTCCACACCTCTCAGGAAGTTGAATTGGAATTAAATGATTCAGAGTAATCCAAAAGGTAATGGCATTAATTTCCATTAAAAATGTTATATAATATAAAATATTATAATATATTTTATAATATAATATGTTTTTTTTATATTTTAAATATATTTATTTATTTATAATATATATTTTATATCGTATAATATATAATATTTTTTAAAAATAGCTAATGGTGACACAACTTAATTTCAAACAAGTTTGTTTTGACAAACCTTTTTAATTTAAAATGACTGTTGAGACCGGGTCACACCAGAAACAATAACTATAAAGATTACTATATTAGTGTCCATATCAATGCACGATAATGTTCTGTTTATTATAAGTGCGTGCTGCAGTTTTGTCATCTACCACTTTAAATGCTCAAACTCTTAAAAAGGCTATCGAGAATTAAATCACAGATGAACCTTGAACATTTTGTGCTTTTAGAATTCCCATCAATTTGATCATAGTTTCAATTATTTTCTGTCTATTATGGTGGTATAATTGGTTCTCAACTGGTTTTGCTTCAGGACTCTGATTTTACATTGGATATCAAGATTCATCGCACGAAAGTAAACAAGAATGTCCTTAAAATCAAATGTCCTTTCTAACCTGTCCAAGTGACAGGGGAATTTGAACCAAAATGATTGGATGCATGGCTGTCAACAATGACAACAAAAGATATGTGAAGCATTTTCTTCTCCAAACTGATAACCCCATTGTTATTTTAAAAATACTTATTTGGCTCCCCTAACTCTGCATATATAGTTAGTCTCAGTTTATATTTTGCATTTACCACCATTTGAGGACTACCGTCTTAGATTTGACATACATTAAAGGGATAGTTCACTTTGAAATTAAATTTTGGTATGTTTTAGCTTACCTCAAGGGCATCCAAGATGTAGGTGTCTTTGTTTCCGCAGTAGTTTCAATTTTGATATTTTTAGGTCAAACCGTTCTTGTCTGTCAGTCGTATAATGCAGGTCTGTGGTCACCACCTCAAAGAGCATGCACAGAGAAGTCCAAATTAAACAATTCCCCATCGTAAGTACACATTGATGGCCTAAGACACGAAACGAGCGGCTTGTGTGAGAAAACGAACAGTATTTATATCGTTTTTACCTCTTATACACAGCCACGTCCAAGTGATCTGAGGGCGCGCGCGCTTCCTGGTGTGTGACGTGTGCGTGCGTTCTGGCTTAGTCTGCGCAAGCGCCAGAAAGTGTACAAGAGGTAAAAACGATATAAATACTGTTCGTTTTCTCACACAAACCGCTCGTTTCGTGTCTTAGGCCATCAATGTGTACTTACGATGGGGAATTGTTTAATTTGGACTTCTCTGTGCATGCTCTTTGAGGTGGTGACCATAGACCTGCATTATATGACTAACAGACAAGAACGGTTTGACCTAAAAATATCAAAATTGAAACTACTGCGGAAACAAAGACACCTACATCTTGGATGCCCTTGAGGTAAGCTAAAACATACCAAAATTTAATTTCAAAGTGAACTATCCCTTTAAAGTCAAAAATTGAAAATCCAAAGCAGTTTGGTTAATTATGTACAGCCTGTATTGGTGTATTTCTGATGACCAATTCCATCGCACACAAGAACACACACACACACATACACGTTGTTCCCAGCTCATTCATGGTTCAGCTATGAAGGAAATACCTGTCATCACTAGGTTGTGATTACACCTGTGCCGCACCCTCACCTGTTTGTGTCAGCTCTGACGTCAGCACACTCTTAAGTTTGTACATAACTTCCTTCTCCAAACCACCGGAAATACATTCATACGTATGTCCCGATCGTCACGTGACACTATTTGCAGTGAGATTAACAAATCTCTCTTAAGACTTTGTTTCCTGTGCAACTGATCTCTAACACTTTGTATTTTTATTTGTATATCATTTACGAGAAAGGATATTTCTTCATTTTTTTGTAAGAAATTACATTTATGTTGTTCCGGGAGTACTTAATTTTTATTTATTTTTTTATTTATTGAAATTGTTCATAATATTATAGTTTATCATTTAATATATGCATAAAGTATGTAGAGACCAAAAAAGATTAAACAAATATCTTGTTTGTGTGATATATTACAGAAGTTAGTTTAGAGCTGTAATATATTTATTTATTTATTCATCAGTTCTTTCTGATTCTCGAATCTGATTGGCTGAGAGCCTTATTCCCCTGTATCAGCACTGGAACCGTTTCACTCTTTGGCATCACTCCGCTTGGCGTGGCAGACGAGCAAATACACAATATTTCAAAATCACATAAAATGTTGCTTATAAATTATAATATTACAATTATTTGATTCATTATTAGTTTTTGCACATTGTAAAAATTAGATTTAATGAAAATCCGATTTTTTTTTTTTTTTTTTTTTTTTGGTGGTGATTTTTTTTTTTACCTGTCAGTCTTGGATTGTCAAAGACTGTAATTTTCTTTCCTATTCTTCCTAGGCTGACAGCATGTTGAAAAAGCGCCTGTTTGCATTAGGGTGGAGACCACCCCACCTCCCACCCCCCTCCCTCCTGTGTAAACTTGTCTTTGCTGGCTGCCCTGAAGCTGTTGGCTGAAGTTCATGAGGTTCAGTGAGATTACTTGCCTTTGCTGGCACCTGTTCAATTCTCTCTCAGGGCAGGATGATTTAAATGCTGACGTACATACTACGTCTCATGACATGAGCTCTGCAGGCCCCAGCTTGTAGTGGAGTGGAGGTCTCCGCTTATTGAAGACACGTTTGTTTGGAACAGATCTGTGACACATTACCATACATCCAGTGCAAAGATTGATCAGGCTGTTTGTAACCTACTTCTGAGGCCCTGCGAATGGTACATTGACAGCGGGTATTATGTATGTGCTTACCAACTTGTAGATGTTTTCACAAAAGTGTGTATATATTTTGCAGGCTTTTGTCCCCATGTGCTTCTAATCAATAACTAGATGTAAAACCCTTTCCTGTGTACATGTTCCGTTCCAGTGACTCCTGCCTAGAAGTGTAGATCTTTTCATAATAACGAAACTGATCATAGGTCTTTGTTGGGATGCATGATTAATCAAAATGAAACAGAATGAAACAGCACTTTAATGTGCTTTTGTGAACACATGTACCAACCATTTTCCCATACTTTTAATGAGAAGTACTTTTTAAAGAGAAGCTTTAGGGTTTCTCAAACTCGGTCCTGCACTGTCCTGCACAGTTTAGCTCCAACCCTGATCAAACACACCTGAGCAAGCTAATCAATGTCTTCAGGATCACTAGAAACTCACAGCTAGGTGTGTTTGATCAGGGTTGAAGCTAAACTGTGCAGGACAGTGGCCCTCCAGGACCGAGTTTGAGGAATCCTGCTTTAAAGGCTTCCTGCAGTTTTCTGTCAAATTAAAACTTGAAGAAATTAATTTAAAAAATTAAGAAATTAAGACAGCCCTTAATATTAGTGTTGTAATTTTATGATTGTAATGTAAAAAATTGTTACATTATTTTTCTTAAATTATTGATTTACCCAAGATCTTTGCCAGGACTGTGTTTCTCGAAAGCCTTGCAATGGCCCATTCACACCAAGAAAGATAACTATAATGATAACAATAAAGATATAGTTCTAAAAATCATTCTAAATGTAAAAGAATAGCAGTCAGTCCACACCTCAACTATAACAAGAATGTCATATCATTGGAATCACTTTCAGAATGATTTTTTTTTCCAGCTGATGAGCAATAAAAACATTGACAACCAATCAGAATCCACATGACTTTAAAGAGCTCAAACAATTAAAGCGGCAGAGGACACAACAGCCCAGTGCGCTTAGAATAAACAGAATGACATTGTCTACGGGTGTGGTCGCTTACATAGGTAGTTATTGTTATAGTTATCTTTATAGGTTTCGTTCTTGGTGTGAACAGGCCTTAAGCCTAAGTAGATCATAGAACCAATGGTCTCTAATATCAACTTCACTCATGATGCACAGCCTAGGTAACTTTTAACCATTAGCATAAAGTCTGACCCACTTTGCAGCTCATTTTTATCCATTTGAAAAGTGTTTTAGAACGAGCCATGTTTAGATGCCACTCTCTTTAAAGAGGAATCATAGCAAAGGGCCAAAGTCAACTCTTTCTTTTAGCACACAACATCTTGGTCTCTTACTAAGGCACACCAAAGAGCACAGCGTGTTTCGCGGTTGATCTGTTAGACGCCAAGTACAAAGAACTTATGTCGACTTAAAATCAGCGCTTTCAGACTGCCTGTGAAATGGAAAACAGCATCTTTGTTGATCAGTCTGTCGCTCTTTATCACCAACAGTCGTTTTCCACCCAGGGAGGGAAGGGCTTGAGCTTTTGTGTGTACTAGAGAATATTTTGAGACTCTTTTATGTGTGTGTGTGTGAAGTGTGTAGGTGGTTTTGCTCAGTGAGTCCGCTGTCAATCAATGTTGTTCAGTTTTGTGAAAATGTTGTAAAGCGTCAAGCTGAATAAAGGAAGGTGGGATGTTTTCGTACTGTAAGTAATTTTCCAAAAACAACACATTAAAAGCAGCAGAACTCCATTTTTGTCTCCCTCCAGGCAGAATCTGGTTGTGGAAGGGGAACGCTATCCCATAATTCTCAACACCCACTTCAGTCAGAAAATCTGCGTGGAGATTAAGCAGGATAACGCAGGCGGGCCGAGAGATGCGGTCGCCGTGGAGAAATGCAGACCTCCGCCGTTAACCAGGAGCCTGTGGCGGGCAGGGACAAGCCAAGTGTCAACAGAGAAATCCATTCCCTGTAAACAGGTTCGTCAGCTGTTCCCTCTCATGTGATCACGGGAAGAAAACAGAAATTCCCAGAAAAGGGACCGTCTAGATTTCAAATTCAGTGTGAAAGCACTGGCGTGCTGTTGGAATGGAGACAGCTGCCATTTCCTGTGTGACACTGTGTGCAAATGATTAATGAGTGGTGTTTTTATGCATGAATATTTGCTTAAGTGTGAAAATAAAACCAAATTTTCCTACATGACATGTAACAAATTCATGATGCAACGTCTACGACTCAAAATAACCAAAGTGCAGTGTTGTCTATACAAAGTTTATGTTGGTTGTAAACACACCACAGGTTTAAAAGTATAATGTAACTATTGGTCAGTGGGATCCAATGTGGTTTTGTTCCCAACATTCTTTAAAATATATTTTAAATAGTATCATTTTTGGGTGGAGAATCAATTTAAATTTGCATTATCATATTGTCATCAACACTTAAACTACTATTCAAAATGTCAGTAAGATATTTTAATGTTTTTGCTCACCAAGGCTGCATTTATTTGACAAAAATACAGTAAAAACTGTAATTGTTAAATGTTTTCATATTTTAAAACATAATTTAATCCCAGTCTTCCATCACATGATCCTTCAGAAATCATTATAATATGATGATTTGCTTCTCAAGAAACATTATCAATATTGAACAGTTGTGCTGCGTAATATTTTTGTAGTAGTAATTTTTTTTTTCAGAATTCTTTGATAAATAGAACATTCAAAAGAACAGCATTTTGTAACATTATAAATGTCTTTACTATCATTTTTGATCAATTTAATACATCCTTGCTGAATAATAGTATTAATTTATTTTAAAAACTCTTAATGAACTTTTTTTTTACAGTAAAATTCCACTAGTTATTGTTGTGATGTCGTGGTTAAGGCTTAGAGTTGGTAACCAAAACGGTGCTGTTTTGATCTGTAAGTTTTGGTGTGGTCCTTCAAAGGCCATCAGCGTTGAGAGCAAGACACTTGACCCCAGAGCGTTCATGTTTGCAGTGACAAAGAGACCGGAAGCCTTTTATTTTCAGTGAGAGTTGCTGGTTTCAGGTGATATGGGTGTCATTGTCCATTGTGCTGCTCTGTAGTGAAATTACGTGAATGTCGTGAAATTTTGACTGGTGTGGTTTGAACATTTTTTTTATTGATTTATTTTAACTTTTCCAATTTTCCATCCTCAGGTCGGCGAGTTGAACAGAAGTGAAATTCGGATGTCTCTACTGGACGTAGTGGAGGATTGTGGGTCGTCGGCCTCTCAGAGCGGTCCTGTTGAGGTGGTCGTTCAGAGGGTCTACTGCATCCCCATCACCCAATCCCTTCACAGAGCTTCTCTCCAGCACAGAGCACTGAGCAAACCAGCAGAACCAGTGGCACCGCAGCACATCGGCAGGTACTGACCTCTGGGTTTCAGTTGCTCTCGGTTTTGGATAGGGAAAATGTAAAAAGTCCTGCACACTGTTGCATCAAAAACAAACTCTCATTTTGGTCAAAGACCTTCTAAAATGTTTGAAGAAATTGATGTTGTTTAATAAATATACTTAAAGAACAAAAAATATAGTACTGTTCAAAAAGTTTGGGGTTGGTAAGATTTTTTAATATTTCTGAAAGAAGTCTCTCATACTCACCAAGGCTGCATTTATTTGATCAATTGTATATTTTTTTAAATGTAATTTATTTCTGTGATCAAAGCTGAATTTTCAGCATCATTACTCCAGTCTTCAGTGTCACATGATCCTTCAGAAATCATTCTAACTTGCTGCTCAAGAAACATTTCTGATTATTATCAACGTTGAAGACAGTTGTGCTGCTCAAAATTTTTGTGGAAACAACGTTGATAAATTTTATGCATTCTTGCTGAACAAAAGTGATAATTTTTAAAAAAAAATCTTACTGACCCCAAATTTTTGTATATATTGGTGTATATATGAATACAGATAAATAATGTGCATGACATTTTACTGTTAAAGATTTATTCAAACGGTAAAAAGAGAATTGACAAATATTTTTTCATTCTCTTCCTTTTTTTCTTTTACACTTCTGCTTTGCTATTGTTAAAAGCAATAACAAACTATTGGGTTTTAAGCACAGTTTGGAGCCGTTAGCAGCACAGAGGCTTGAGATCTATGTAAGTTAATACGACGTGCAGTTTACCAGCAACTCTCCTTCCCCAGTAACCAGCCAAACCAGTTTAGCAAACCAGTTACATCTCAAAACATTAGCTTCTAATAAAATGTATTTGAATTGATTGGGAATGTGCTTGGGGACTTGATAAAATACATTAATTGATATTACTGGTTCAAATCACACAGCATGAATATCAGTAGATCTAGTATGCGTTTATAAGATGATCTGTACGTGTATAGTAGTTTTATGAGATATCTCTTGAATGCAATACGTCGACAGATTGTGTGTTTGTTCTGTGTGGATGTGCACTCGGTGTTCCAGTGTGGTATAATTAGGCCATTGTCTGTT
This sequence comes from Squalius cephalus, assembly GCF_949319135.1. Classification (NCBI taxonomy): domain Eukaryota; kingdom Metazoa; phylum Chordata; class Actinopteri; order Cypriniformes; family Leuciscidae; genus Squalius; species Squalius cephalus. The sequence continues at coordinate 5,107,956 of NC_137146.1, forward strand.
CTAAACTCCAATGCTGAAGCTCCAAGAGGTCAATCTCCTCATGGAGTGATAAATGGTGAGAGAGCACAACTTTGCTCCATATTCTGTCAATGACTAACCAAACAACCCCTCCCAGTACATAGAGTACTCTTGCTCTCTCTCTCTCTCTCTCTCTCTCTCTCTAGTCTCACACAGTTATTTGCACCACATGGTAAAGCTCTACAAACATCTCTAATTAAGCCCAGCAATGTCAGTGATCCATAATCAGATCTAGAAAAAAAGGAAAATAAAGGACAGAAAGTGAGATTTTGCCTTGCAAGGAAAAAAACTACAGCTGAAGAAAACCTGTTTGCCTGTGCAAACACATCGCCATGAGTGGTTGCCAGGGTGTTGCTAGGTAGTTGCTATAGAGTGCAACAGTGCCCGCCCACTTTTTCAGCGGCGCTGGTTCCGAAAGTATTTTTTCAATTAATTTTTCCCATAGTGATTTTTTACAATTCTTCGTTAAAGAGTTATAAGCCATGAACCAAGCAAATCAGCTACGAGGTGAATCACAGCATTACAAACTTTTGAAGCAAAAAAGTTATTGAAAATCGGACAAAAGGACAAAGGTACAAGATGGTGTACTTAACGGCTTTAGCAAGGGAAAGAACTACAATCCCATGAAGCATTGCGAACAGCATGATATATATAAACATTTAAGTATTTTAAGAGTGTGGAGAGATCAACTTGTTTACATCATTCGCAGTGCTTCATGGGAGTGTGCGGAGCTAAAGTGCTATTTTGACTGTACAGCATCATGGGTAATGTAGTTTTTCCACCAGGAATTGCACTGTTAAACACACTTATTTTAAAAATAAGATGAAATAATGTGGGCTAACGGCTTCAGCAAAAGCAAATACCATGGATTTACAACCTTGCTCACAGTAGGTCTGTCTTTTAAAGGTTTATAAGTTATCGTTCAAAATCAGTGTCCTTATGGAGAAAATCAATGGAGTTTTTACTTCCGGAAGCCGACTTTTGCGCGCTATAGTCTTCTGAGGTGTTTTGTAGCACGTTGCTGTAAATTTGCTAAAGCTTCATGTCTATTAAACCTTTACAAGTACGATCACAGCGGAACAATCACATCTGCGTCTTCGCTGCCGCTGAGCCAGAGAGAGCAGTTGTCATGCATGAAACGGCTTCACAAACACTCTTTTCAACCACACAGTATCATTATTTCTGTGGTACAATAATTCAAATTATCACAGAAGTTTATAGTTTGGATAGTCTACAGTCTACTTCAAATAAATATTGTATCATTACATTGTTACACCAGTAGGTGGCGACAAGTAAAACATTTATTTGTCATAGAATCATTCATTCAAGAGATTCTTTCAAAAACACTGATTCATCCCGTAATGAAACAAGTGAAGTATTCATGAGTGAGTCATTGAATCATTCATTCAATCTTTTTTTTTTTTTTTTTTATAATTTAGTTTTCTGAGTGGCTTTTTGCTTGTTCCCTTAGTTAATAAGCTGTTTTAAGTATGTTGCTATGTAGTTGCTAAGGTGTTCAGAGGGGTTTTAGCACATTGATGTGCAGTTGCTTAGGTTGTATGAATTTTTTGCATGTTGCTATGGAGTTCTAGTGTTCTGAGTTTTTTGTAGCATGTTGTCATACAGTTGTAAAGAGCATGCGCCTCCCTCACGCTCTGATCTCTGCCCCGCTCCGAGACACATTGATTTGTTGTCAAAAATGCACGTGGTGCTGTGTTGATGAAGGGTGATTGGAAAAAAAGAGTCATTTGACTGTCGGTAACTAGATCCCTGTCAGACGCTGCTGCTGCATGCCGTAAACACTGAAACACAGGAAGACGAGACACTGTGCTCTGGAGTGTGTGTTGACGGGGAAATCCTGACTGGACCAAACCTGGTGTGAGTGAGGCCACTGACAAAGATGAAGCAAACACATACACACATAATGCATAGAATTTTAAGCAGACCCCAGCACATGATAGCTGCCATTCGCAACCTCACATGCTTCTAAATCCTCTTCCTTTGGACAGGCCTCATGATCTCAGGGAATAAAAAGGGGATGTTTACATTCCTTTTTAATACAGTTAGACCAATATTGTATTTTTTTTTTATGTGCAAATGTTTCAGAACCATTTTTTTGGTTCTGAATAATCATTAAACAGAAAAAATATACATTTATTATTGTTGTTGTTGCTAAATAATAATAAATATTTTCTATAAATATTATTAATATTCATATAATTAATATGTTGACATTATTTATTATTATTAATTATTTATAATATTCCTTTTCACTTTTTGAAGAAAATACTGCTTTTCCTAAATTGTTTAATAGTAAAAATATTATTAATTGTCATTTATTGTTACTATGTATGAATTATTTATAATAATTAATATTAAAATATTTTTTATGTTGCTAAATTGTTTCACAATCTGAATGGTTGCAAGATTAGTTTAATCTCTGTTTTGGTTTCTGTTTTACTGTTAAGCTTAAAACGCTACTCAAGAATGAATAGCTATGATGTAATGAGTAATTTATGTTATCAATACATAAAGTAAGTTACTTTCAACACTATCGTGAATATACAGAGTTATGCATGACATTCTTTACAGCATCAGTTTATTATGCCATCCATAATCGGCAGCCATATCACCCTGTAGCCCAAGACTGGTGCCCACTGGAGCTAAGGATGGGAGACTCCTGGGAAAACCTGGTTGCTGCTGGAAGAGGTGTTAGTGAGGCCAGTAGGGGGTGCTTACCCTGTGGTGTGTGTGGGTCCTAACGCCCCAGTATAGTGATGGGGACACTATACTGTAACAAGCACCTTCCTTCAGATGAGACATTAAGGGTCCTATCTTACACCCGGCGCGACGCAAGTGTTTTTTGCTAGTTTCAGCCCGACGCAGTTATCATTTTCACGTCCTGCGCCACATTGTTTAAATAGCAAATGCATTTGCGCTCATTTGTGCGCCCATGGGCATGCTGGTCTGAAAACGAGGTGTGTTCTGGCACATTGTGTCGCGTTGCTATTTTGAGGCAACAGAAATAGACTGCAATATTTTTTTTGTGTTATTTAACGAGCGCGTTAGTAATGTGCACCTATAGGCGGGTCCACGACGCGTGCACACTCGCTCTCTTCATTTTAATTTCATTTAAGTTTTAGTAATTGTACTATTTGCTTTATCATTTTTATTTGCTTGTTTTAATTATATTTCTTTTTAGCTTTTAATTTATTTTTATTTCAGTTTTAGTTTTAGTTCAACCTTCAATTTATTTCAGTTAGTTGCCAAGGCAACTTTTCTAATTTTCGTATAAGTTTTATTTATTTATAATTTTATCCAACATTTAGATTTAATTTTATTTCAGCTTTATTTCAATTAACAAAAAATATTTTTAGTTTTAGTTAACAGTAACAGCATTAGCAAAATGGACGTATTGTTCCTTATTTTCAAGCTGTCCTGGCTCTGTTTATAATTTCACTAAAACAGGTTTAAAATAAGATTATAAGCATATGTTTGAAACTCATTTTCCCTGTTTATAGCCTCCAGCATGCAGCGTAGATGTTGACAATATCTGTTTTTTTCACGTGTGGTGTGCTTCAACAAGGCCACCCATTTCATTACAACTGTTAGTTTGCAGTTACGTTGCAGTTTCTCTCTCTCTCTCTCTCTCTCTCTCTCTCTCTCTCTCTCTCTCTCTCTCTCCCTCTCCCTCTCCCTCTCCCTCTTTCTCTCTCTTTAAACTTTTTTTTGTATACATTTTCTTTCCCTTCCTCCTCCTCGTTTTTGTGGCCAGTTTCCAGACAATAATTAGCATTTAACTTTTGGTCCAAGAAGATATGTTGTTCCAGTAAAAACTCAGAGCAGTATAAACAGGCTGAAGAAGTTCTCTTTGCTCAGACAGGAGGGGTTGGATGTTTTCAAGAAGAAGTGGAACACAATGTGCTTTACGTGTCAAATTACAGACCTGTTTATCAAAAGCTCTGCTCCCATTGGCCGGCACCGTGTCGGAAGGAATCCCGCCCACTGTGCCTTAACCAATCAGCGGCCAGAGAAGTTTGTGTGCATGTGTGAAGGAAATGGAGGGGTAGTGGGGTACCTACATCGAGTAGGCTTGTGTGTGTGTGTGTGTGTGTGTGTGTGTATGTGTTTGTGCGCCGCTTGTGTGAGTGTTTGGACAAGCTCAATGGATCCCAGTTCCTGGAAGCGCCTCCAAGTTGCTGCGAATTCCTGTGAACACTCACAATAACAGATTCCTGAAAGTAGCTAGTGACTGCCTCTGACCAATGACAGAAACCCGGTGGGGACATCGGCCCTCTGTCCTGCTCCGTTAGAGGAAGCGCCTCAAATGGAAAGGGAATAAAGAAGGGGGTTGTTCATATCAACCTGGCCATATACCACAAAGTGCTACTGCCCAGTCACCCCTCCTGTTCTTTGGTTTCATAGACACACGGGTCTAAACAAGCCTCAGTGTTCACAACCACACTTACTTAACCCCGTGTTCTTTAGCAGTGCTACAACAGGGTAACCACAGTTCAGGATGATTCCCGAATCCCGATATGCCAGTCATGGTTCATCAAAGGTCATCTCACATCGCACAAACATCATTAGCTTTAACAGTCAAATTATTTGCGTTATGCAGTCTTTTAATCTATGTTGAAAGCAGATTCGCTTTTGGACATTTATTAGTGAAACATGAAACAACATAGTTTTATCTTGATCTGGCCCGAGTTGGACACAATGTCTTGTAAAGGACAAAGCGGTTTTTTGAGAGTTTTTCTTGGACAGCATAAGTATTAAATGATTGTCATAAAAGTGAAACTGAACCAGTCCGAGAAGAAATTCGAACCCGACTGAATTCAGATAAAAAGATGCTTGAGAGAATCTTGTTTTCTGTCGGTTCTGCGTGTGAATCGAAACGTCAATGTTGCCTTTTGTAATGTTATACAGCAAAGGTTGAGATAAATAGACAGAAATAGATGAGAAAATAGGCAGAAAAGACCAATCACAGTTCAGTATGCAGATATTGTAATTATATCAGTTAGATTTCAAATAGATGTATGATTTTCATGGTTAATTTTTATTTCACATTTTATATGAACTAGATCGATTTAAGTCTGTTCACACCAAAACCGATAACTATTAGTGTCCACACCAGCAGACAGTAACGCTGCAGTTTTGTCCTCTGCCGCTTTAAATGCTGGATTCTGATTGGCTGTCAAGGTTTTTATCGTTTATCGGCTGTAAAATTTCGTTCTGAAAGTGATTCCAACGATATTGTTTCTCTGTGCCCTTATTGTTATAGTTGTGCTGTGGACTGACTTTGCTTTTCTTTAATATTTAGAAAGATTTTTAGAACAATATTGTTATCGTTATCATCCTTGGTGTAAAAGGGCCTTTAGTGTTGGTTGTGCGATCTTTTGGTTTCCCAAATACATGAATACTTCCAAAAGTTTTTTTTTTTTCTTGTCTTACCCTGATTGACTATGGTAAGCCTATTGTAAGTGTTTATATTTTAGACGTGGCGGGATATTGCATACATGCGTCACTCACCCGTGAGTGTCTCGTCATATACGTGGAGGTGGCGTTTTTTATTACTCGGTATTTATTGAACAGATAAATTGCCATTTGTAGCTTTCTAACAGAGGATCATAGTGTCATATTCATCCGCACAGTTACACAGAGCCGAAGCACAACCAAAACAATGTTCTTATGCAAAATACATGCAGTTTTGTTTTTAACCACTAGAGGGCCAAAAGTTACATTGTGTACCTTTAAAATTATTGAAATATTAACCTAAAATCTCAGGGAGAACTTTAAGTAAATATTTTTGGTCATGGTTTCCGCTGACAAAAAGTTTGTGAACCCTTGTGCTAAACTGAACAATGTTTGTTAATGGTCTGCACATTAAGTGGTTTCAGCTGAATTAGTTGCAGAAAATGTGAAGAAGAAAAATAGTAAATGTAGATTATTTTGAGGAGCTGCCTTGCAAGCAGTTTTTCAAATAAACACGTCTTCAACTAAATCAGTGTGAAGAATGTACGAATCAACTGTGTTTATTTTTGTATTCCACTATAGTTATCTCTACTGTGCAATCAAATCACTGTCTAGCATGTGAAAATATATTTAAATCCCAGCCTGTTTGTTTAGTCCTGTGGTTTACTGGCTCCAAAAAAGTCGCCAGTCTCTGTGAAGTGACTATCTGTAGAGACTATTAATACCTGCAAAAATATCATTTTGAGTATAGAAACACCGCCATGTGACCGCTACGAGTCAGGCCATAGATCAAGTTATTAGTTAGTCCCTGTCTGGTGCCAAAGTCAACATTTAATCTGTAGACGATATCTGTATCTATGTGAGTGTTTGTTGTTGGGATAAAGCTTCAGAGACTCTCATTTGCAGGTCTTAATTTTGTGCAGTTTACTTATGAGTATAGTTTGTCATTAAGAGTTTGTCCAAATAAACTCAAATGCCTGCTGGAAACTTCAGTCTTTCTCAACCACTGTCTTTCTTGCCATTTTGATTTCAGTTTAGCATGCTTTATTATTGGCATAACAAAAAGACTAAACATTTGCATTGCAAAATCAAGGAGAAATTGTTCAAAAGAAGTAAAATAACAGCAGTGCAAATAAAGTAAACAAGCGATATAAAAAAACCTCAAACTGAATAGCAGCAAAGCAAATGAGTCAGGAATAATTTACTACTGGCAGTTAAATGATTGTTGTCCTTCTCTTTTTGTGTGCCAGGTTGTGTGCTCTCGTTCAGGACAGTTACGGGATGTTTGGTGAGGTTCTTCTGCAGTGTGTGTCCACTGAGTCAGAGATCCAGCTGAACTCTGAGCATCTGGAGGGTTGTGTGTGCCTCCTCCAGGCCCTGAGGGTCGTCCAGCGTCTCACACGTGACAAGTGAGTCCGTGATCAAGTCACATGACACTAAAAACATCCTGCTGAGCTGAAAAACATAATTTTCATTTAATGAGTATTAATTGAAGTCTGTCCAGAATAACGCACCCAAGTTAATTTCCTCTTCCTTAAAGCTACTTTTTTTCTTTTCTTTTCTTTGGAGCCACAGCTTAGCAGTTAGTATGCATCTAGATATTAGGGAATGGATAGACTACTGAAGTAGTAGCCAGCAATAAAACCAGCAATAAATAAAAAAAATATATATTTCTGACAATATTCTTTATTCATAACTTTATATTATATAAAGCAATATTTATTTATATAAATGAATTATATATATATATATATATACATAAAACAAATACATATAGATATAATTTTGTCATATATAGTCTATATATGTATATAATGAATAAATTATTTATATACACACACAATATAATATAAAATCATTATATTATTTATTGTATGTATAATATATATTTTCACACTATTAAATTAATTTCATATAATAGTAATAAAAAAATTAGAGTAATAAATTAAAAAGCAAATATGGACAGTAATTAATTATGCATGCATATATATATATATATATATATATATATATATATATATATATATATATTTATTAATATATATTTTCACATAATATATATTTTGCACATAAATATTTCAAAATCATTAATTATATAAATGTTTATATAAATAAATATTGAATTGTATAGTACAAGTTTATGAATAAAGGAATATTCATTTATAGAATAATAACATGTTTTTTTTAGAATATTAATAAAACTATTAAAAAGTAAAAAATGTTTTTATAAATAAATATTCAATTGTATAAATCAAGTTTATGAATAAAGCAATATTTATTTATAGAATAGTAATATGCATTTTTAGAATATAAATAAAACTATTAAAAAGTATACCAAATATGGTCAGAAATAAAATGATTTATTTATTGCTATTTTGTCTATTTCTTTAGTATTTCTAACAGTTTCTACCTTCTTCGTATTTTGTCTCACCTACACACTGTTTTCTGGACTATTTGTAAATCATTAGTGAGCTTTACTGCACTCCATTGAACTGAAAGTTAATATGAGCTACTGTTTCCACCCTCGCTGGCTCAGATTAGCAGCTCACAGTGTCAGAGTGTCTGCCGCAGAAAAGCATTTCTGGCATCTCGCTACATGTGTCCACTAACTCAAGATTGTCTGCGTGGTCACTCCTTTAACATCCATGTTGTTTAAGTTAAAGATGGCATGTGATGGGAATTCTGGTGACGTGTTTCCACGGATCTGAACATGAGCCATGTACACGAATACTCAAGATGCTTTTCTACATGCACAGCTTATGTGGGATCAACGGCCTCATGGTGTATATATGGCTATATGGTGAATAGAGATTTATGGAAATTCTATAATCATTTACTTGCCCTAATGCATTTCAAAACTTCAAGACAATGTGCTTTTTTTCCCATGGAACCCAAAAAGAGAAGCATAGCGAAAATTCATGCTGCTTTTTTCCATAAAATGAATGTGAATGGGTACTGGGACTGCCAAGCTCCAAAAAGATGCTAAACACATTAAACATGGCTTCTAAAGCCATATGATAGCATTTTGTGAAGAAAAGTATGCATTTTAAGTCATCATTTACTAATAATATTCCCTTCCGCCCCTGTTCCTGTCATATTCTATTTAAAACAATCAAATCCAGAGTAAAGGGGAAGATTTTCAGTGGATAACATCTTAACTTCTGGTCTTTTCCTCACATAAAGCTAGTGATCAGCTTTAGAACCTTTGGAATTTAGTACATATGTCACTACTGAATGAACTACTTTCTTGGTAATTTTATCATTTTTTTGAGTCTCTATCCACTTTCATTATATGGAAAAGAGCAGCCTGGATCTCTTGTTGTCTTCCATAGAAGAAACTTCTTTGAAACCAGTGTTAGTATTATTTATATACTATTATAATTCATTTTTAGTAATTTAGTTTTTTACTTTTGTCATATGATTATTATTTTTTTTTTTTTTTAAATATATATATCATTATTTAGGTTGAATTTATTTTCTATTACAGTTTTAGTTTTTATTTAGTTTTAGCTTGCATTTATTTCCAATCAGTAATTTTAGTGCTTCTAAAGCCGTGTATTGTTTACGGTTTTCTTTTAATATTTATATTTTATTTCAGCATTATTTCAGTTAACTAAAATGTTTTTAATAGTTTTTGTTTTAGTTAACGGTAATAACCCTATTTGGAATGACATGAGAGTGAGTAAATGATGGCTGAATTGTATTTATTTATTTATTTTTGGTGAACAACAAATAAATCATTTTGTACATGTTTGGATCTGTTTAACATGTCTCTGCATAACACATTCTGACAGTCATCTTGCTCATCTTCTCTTTGTTTCATCTGGTATGTTTACTCTGAATGCTGTTTCAAGAAAATCTAAATTCTCAGGTTGAAAAGGTGAGTGTTTTTAGAGTTAATGCTCAGGACTTTCTCCAGAAAGGAACAGTGCGATTGTCTGTACTGCAAGACATTAAAATGTCTATCTTAATTTCAGTCTGCTTCTCTGTTGAGTGTTTCGGCCGTGTTTCTCGCCCCGCTGGACTGGATAGGGCGGTTGAGCGGGTCACAGGAAAAGGAGAGCTAGACTGTGATTAAGACAGCTGTGGAACTGGTTGTGGATGATCAGATCATACAGCACTGAGGCACACACATGGTTCAAAAAAGTTTTTTAAGCTCCACTATGTATGGGAGCTTTTAAGAATCTTTATGCTGAACTGAAGAACCTGTAATGAAACATCAAGAACTTCTGATATAGCGACTCGAGAACCCTACAGCAAGGAGGATCTTATTGCTAAAATGAACCTGACCCTTTATTTTGACACATTTTAGCCAAATTTTAAAAAGTAAATTGTCAACTACATGTTAACTAACTCTCATTAGAGTATGAGTAGACTGCAGAAGATTGTTAGTTCAGGGTTAGGGTTAGTAGAATAAGTTAACATGTAGTTGCAAAGTTGCTTATAGTTAGAATGTCTAAAGTGGACCATCGGAATAGTGTTACCCAGTTTTATTCTTAACTAAATTTCTAGAACCTTTGAAGCCCACATACGCTAAAGCTTAGCTAAATGAGCTTTCAGTGTTATTTTAGTACTGTTTATATACTATTATAGTTTTTATTAATATTTTGAATTAGCTTTATGTTTTACGTTTTCAATTTAGTTTAATTTTTAAATATTAGGATTATATTACTATTTCATTTATTTTTATTTCAGTTTTAGTCTGTTTTTATTTGCAGTTAGTAATTTAACTTTAACTTAAAAGTTTTGCTTTAGAATAGATCAAACTTATTTCAGTTATTTGCCAAGGCAATATTTCTAATTTCCGTTTAGTTTTTCCACCTAATGTTAATAATCAAGCATAGCGTAGCGTTAGTTCTGGCAGGTCACGTTAGTCAAGCTCGCATCAGCTGACCCTCAGCTGATCCACATCTACCTATAGGAATACGACGCCTATCACCGTATACATACTGTATATAAGCTCCTTCAGTATTATCAGCAGCTATCGTGTTTCTCAGGAGCTGATTACCCTCCTCCATCCCCAGCTCCTCCTGTCTCCAGTCAGGATTTGGCATTCTGATTCCCCTTGAATCAGAATAAATTCTCAATTATGTTGTACTTTAAAATCTTGAATTATATATATTTGCAAACTTTCATGTTGGTTCAGTTCTGTTTACCCCAAGGGGGGTTATTGCTGCTCTCCCTGCTCTTATCCATGCTAGGCTGCATGGATGCGCAGGGAGTTCTCGCCCAGAACGGGACCATACCGCCAATCCAAACTGTATGCTAATTGTCAATCGTATTTGACGGTAGTGGTCCTGACAGAACCTTATTTTATTTCAGCTTCATTCCAATGAACAAAAATGTTTTTTAATGATTTAGTTAACGATAATAGCCCTGTTACCTACTTATGCCATATCCATTATAATTGTGGGATTGTGGTAGTGTTTATCTGCCGATCTTTTAAATCGAACACAGACGAAGCTGATCTCTCTGTTTGTCAGTCTGTCTGAAATGTTATTTTAGATGCATAAACTCGTAATTGGAGTGTTAACATAACACCTAGCCTACCAAATATTAAATGATCACCATTTTCAATAGAAATAATTTAATTCTGGAATGTTTTAATGACAGACTGTTTACCTCTGTGGTGTATGTTTGCGTGCACGTGCGTGTGTGTGTTTGTGTGTGAACAAGCCTCAGCCTGCTAGTGTAACTGATCTCGTTCTTGTCAGCAGACACTGTTCATCTGCAATAGAAGCTCAACTTGGCAGCACGTCAGTCTAACCGAAGCTAATGAGACTGACATTGTAAACACTCCACCTATAGCTCCCCTGTTTCTGGAAGGATCCGTGAATATGAACGTTCAGAGATTGAAACTTTGTTTCCCCCCCCCTCCTCTGTTCTTCTCTTTGCAGATGTTCTTTGCTCTTCAGTATGATTGACAGTTTGTGGCCTCCTCCGGTTGATCCAAAATCTCATGACGATCTGCCACAGTCTCCCAGCGTAGGTCTTCAGATCACATCATAAATCACAGCCGTGTTTACTTCATATTTATCGCACATATCTCCTGCTTCTGGAAGATTCCACTTGGGTAGTGGCTCATCATGTCAAAACAACCACCACGCTGGATACTTAACCAAAGTACATATAAATAAACCTTCATAGCTCAAAGATGCAAAATTACTTATTAGCGGTGGTTGCTTAGACAAACATTACTGCAGTTTCTCTTACTAACAGTACTAACAACTCTTTCATTATCGTTTGTGCTACGGACGGGAATGATAAATCATGCGGCTGTTGCTTTTATACGTCAGATTTTCACCTAGCTGGTGATAACATGGGCAACAAATCCCATAGAGTTTTACACTGACCTAGAGATCAGAATATCATGAATGTTAACTGCATCTTCAAATTTCCCCTAGAAGATCTGGTTGTTTTGTACATATTGTGTTGCTCGTGACAGATAAGTAGAAGTTACATCTTTTATTAGGCCTAAAACTGTTTCTTTTCTACCTTGGGTTTAAAAAAGCAGCACTTTAAGCATATTTAAAGGGACTGTTTTATACTATTCGTAGTATTTTATGTCTTGAAAGACACTTCTTTTGAACTTTAACTGTTAGTGGTGCTTGCTTGCACTGTTTTTATTCCAGAGCGGGATTATGCAAATGTGGGCAGGCATATGTTAATGAGCTTATAGAGGTTTCTTCATGAGCGTCTTTTTCTGTTTATTTTCTTTAAATAAAATCTGAGTTGAAGGCAACTATGTTGAGTGAAACAAGTAAATGATATTTATTTCCATTAAATGACCCCTCTGAACTCTCTACTTTGATTTTTAAATAATCAGGGCATTCTGTGCATTCCAGGATCGAGTCCCGCCACCCAGTTTCTGCTATAAGCTGAGCATCCAGCAGGGTCACATGGTTCCGGTATCAAGACAGGCTGACTCTCCACTGTACCGACCACCTGTGCTTCAGACGCTAAGAGAGATCCTTCAAGTACAGCACTCAGAAGTATGTCATCATTACTAACGGATTGGCAGAAATGTCTTTTATCTCCGGTGGCCCAGTAGAGCACAACACAACGAAATTTAAAAAGCAAACATAAGTTCACAACACAACGAAATGAAACACAACGGAAAATGTACAACACAACGAAATAAAGCCGCAACACAACGGAAATGCTCCCGACCCCTAGAGGGCTCTCGGAGCACGACAAAGTTAGTTTTCCTTGTCATTGTTCTAGAGAGTCAGCAGTCTTAATATATCAAGACCACAATTAGTTTTAATAGTATGTAGCTAACCATTGTATATCGACATTTATTAATTCGAAATCACCTATAATGCATATTTATACTCTAGTCTAGAATGCTTTGACACGCTACCACAACGTCTGCCAATTCCACCAAGTGGTTAAAACGTATAATTTGTATAAATTACAATAATTTCTTTTCAGAGGGAGGGGCTTCATAGAGACAGGAACTAAACAGAGCATTACTGACAGAGTGGGATAGAGCCCAAAAACAAAATCAGGACTCTGTAAAAGGGCATAATATGGCCTCTTCAAAGAATTTCCATTTCCAGACATGAGATTTTCTTTAAAAAGTGTTGAAGATTTTTACAGTCAATAAATATGTTTTTCTATAATGCTCAGCACTAAAATATTTAATTGGCTGGAAATTAGTCTTTGTGAGTGCAGTCTTTATAAATGAATTATAATAAAACAAATCTTTATCCAGTCATTTTAATAAAAAAAAAAAAATGTATTGGAAATGGTCAAAAGGTGTGGAAGAGTGTAATTTTATATACAGGGTAATTTTATACAATATTATGTTTTTTTATTCATATTTTGAATGAGCTTTTATTTTTATATTTTCAGTTTTCACTTTCATTTTAGTTTAGGTGTTTAGTCATTTTTTAAGCTATTTTTCTATATAGCTTTATTTTTATTTCAGTTTTAACAATTTTAGCACTTCAACTTTTCTAATTTTCATTTTTCATCTAGTGTTTAAATTCTATTTCAGCTTTACATATTTTAATAGATTTAGTTTTGTTTTTAGTTAACAACAAGAAGACTTGTGTACAAACCATGAAATAATGTTCTTTTAATCTAAGTTGATTTTCTAATGATTTGTTCTGTCTTTGTTTTTTAGGATGAATCGTTGAGATTTCGTTGCAGCTTTCGGGCCACTGTGGTCCATAAACATATATTGGTAATGTTTTCTTAAACTATTTTTTAGCAATAAAAGCATAAATCAGATAATCATTTTCATCATAGCCATATCTTTGTGGAGCACCTTGGCATGCCTGGTTATGCCTTAGCTTTGCCCTTTGGATTGTCTTTTCTTAAGAACCCGCCATAGCTGTTTTCCCAGCACATTTGCCAAGTCTTTCCCCCTTCAGGGAAGCTTCCAAACTGTACACCTTTGGAAAAGCTTTTGGAAAACTATACGCACTGTTTAACGTTAGCTTACCGTAAGTGACATCATCCAGTGACAATCTACATGATTGATCTTGCAAACCCTTTGACTTTGGACTTTGATAATCTGGGATTTATTTTATTTGAGGTTAAGAGTCATGCTTGCATACTAATGTGAACAGTAGATAAACAGTAGATTAATGTGTTTTGTTTGTGTAGGTGTATGAATGAACAGTCTGTCTGGGAAAATTCCCAGGGAAATGCATTATTCCTGTAATAACGACAGATTTATGTGATGCAAACAACAGTTTTATTTACAAATGAATGTTAAAATAATGTAGTTAAGGGCCAATATCCATGTAATTTATTAAAGAAATATACTATAATAAATATTATAGTATAATCCTAATATAGAAAAAAAAATTCATATTGAAATATAATTGTTTTATCCTTGAATTTCTGTACTCAAACTTTACACAATTTTGCAGTATTTATGTAGAATTCGCACATTTCATCAATTATCTCCAAATTTTTGAGAAGAGAAAATGTGCATTACGCATTAAAAGTCTTACTGTATATTCCAGTGCTAATCTCAAACCCTCCAGTCGGTTCATATTAATTTACTCAATATAATGCACTGATTGCCGCATGCATCTTGGTCTTGCAGAGCTCAAATGCAGGCGAAATGGAGATGCTGCTGTTTGTGACAGATCCCAGTCTCCAAACGGAGCCAAACACACAGGGAAACGGGAGAACCGTAGCCGTGTGTCTGAGCCCGTCCTGCCTGATCCGGGGCTCAGTAACACAAGCCCTGGACGCCCTGCAGCAACAGCCCGTTCTGAAGTTCAGAGATGCAGTGAAGGAGCATGGTATTTCATCACACAGACATACAGGAATGCATCACGTGTCTCGTGCACAGCTTTTTTATTGTGACTTGCTAATTGCTGGTTCATTCAATCACAATGATAGTATTAGAACTTTTGGACCGTTAAGATTTCTTTGCATTGACATTTTCATGAAAATTTTTATTAATGTAATGTGAAAATATTATTTTATCAAGTTTATAAATTATAATAAATAATTGTATATAATGTATTTATGCGTCATTGTAGTATTTATTTAGGCAAGTAATTTAATTATTTATAATAAATACAAAATAAATCATTTTGGAATTTGTGCTTAATTGTAAATAATGTCACAAAATATGTCCAAAAAAATAGGCTTCATTTGGTTTATGCAATGTTGTTTCCCCTTTTGATTTTTTTTGGGGGGTTGAAATATGACCTGGACATTTTTTCATGAGATTTTAATGCATGAAAAGTTCAGTTTGTCGGTTTTTTTTTTTTTAAGGAAAAGTTCAGCACTTCTGAATGGAATCCATTCAAGCAGAAAATCTCTCTGGTTCTGCTTCTTCATATCTGAACTATTTTGAGATTTAGAGGATTCCTACATAAATCTTCATGTTGTCTTTCCTTAAAACCACGCATAGAACGTTCTGTGACATTATGCTCCTTTCACTAAACCAGGTCAGATATTCTGCTGGGATCAGACAGTAATCCAACTGGAACCAGAGGACCCGTCTTTCTCCATACCACAGCCCATAATACTGGATCACCTGGGTCCAGAAACCCTCCCATACTCTCTCTGCTCTGTCACAGGTTGGTATATTCCCCCCATAGCCTCCCCTGTTTTTGAGGAGTTGGTGCGGTCCAGCCTGACAGAACCAGATCTCCGGGGGATACAACATGTTTGTCCACTTAAACGAAACCAGTTGTTTGTTGGCTCAGGCTTTGTTCTTGATGCTTTGTTAGGGACCTTCTTGTGGTTTGTCATGTGCTTTTCCTTTTTAAAGATCTTTCTCCCCCACATTGAAGGAAAGTTGTCTTTTTGCCCGGTTTTGAGATATAAAAGTCTCATTTTGTTACAAAGTGCTCTGTTCATTCTCTTATATTATTTTAACTCATGCAAAGTGATGCAATCTCACTGTATTGTTTTTCATTCTGTAAATGATCCCCAATTATGGATCATTTTTGCCAATCATTTGTTTCACTGCCTTTCCGAATGCAGAATAAGCATAATCACTAAAACCAATCTGTTATGTTATGTTATGTTATGTTATGTTATGTTATGTTATGTTATGTTATGTTATGTTATGTTATGTTATGTTATGTTATATGTTATGTTATGTTATGTTATGTTATATGTGTTATGTTATGTTGTTATGTTATGTTATGTTATGCTATGTTATGTTATGTTATGTTATGTTATGTAATGGTCATCCACAGTGACGCTCTCACAGGTTTCATGCTGGCATTATGTTCAGGTTGTTCCATGTTCTGTTGAAGAACAGAAATGTGATATTTGACACTCCATGTTAGACTTTGAATCTCTTTCACCCTGTAGATAAGACAAATCATCTGACTCGAAAGTGTAACAAGCACAAATAATCTTCTGCAGTGGTCAGCAACTTCAGCTCCTGGCTGCGTGCCGGAGGATTCTCCAGAGAGCAGAGGTTCATGCAGGGGTCTTATCACTCTGCCTGTTGTGTATTATCTAACATAGATGTGTCCTTGTGTGCTGCGTGTTACTGCTTGTATGATGTTATTTGCCAGAAAATGTCCTAAATTTGAAAGTTCTCAGAAGTTTGAAGAAACAAACTTTTTATGTTGATGTGCCATCATTCTTTGGGTATAGCATTTCATAATTCCACAGTAGTATTGGCTTTGAGGTTAAATCAGAAGTGTAAAAATAGCAGTAATTAGCTAATTTACTCAGTAAGTAGTAAAAATAACAGAATGGGCGTATTCATAAGAAGCAAATGGAAACTAGTAAACTATTTATTATTAGATATAACTTTGTTAGATACTAACACAATGCATTCTTTATCCTGCAATCATCCAGCAAAGTGATTTTAGTCAATTATATCAATGAAATAATTGTAATGTGTGATTTGCATATGTTAATGTGCAGGTGTGATTGTTGCAGTGGACGAAAGCACAGCGTTCTCCTGGCCCACCTGCAGCCGGTGTGAGAGCTGCCGTTTAGAGACTCGAGAACAACAGTAAGTCCAAAGTTCTGTGCTAGACCGGTTCGAAGTCCAAACCAGTGATATGCGGACAGATTTAGAAATAAAGGTTCTTTATTGGTATCTGCAGTTTCATAAAGAACATGTAAGATCCATAGAACCTTTCCATTACACAAAAGGTTCTTTAGATTAGTGAAATGTTGTTCACAATAAAAAAAAGTGTTAAGCACTGTAAGGAAGAACTTTAATACTAATGTTGTGTAGAAATGCCTAGAAACATTATTACAGCTGCAAATTTCTTCTTGTGCCATCTTATAAAATGAAGTGTTTATTGAGTCCCAAATGCTTTCTTTACTAAGTTGGGAAATTTAATTTTCCCAAAGTGCATTTTAGGGGACATGTTTGTGGCATTTTGTTTTGTTCCTGAAGCCACAAAAAACACTTATGATTTAGTCTGACTTGACCATTTTTCTCCCTTCTCTTTTACCCTTAAGATTAAAGTCGTTATGAAACGGAAGTTGCGAGTCTTTTCTTCCATATATTCTAGTGAATTGGCTTCTCAACCAAGAAAAGAAATGTAGGGCAAGACCTGATTTTGTGTGGAATTGATTGGCTGGTTGGATGGTTGTGGTTTGCTATTGGTGGATCTCACGTGAGTGACAGGTCGCCCCGCCCTCGCGCCAGTAAACGCGTCATTGGAGAAAAGTGATGGCAAGAGGGAGAGGAAGTTACTTTGATTAAAGATTATAAGGCACATGAATTAAACATTAAAAATGATGTGCATGGATAAATCATTTATTTAAACACATTTCTTATAGTGTGCTTTTACAACTTCAGTATTTAAATGAGCTCTATTATGATTGGTTGTAATTGGCTAATTTATGTGCATGTGAAATAACTCTTCAAATCCCACACATGAAATGTCTTGTTTCACTCAGAAACATGTCAGATTATGGAAGTAAAACAGGACGTGAACACCGTTGCATGTCGACTTCATGGAATGCCGGATGCATGTGTTCGTCTTATACGGTCCATAAGGTTGTTGACCTGTGTCTGTTCAGAGTTAATATGTTAGATCCCTCCATTAGTGTGAGTTTAATCACAACCCACTGCACGGCTAAACTGCTTTCACATTCCAGTGTAATAGTAAAGCCAAAGTGATAAATCATGGTGCCTTTGAGCCCTCGAACTGAAAAAGACTCAAACATTTGAATAACAACAATAAAAGTTGCATCTGTGTTGGTTTGCTGGTTTCTAGAAAAGGATTCCTCTGTTTAGTATGTGGGGAAGTGATGGATGAAGCGACCATAAAGATGCAGCTGGAGGTGTTTCTGAGCTGCTCTTCACTGAGCCACTGTACCGTCAAAGTCAAGGTGAGATGCTTTCACCTGCGTTATGGAGAAAACCTTTAGTGGGAATAAATATAGTAACTAATGAGATATTTTCACGTTATGTGTTAGTAATGGGAATGGGGTGTTTAATTGGGTCAAAAAATCAGTAGTGCCTTTTATGTCAAATATTTTTCTTCTTTTTTTTGCCGCCGACCTATTCAAGATCGTGAGATTCTAATTTGACTCTCCTTGAAAACAAACTCTGTATCTGCATCTCAAATTACGTTAGAAGGATGAACATAAACACTCAAGAAAGTGAAGCTAGCATGATTTAATCACTCGTGCAGAAACTAGTCATCGAGAGTTTATCTTCATTCTGTTTTGTTTCCTGGAAATTTCAGCGATAGCGGAGGGCCGCATATTATGGAACAGATTTAACAAGATACCTCTCGTATGTTATCAGAAATGTGTTTCACACCCACTGAACTAGAATAAACTTATGAAGCACACTACTATTTTGGACCACTGAGTAACTGATGCATGAAAGGGAAAGTTTATATATTCTGCTCTTAAATGTCAGATTGTTTTTTTTTAATGTTATTTTCACTTGTTTCTTCAAGAAGCACCAAGATTGATTGTCTTATAAAGTCTAAATTAATACTGATTTACTTTATGCTAAGCTATTTTTTTAATGCGTTTGATCCTCGTGTAAAATAAGCTGTGCATTTACATTAATAAAGCCTTTGGATTATCTGGTCTAACGCTGTCAAACAACGCCTGTCAAGTGCAAATTTCTCTAAATGCTTGATTAGACGAGGTCAGACAGGGTTGATTTCTGGCTGTGTATGTAGGTTAACAGAAAATATTAATGCTTCATACTGTGTGAATCATATTATGATATTAATGCATTCATGTGCATGTTTCAGTTGCAGCAAAAGACCATTAATTCTCTCTTGAACTCGACAAGGTGTCCTGAGGTAAGAATCTGGCTTAGACAGAAGTCACTCTGTTTCTGTTTTTAATTGAGAGTTAATTGTTTGTTTGTTTTGTGTGATCTGTTTGTTTGACAGGGTTACAGTGTGGAAAATGTTCTTGGGTCGGAGATCGGTCCTCTCAGCACCTTGGTCCATGTGGTGAACAGAAGTCACACAGTTTGGATGGGTTTGGAGGAGTTATCCTTTGACCTGCGCTAACTAGCACACTCATCTGTTAATATTGTGCCTTGCCTTACTTGTAAATGTATGTAAATAAACAAAAGGAAAAAAGGGCATAGTGCCAGAATAACTCTAACACCTGAACCAAATTACTTTTTGAACGATCATTCTGGACCCTGTAGTTTTGAAACCACAATCTCATTAATATTCGTATGATTTGATGCCCAGTATAAGCTGATAAAATACATTTGTTGTTGTCAATCAATTGCCAAAAGTTGCATCAAGCCACATTATGATGGTTTAAGTTAAATTATTTGAACAAAAAAGAAAGTTTAAACAAGCTGTGATCTGCCTTATTGATGTATTGCTCTCTATGACAGTTGAATAACCTACATTCAATATAAATAAAGTGTTATGTCTCCAAATAACTGAACTCATATTCATTAAAGATCAACCAATGTTTTTTTTTTTTCCACAACCATTTCAATAGATAATTTTTAAATGACTGATAACTGATTATTTTGACTGAAAATTGTATTCCTACTTCTTGACTCATTGATAATCATTACACTACAACAATGCTCTATGGACATTTGTACTATGGTTAATGATTATCATTATTTATGCGAGTGAATTGATTCCTAAGTGATCACATTAATGAATCTAGGGCCATGTCTGACTGTAAACTAGTATAAAATGCTACACCTTTTCCACTCGACAACAAATGATTTTTTTTTATGTAAATTGCTGTTCAATTCATCAAGCACTTAAACGTTCACCTTTGTGGTAGTTGTAGCCCTTTTTTTTACCAACATCTTTTTAAAAGCAGAAACAACAGCTTCGAAATTTGCCTTTGATGTCTGACAGCATAGTATATGTTTAGAGCAAAACATGAATGTGTCTCTCTAATATTTACAGCAAACATTACCCATAAATCCATAATCGCCATTCTTTAAACCCCATATGACAATCGTTGAACTGATTGACAGCTGGACCTTTCAAAGGACCACGCCCCCTCAGACCCACCCCCGTGCACACATGCGCGTTCACATGGATCTTTTTGAAATTTGATGTCGTTTTATTATACATTTGTACACACTGTACAATTTCAAACATGCTCTCGCATTAATACGAAGTTTTGGGGAATTATAAAACAAGTACCATAAAAACATATATGAAGCTTTTTTCTGTAATAATTTAGAATACAAAAACATTCACAAACATAATCACGACACCGTGCGGTGCCAAAGTCCATCATCCAATGCGTAACTTAATGCACATCTGCTACAGAAGAACATAGTAATTCAAGTTCACTGAGGTATGTTTTGGCAGGTTTTCTGACGCGCGTCACCGACTGTCAACAGCCGCGCGTGCCGCCGTCCCAAACGAAAGTTCGGGTCTCTGTTTGAAGAAGTTTCTGAGGCTGCCTAGTTCTCGCGACAGCTGATCTATCGTTTTGTGCAGGCGTTCGTTCTCCGCGTTCAGCTCGATCATCTTATGCTGCATCTCCATGTTGCGCTGCTTCGCCTTGTCCCTGCTTTTACGCACGGCGATGTTGTTCCTCTCGCGCCGCTGCCGATACTCATTGCTGTGCCTGTCGACAGTCTTTTTGCCCTTTTCCTTGCCCGGCCTCCTGTGGCTAACGGGTTCTGGCTCAGGTGTGGTGGGAGGTGTGGGTTGTCCCGTGTGCATGAGGCTCACGGACGTCTGCGCGCACGTCTCGATCTGAGATGGTAAGAATGAGGATTGGTCGCTGTCGCTCCAGTCCGACTCCCTCTTGATTGGTGCGCAAAACGCGCCCTTGCCAAACCCCCCGTCCTGGTGCTGGAGCCTCTCCGAGCTCTTTTGCGCAAAGCCGCCGATGCCCTCCGCGTAAAAGTCAGGCTTTTCTTGCTTCATGGTGTTGTTGAACAAGTCTGCAAAGAGCTCGTCGTTGCAGATCTCCAGCGGGACCGTGGACATGGACTCGATGTAGGTGCTGAAGTCAATCGCGCTCTCATCGTCGTAGATGGCAGGAGCATTACTGAGCTCCATCATGTTGTTGCTGCTGCTGCTGCTGTTGTTGTTATTATTGTCCTGGGGCATGCCATGCTCGCCCCCGGGTTTTGCATCCCCTGGCATCACTTTATTATCATAGAAATTGGCAGGCTCCATGGCCCAGCTCATGTTGCATGGTGGCGTTACGCACTGCGAGTCCAGGTTGTATATGTCAGACATGGACGTAGCGAAACTCACTCAGATGGTACCAAAATCAGCAGATCCCTTCCGAGTCCCCCTGGCAGTTTAAAAAACCCAAAAGTGTCTCGAGCAATCACACCCTGTTTCGCGCACCCAGCGCGTATCTCCAAAAGTCTGGCTGTCTCTCGCACAGGTGTTAAAGTCCTCGTAGCTCTCTATCGAAACTCTGCCGTCCTCGTGAATAAGTACTAGCGCGCGGCGCGCGTCACAGCATCAACGCCCCCTTCCAGAAGCCAGTGAATGTCCAGAGGCAGTCACATGTTCCGCCCGGGCTCCTATTTGAGGAGAGTCGGGTGTGCATGAACGCCTACCAGCAGCACACGAGAAGAGACACTTCAAGAACTGTCAGAACTTGGTGTTGTTGCAGGACATGTTTGAATGCGTATGAATGTGTGGAAGAGAAACTCATTTAATGCGCCACTACCAACATATATAAATAAATACGAATGAAAGCATTGAAAAACGAACTTTAAAAACTTTGTTGCAGGACATGCTTGAATGCGTATACATGTGTACAAGGAAGGATCGGTGAGAGAAAACTAATGTAATGCGCCATTTACCAGAATACCTAAATAAGTCAAAATTGATTTTTGGTTTATTATTACTATTATTATTAGCTGTAGTAGTAGTGTCTGATGTGAGCTGTTATACTACATCTGTTCTTTTCATCTGGGCTTTTCTTTTTTTTTTCTTTTTTTTAAGAAGCACATTGAACGTACAAATTCACAACAAAAAATAATATTTCAAAATACAACAAAGGAACAAGAGTCCGATTAAAGCAAAGGGAATCAAAAGAAAATCGTTTTCTAAGGGACGTACAGTTCTACATACAACATTGTCACATGCTACAATCACATACTAGTACATTGAGGCACTTTATCTTGTCAACCACATAGACATCTAGTGGATGTCAGAGGAATTGCCTCTATTTACTCTGTGTTGATGTTCTTTCCCGCGAAAACGCCGGACTATACCAAACAGTTGATGGGATTCGTTTATGTCACCCATTCTATAATTGTCAGTTTGCTATTAAGAACGTTTGAAAAAGAGTTTACTTTCATTTTAAACATATGTAGTTGCAATTTTATTGCGTAATCTAATAAATAACGATTTTTATATGATTCATGTACCCACGTCTCGCACTTCTCTCCCCCTCTCGACTGATAGTGAGGAGCCTATTCTTGGTTGGTCAAAATTTCCCCGCGAAATTTACGTCACAGACAGTTTCGCGCCACCATTCACATCGGAAGGGAAACAGTGCGAACGGTAAGTGCTCTGTTGTGTTATAAACTTACCGAATTTAAAAAAAGTAAATGTAATCACGAGGACCTGAGAAAGATCTTGATCAACCGGGCGTTAACATCGTGTGTTATGTTTTAAAATAATGTTTATTTTGTATTCTAGTTTGAAGACTCGGTAATGTCATTGTATGAGATGCAGCGTGCTCCTGCTGGTAGCATTCACTGTTACAAAGTTACTATTCATCCTTCTTAATAAAACCCACATATTCCTTTCCCAGATGTGTTTACATAATTAATCTTAGTTATGTTCTTTTGTGTTGATTTACACGTAGTTTAAATATGAAGTCTGTGTCTGGTTTATTCCCTGTGAATCTCATGCAAACATTAGAATTATTTTAGAGTCTGTTGGCAAAATGAGTTTTGATCATTTGTTTCTATCAATTTTTTTGTGATGCATTGACATTTTTCTTAAAGGTATCACAGTGATGTGATAATGATCCAATTTGTTTCCTTTTGGAGGCCTGTTGTCAATACAAAAATATTGACAGTTTATAATAACTATAAAAGTCAAAAATCATTCATGTAAAATATATATATATATTTTCTTCTAGAATGATCATTTTTATCAAGCTCGTATATTTAAGTTCAATAATTTAATAATTTCACTTAAATGACAATTAATAGGTAATTTTCATTGCCATTTAAGTGAAATTATTGAACTTAAATATACAAGCTTGATAAAAAAAGATCATTCTAGAAGAAAATTTCAGATGGCACTTAGAGGCTTTTGCATCTGAACTCTTCATATATATATATATATATATATATATATATATATATATATATATATAAAATATGCTAAACTGTATTTTAAGGTGTCATTGTTACAGTGCAATTATATATTTAAGTACTGAGTAATATTAATTAACATGTACGTACTATGGGCTTAGAATTAGGTTTGGTTGAGGGTTAGTTGCATGTAATTAATGCATAATTTACTGTTATTACTATGGTAAGTACATGCAACAAGGACACTGTAAAATAAAGTGTTACCTTATCATGCAACTATTAGAATTTTTATGAACTGAAATTAAGTTTAAATTAAATTGTTTATATAATGTAATATTTAATGATTAAATGAATTTTGGTTCCAGTTCACTAATTTTGAGTTTTAACTTTTCAGTTTTGAGTCAAGATGTCTTCACCATCATCTCAGACCCGTAAGAGAGACCCTCCGACCCGTGAGTCCACACCGTTCACTATATGCCAGCATGCATGTGGTTTTTAATTCTTAGTATTTTCTCATGAGGTTTGTCTTTGACAGTTGCTAACCAGGTTTGTGTGTTTGCAGCCGCGAGCGAGGACCCCCTCTCCCCGCCGTCTCAGCGCTCCAGAGCCCATGACACGTCCACAGAGCTTCAGCCGATGCCCACATCTCCAGCCATGGACGCCTCGCTGTTCTCCAGCCCTATGGCTCCACGCTCTGGTACGACTCAAACTCAACATCATATTTGCATTGAAATGAATTGCTCATGTATTTGAATTTGGGGGAAGGTCTCTAAACATCAGGATTTGTTTCACCCAGTCCTGCAGAGTGAGATCGACGCCAGTTCTCCGCTGATGTACGGCACTCCCAGCTCCAGGGTGGAAGGAACGCCCCGCAGCGGCATCCGCGGGACACCGGCCCGGCAGCGGCCCGACCTGGGATCTGTGCGGAAAGCTCCGCAGGTCGACATGCACTCGGAGCCGGTGAGGGAAAGTCCTTATTATTTGTCATTTACTTTTAGAGTTGAATCTTTTCATTTTTGACTCCTTGGGTGAGTTTTTAATAAATGTAATTTGTTAAAGGGATAGTTCACCAAAAAATTAAAATATTGTCATTTACTCACCCTCAAGCTGTTCCAAACCCATGCGAGTTTTAGTCTTCTGTTGTAGGAAATAGTTGGAAAATTATTTTTCACGCCTTCCAAGATTCACCCCTTCTATGTAAAGCGCTTTGAGTGCTGAGAAAAGCGCTATATAAATGTAATGAATTATTATTAAATTATTATTAACATTTTTTAAAATTTATTTTTGGGTTAACTATCCCTTTAAATTTAAAACCCATAACCTCATATATATATATATATATAATATTATATTATATTATTATTATTAATTTTTTTTTTTTTTTATGGTCTTAAGTGTTAATATTTTACTATGTTTTAAGTGTATGGACTTATTTTTGTGGTTTGTTCATGAGCTTCAATCAGGGTGAGATCAAAGACTAAAACTTTTTTCCCATTCAATATGACTGACTATACGAAAATAAAAATAACGGTGGTTGGTATTATTCAAAATTATAATTTTATTATTTAAATAAAAAAATTAAAATTAAAAAACAAAAATTAAACAGATTATGTATCATTGCAAAAAATACTATTGTACTGGGTCATATTTAAGGTCGAAAAATGCAGAAATTCATATTTGGTTTATCATTAACTAAAAACATTTTTGTTAATTGGAAAAAAAGCTCAAGTAAAATATAAATAAAACTTAAATGTGAAATGTTGCCATGGCAAGTTAAAATTAAATGTTTAATTTGAAGCACTAAAATTGCTAACAGGAAATAAAAACTGAATTAAAAATTACGAAATAACAAAATTACTTAAAATTGAAAATAAACACTGGAAATATAAAGCTAATTTAAAATATTAATAAATATGATAGTGTATGAATAGTATACAGAAATTAACTGCAATAGCATATATTATGCTAAAATAACACTAATCCATATAAATACAGAACAATCATATCCATAAAAATCATTATGTATAATTTGTGTGTGTGTATCTGGTGATTTTCAGCCGTCTGGAGACGCAGCGGCCGGCAGTGAACAGGGGACCGGAGCCGCGGGACAGAGGCTGGTGATCTGGGGGACTGATGTCAATGTGGGAACCTGCAAGGAGAAGTTTCAGGTGTGGCTGAAGTCTGAGTAACTACACCCATCCACAGATGACTGACAAAAAGCTTGTCTTGTCCATGGCTAAATGACCTTTTGTTGAGAATCTGTATTGGTTTTTTTCAGCGTTTCCTTCAGCATTTCACAGACCCCAACTCCAAAGAGGATGAGAATTCTGGTCTGGATCTGAATGAGCCTCTCTATATGCAGAAACTGGATGAGGTGAGAAGTGCAGTGCTCATTAGAAAGGCTCAAAAGGGGTAACAATTGGTCGCTTGGATATGAAGTAGTTCATGTTTGGTCATCCTTAATATCCAGTTCTTGTGTAATAATATTGAAGATTTGTTTGTGTTCTCAGATCAGTGTTGTTGGAGAGCCGGTGTTGAATGTGAACTGCAGTCACATTCAGACTTTTGACGCTGATCTCTACCGCCAGCTGATCTGTTATCCGCAGGTAAGAGCAGCAGCGTCAGGTGAAATCAGCCCAATATATACACTAATTGACACTACCGTTCAAAAGATTCATCTCAGTAAGTGTGTTTTCACACCTGACTCATTTGGAGCGTTTGATTCAGAACCTGGTGCATTTTCTGCATTAGTTCAGGTCATTTAGGCATATATGAACATGCTAAAATCACACTCAGATTCACACCAAAACAATCTGAACCAGGTGGAGAGGTTCGCTTGTGGTGAGAAAACAATCTGACCCACGAACCAGGCTGTTGGTTTGTTGCCTTGTGTAAATGAACCGAACCAAGAAGAAATTGCAACATTGTGACAATTTAAATCCCTGTTTCGGAACAAAGCACATATTCTACAGGTCTGAACACGCACTAATATTTTTAAATTTTTTTAAAGAAATTAGTAATTCTATTCCGCAAGGATTCATTAAATTGATCAAAAGTGACAGTAAAGACATTTATATAATGTTACAAAAGATTTCTATTTCAAATACATTTTATTTGGACTTTCTATTTATCAAAGAATCCTGAAAACTATGAAGCAGCACAACTGTTTCTTGAGCAGCAAATCAGCATATTAGAATGATTTCTGAAGGACCATGTGACACTGTAGACTGGAGCTTTGCATCACAGGAATAAATATATTCTAAAATATTCAAATAAAAAACATAACGTTTCACAATATTACAGTTTTTACTGAATTTTTGATCAAATGAATACAGCCTTGGTGAGCAGAAGAGCTTTCTTTAAAAACATAAACCTCTAGATTATTATATTGTCTCTTTGACTACTGAAAGTCTTTCACTCTTATCCTTACAGGAAGTCATCCCCACTTTCGATATGGCCGTCAATGAGCTCTTCTTTGAACGTTTCCCAGACTCTGTGTTGGAGCATCAGATCCAGGTGCGTCCCTACAGCGCCGTGAAAACCAGAAACATGCGCGCGCTCAACCCTGAAGGTAAGAAACCCAGCTAGCCGGACGATGTTTACTGATAAATGAGAGCACCCGTCACATCATCATCATCATCGTCTCTGGTTTCCGTTCAGACATTGACCAGCTCATCACTATCAGTGGGATGGTGATCCGCACCTCTCAGCTGATCCCTGAGATGCAGGAGGCGTTTTTCCGCTGTCAGGTGTGTGCGTTTAACACGCGTGTGGAGGTGGACCGCGGACGCATCGCTGAACCTGCCGTCTGCCGCAACTGCAACACCACACACAGCATGGCTCTGGTGCACAACCGCTCGGCCTTTTCCGACAAACAAATGGTGAGGTTGTTGTTGTTGTTGGGATTTTTAGTGTATTTTTTCATACTAGTGGTCTCCACAAGTATTACATTATAAATGAGACCATGTGACTGGTACTGGCAGTCCTGTTCTGTTTTCATTTATCAACTTAACTTAATAGTGCTGTTGTGTGTTTTTTGCACATATCATGCTGGTTAAGAAAGGGTTTCTTCTGTAATGGCATTTGTTTACTAGTTGACCAAAACAAAAATTGAGACCAATTATGAAGGCAAGCATTAATGGGGACTTTTCTGGGGTTTTTTAATGTATCTGATAGATAAAACTGCAGGAGTCTCCAGAGGACATGCCAGCCGGTCAGACGCCCCACACCACAGTCGTCTACGCTCACAATGACCTGGTGGACAAAGTGCAGCCTGGAGACAGAATAAACATCACTGGTACCCGTCCTGTTGTCATTTAAGCTTTATGTGGTCTATAACAGTAAGTGATAAAGGATCGTTCTCCCAAAAATGTAAATGTTGTCATCACTTTCCTTCAAGTTGTTCTAAACCTGTATGAGTTTTTCTTCTGTTGAACACAAACAATGATATTTTAAAGAATGTTGGTAACCAGACAGTTGACGGTAGCCATTGACTTCCATAGTAGGAAAAAGTGTCTATAGAAGACAACTGGTGCCGTCAAATGTCTGGTTACCAACATTCTTTAAAATATTGTGTTCAACAGAAGACTGAAACTCTTACAGGTTTGGAACAACACGAGGGTGAGTAAATGACAGCATTTTTATTTTTGAGTGAACTATCCCTTTAATGTTGTTAGCTGATGAGTAAATGATGTTTTTGAAAAAAAGTCTCTTCTGCTCACCAAGACTGCATTTATTTGATCAAAAATACAGAAAAAACTAATTTTGTGGAATATTATTACAATTTAAAATAATGTTTTTCGATTTTAATATACTTAATTTTATTTCTGTGATGCAAAGCTGAATTTTCATCAGCCATTACTCCAGTTTTTAGTGTCACATGATCATTCTAATATGCTCCATGCACTATATATATAGAGAGAGAGAGAGCATGAATACATGGAGTTGTTGTTTTTTTAGGCTTAAAGTTTAAACCAGTCCTTTTGTATTATGAGAGAACTGGTATTTTGTGAAGACTAACTATCATGTCTGTTATTCTCCTCAGGCATTTACAGAGCCGCCCCTATGCGTCTGAACCCACGACAGAGCCAGGTGAAGTCTGTGTACAAAACCCACATCGACGCCATTCACTTCCGCAAGACAGATGAGAAGCGTCTTCATGGACTGGATGAGGACGGTGACCAGAAACTCTTCACTAAAGACAGAGTCGCCATGCTCAAAGAACTAGCCGCAAAACCGGACGTCTACGAGCGCCTGTCCTCTGCCCTGGCGCCCAGCATCTACGAACACGAGGACATCAAGAAAGTGCGTTTTAATTGTTACTGGTTAAGCCTGCCTCGTCTTTTGTTTCTTACAACAATTAAACGTTTCTCAGGATGTGAGTTGATGGCACGCATTTTTTTTTTCAGGGCATCCTGTTGCAGTTATTCGGCGGGACCCGTAAGGACTTCACTCAGACGGGCCGCGGGAACTTCCGTGCAGAGATCAACATCCTGCTTTGTGGCGATCCGGGTACCAGTAAATCCCAGCTGCTCCAGTACGTGTATAACCTCGTTCCTCGCGGGCAGTACACGTCCGGGAAAGGATCCAGCGCCGTCGGCCTCACAGCCTATGTGATGAAGGACCCGGAAACCCGGCAGCTGGTTCTGCAGACCGGAGCGCTCGTGCTCAGTGACAACGGCATCTGCTGCATCGACGAGTTTGATAAGATGAGCGACAGCACGAGATCTGTGCTGCATGAAGTCATGGAGCAGCAAACGCTCTCTATTGCCAAGGTGAGATGCTTAAACAATAACTTGTGATTGAGTGAATGATTTTGTTAGGACGGATAATAAAGTTTTTGTGTGTCATAGGCCGGGATCATTTGCCAGCTTAATGCTCGGACCTCCGTCCTCGCCGCAGCCAATCCGGTGGAGTCTCAGTGGAACCCCAAAAAGACGACTATAGAAAACATCCAGCTGCCTCACACACTTCTGTCCAGGTAAAAAATAAAACATAACAGTATTTACAACAGTTAATGTCCAGAATGTTATGTATTTCTATCAATTTCCAAGAATTGAGTGGGATGCAAGGTAGGGAGAGAAATGTTTTATCCACCAAGATTAGATTTGATTGTGAGCTACCTTCAAAATAAGTCTCTTTGGCTCACCAAGGCTGCATTTATTCGATCAGAAATAGAGTAAAAACACTAATATTCTGATATTTTTGCAAATTAAAAGTAACTTATTTTTGAAATGTAATTTATTCCTGTGATCAAAGCTGAATTTTCAGCATCATTACTCCAGTCTTCAGTGTCACATGATCCTTCAGAAATCATTCTAATATGCTGATTTGCTGCTCAAGAAACATTTCTTAATATTATCAATGTTGAAACCCCCAGATTTTGTAGCCTCATACAAGTGTTTCTCTGAAAAATCTCTTGTTCTTAGGTTTGATTTGATCTTCCTGATGCTGGACCCTCAGGACGAGGCGTACGACCGACGTCTCGCACACCATCTCGTGTCTCTGTATTATCAGAGTGAAGAGCAGATTGAAGAGGAGCATCTGGACATGGCCGTGCTGAAAGACTATATCGCCTTTGCTCGTACATCTGTGCATCCCCGACTCAACGAGGAAGCTAGTCAGGCCCTTATTGAGGTATATAAACACCATATAGGTCAAGGCACCTGCAGTAGTATAGTATTACATGTAATATTTAATGTTTGCAATTTTGAATTTTGACCCTTGCAGGCCTATGTAGACATGCGGAAGATCGGCAGCGGTAGAGGTATGGTGTCCGCGTACCCCCGTCAGCTGGAGTCTCTCATCAGACTGTCTGAAGCGCACGCTAAAGTACGTTTCTCAAGCAAAGTCGAAACCATCGACGTGGAGGAAGCCAAGAGACTGCACAGAGAGGCCCTGAAACAGTCCGCCACTGATCCCAGGACAGGATTCGTGGATATCTCCATCCTCACCACAGGTACGAGTTAGACAACTGTCTGGACTGGTTAGGTTGAGTCACATGGTCTCATTGTCTCATCATGCTTGTGCAGATATATAGGGGTGTCAAGCGATTAAAGGGGTGGTTGATTATGATTTCACTTTTCTAACTTTAGTTAGTGTGTAATGTTACTGTTTGAGCATAAACAACATGTGCAAAGTTACAATGCTCAAAGCAAAGGGAGATATTTTCTTTTAAAGAAAACGCTTTTTAAGGACTACAACAAACGGCTGGTAGGGACTACACGACATTCCTCCCGTGTTAGTGACATCACAAACCCTAAAATTTACATAAACCCGCCCCCAGGAACACGATTTATAGATTATCATGACAGAATATGCTAATAAATGACTAGAAGATAACTACACATCAGCTACATAAATTCATCAACTAACCATTCAGAAATGTCTACATGTTGTCACTTCTTCTTGAGTCTCTCCATCTTTCTGACTTCGGCATTAAATAGACATTACAAAAAGTAGCTTTAGAAAAAAAATTTTTTTATTTGATTCAACATAGAATTTATTACACATGAACTTAAATGACATACAAAGGTCTGGGGCAGTAAATGCATTAATAATTTTAACTAAGTTATTTAACCCATTAAATTAACAGCCCTAAAAATAATAATTATTGTTATTACCCTTTTAAAATCTGCATTAAACGGAATCTGCAATAGTCTTTTCTATTGTGACGTATATCCGAGTAAAGCGGCTTCTGGAATGAGAAAAAAAAAATGTAAAGTGCAAGTTTGCAGTAAGTTGTGGATGATGTTTAGTCCCACTCTCCTCCGAGACAAGAAGACAGCATATAACAATGATAAATCATTTATAATAAGCTCTGCAACATTCTGTAAAAAAAGTAAGATAATCAGCACTGTTCCTTAGTTTGACCAATCATCTCTTAACTAGTACCTGTGAATGTCATGCAAATTAGAGAGTCTGATGGTTTTGAGTGGTTGTTTCTGTACAGGTATGAGTGCTACAGCACGCAAGCGCAAGGAGGAAGTGGCTCAGGCCCTGAAGAAGCTCATCCAATCAAAGGGCAAAACACCAGCTATGAAGTACCAACAGTTGTTTGACGATCTTCGTGGCCAGTCAGAAGCGGTATGCTTTTTATTTTTATTTTAATAATACTAATAACGTATAAGATAATCCAACTATAAATCTTAACTTAAAATGCTTTCCTCCAATTTCAGGCCATTACTAAGGACATGTTTGATGAGGCCCTCAGAGCACTCGCTGATGAAGATTATCTGACCGTCACAGGAAAGACTGTTCGGCTTCTGTGAATGCTTACTATTCCTGGATGCTGCTTCCTCTTTTGTTACTTGTTACTTTATCCTGTTTTCTTTTTCTATAGAGCAATTATTGTTAATAGTCATATGTATGGAGCCTTTCTGGATGCAATAAACGAGTTTTGTTGTTCAAGAGAAGATTTTGTAAATGGTGTGGTTTATAGCTGTTATTTACATAAATGCAAAGCATCAATTCACTGACCTAAATCAGTCGCATTGACTTTCCACTTGTGTTTGTAAAGTTAAAACCTCAAAGAATGGCTTAAACAAGCTGCAAAACCTAAATGGCTTACAGTGTATAGTTAGACGAATAGACACACGGGAAGTTATCAAATATAGCTGGATTATTTATACAATGGCAATAAAATTGACCAGATACATAGCAGGATGGAAATAAATGGTGTCAACTTAACCATCTTAGGAAATGTATATAATGTGTCCATTTAGTATTTGAGACTGAGATTAACAAATTACCACGTAAAACATTTTCTCCACCTGAAACATGACAACATGCTAAAGACATAATAGTTAAATTACTTAAACTTCATTCAAATGGCTTTAAATGTTACACTGTGATATAATTCTGTAGTCTAGTGTCATATAAATTATATATTTTAAAAAATCTTCGCAGTGGAGCCACACCCCTCCTCTCTTACTACAGCACTGCGCGCATTAGTCACATGACCCGTCGACGTCACGCTTTCGTATGCTTTTGGATTCAGGCAGAAGAAGATGGCGGCCTCCTCAGGTTAGTCTCACAATCTCCTCAACCCTCGCGGTCCTCCGCGGCCGTTTTTTAAAACTTGAAGCGCCAAGCACATGTTTCACAATCCCATATGTATTATCCGAGAGGTTTCCCGTGCTCAAATGCCTTTATTTACTTCACTTAACAGACCTGTGTGCAGTTTGAACTGTGTGTGTGTGTGTTAGCATCGAGCTAACGGCCCACAAACAGACTTGTAGTTTAAAAATAACATCAGATTTATTTTATGTTATCAGTTAAGGAATAATATAGCCACACATCGAGAATAATTGTGCTTTTATAGGGTACCGAGGCATTGATAAAATGCTGTATGTTGCAGTTGAGCGGGTGTATCGGTGCAAATGTGAGGCGAGGCGGAGCATTGACGCGCGTGCTGCTGCTGGTTCCGTCCAGTGCCGTGACAAAACGGGCCTTTAACTGATGTTTAATTATGTGTCAAACCAGAACCTGAGCAGGTTAAAACAGCCTCACATAGTCATTTAAACCTTTTAAAGATAATAAGTATATGGAAAAGTGCGTGATGATTGTGTAATATATATATATATATATATATATATATATATATATATATATATATATATATATATATATATATATATTAGTATATAACACACTCATTTACACTCTCGTGTAAAGCCATTTCATAATAATATGAGGGGCTGATTTATACATATAAATTCAAGGAGACCTTTAAACCCATTGAATCTCAGATAATTTGAGAAATTCATTATAATTGTTTACTATTGAATGTAGCTGCATATTAGAGCAGATCTCATTTATTAATTTCAAATGACATTTTTAGTTTATATGGAAAGAACAGCTTAAACATGTATTTAAACGTTAACTTGGATATTTCGAGAAGATTGCATTGCATTTGCACACAGTTGCACATCTTGACACAGAATAAGATGCATGCAAATGAAGTTTAAAATGTGTATGTTCACATATTTTAAGGTCAGATGCATCAGCCGATCTTTTGTCAGAAATATATTGAGTTATTCGTCTTGGCCTTGAGATTTTGAGGAAGTGAGAAACCGTGATAGAGAATGGGTGTCATTTCCTGAATCATTCACGGATGAGTGATTTAGTCTTTCCTTTAGACACTCACCTGAACTTGCAAATCTCGTACCTCCACTTTGTCAACGCTAGAGTATCTATGAAAACGCTAATCAGCGTTGAAATGCAGTTTATTAACATGTTATATTTGAAACTGCACAGATTTTGTGTGACATGCACTTAAATGTGCTTAGTTACATTATTATTTTTTGTCTCTGGCTGATCAGACGGTTCTGTTTTATTCTGCTTATGAAGATTGAAGAAGACAGTGAGATCCCTCATACAGTCTTTGTTTTGTTTGAAAAAGAATTTAATCAAATAGTTTTCTCAGCCAGTGCATCAAATATACCTCAAATAAGAGGTTTTGCTCATCCACGAATAAAGGAAACATATGTTGATTTCATATTAAATGAAAACGCAACTGTCTGAAATGTTTTAAACAAAAAACTTAAAGATTCACCTTACTATCCCGCCTCGTTCAATTCTGTTTTTACTTTTTAAATTTTAGAGAATTTTACAATTGAGATATCTCTCGATTAAAGGTGCTCTAAGCGATGTCACACGTTTTTTAGGCCGAAACATTTTTTGTCACATACAGCAAACATCTCCTCACTATCTGCTAGCTGCCTGTCCCCTGAACACACTGTAAAAAACGCCGTCTCTGTAGACAGCCCAGGCTCCACAAACGACAACAAAAACAAACTGGCCCAGCCTGGACCACGAAACATAACAAACAGTGTTCCAGCCAATAACCGACAAGAATGATTTGGGGGTGGGGGTTGGGGTGTTAGTGCGCGTGCACATGAATGGGGGGTGTGGGGAGTGGAGGAGAGAGAAGCATGAAGAGGGAAGTTAGCTAGAGGAGAGATGTCCCAGACAACGACTAACGTTAGAATTATATTCTCTTGAATTTTGATATGGCTGACACACGACCAAAGAGATGACGTTCCGATGAACAAATAGCAGAGAAGAGGGAAAAAGGAGAAGGAACGTGCAAAGTCCCGAATTTATGGATGAGGAGGAGGGAGGGTCTTAGCTAGCCTCCGTTTTGTTTGACAATACTTCGAATGTCAACAAGAAGTGACGTCACCCAACATCGCTTAGAGCACCTTTAATACGAGCTCTTAAAACCTGCATGTGAAATTATAATAAATTTTTCCAACTCTTGTATTCTTCATTGAAAATATTTCAAGTCAAAAAATCTCAGCTGCGAACAGAGTTTTACCGACTAGTCCGAGAGGCACTGCCTTTAATGAATTGTCTTTGTGTTCTTGCAGGAGTTAAAGTCCCTCGCAATTTTCGTTTGTTGGAAGAGCTTGAGGAAGGACAGAAGGGTGTCGGTGATGGGACAGTGAGCTGGGGTCTGGAGGATGATGAGGATATGACTCTCACACGGTGGACGGGCATGATCATCGGACCTGCACGAGTATGTCCGCTGTTTAACCATGTTTATGTAGCAGTTGAATGACAACGATACGGATGACTCATCTGACAAAATTATTACATTCTTCAAATGTTGTGTTGAGAAATCAGGCTGCTTCTTTTTTTTTTTTTGCGTTTCCGATGTCAAACTATTTTATAGCGTGACTGAAATCTTGGACAGTAGTAAACAGCACGCCTTCATACTATCCAGCCTGACGCATGACAGCTGGCGGTGTAGATTAAAGATAAAGATGCATGCCATGAAAAGCAGCAGAAACCTTCTTTAGTGGTTTATATATTTGTTCAAACTGGCAACATTATTTATTGGGCTGGAAATGTGGCCCACTTCTGGCTATGTGGTATACTGTGATTTTGTTTCATTTGCTTAATGAAACCTGTCTAGGTCACATTTCACCCGAAAATGATAGAAAATATATATTTTGCATAAAGATAATAAATCATATTTTAGCACCATTTGCAATGACATTACTTTCATGACAATTAAGCACTTTTGTTATAAATAAAATTTATGCTGATTTTAATCAAATAATTGTTTTCACTCTACAGGAATGAGAATTAAGCTGAATTGTTATGAAAATAATGTCACTGTGCAAAATCAACACTAATTAAATTGAATTATATTTATTAAGATTCATTAATATAATTAAATTTAATTAGTGTTGATTTTGAGCTGGAATATGAACTACACATTAAGATTCTCCATAATAATAGTGTTATTAAACAGACAATTTTAGATAAAGACATATAGCCTTGTATTTTGCTAAACATAGTTGGTTCAGATTTCTTTTGCATTAAAACTATTCAGCTAGGGTCATTTTGAGTGGATAAATTCCTTTCTGTTTGATAGACCATCATTTAAAACTGAAAGTTGAGTGAGATGTGTTTCCATCTGTAGTCCATCATCGTGTGTTGCCGTCGTACAGAATACTGAAAAACATTACGTCAGCATGTGAAGTGTGGTATTTTTTCTTCGAGTTGTGTAGGTCTATTCTCTTTGATGAGTCGATGTGTTTGTTATCCTCTCACTTTCATGTTCCGTTTGGCATTTCGGCTTTAACCTTTGACTTTTTCCTTATTTCTCAGACTAATTACGAAAACAGGATATACAGCCTGAAAGTGGAGTGCGGACCTAAATATCCCGAATTACCACCGAATGTTAGATTTGTTACAAAAATTAGCATGAATGGAATAAATAATTCCAATGGGATGGTAAGTTGAATCATTTTTTTATAACTGACTGTTTTGAGTGTTATTGTACCCTGCGTGTTGTCTATTATGTTTGAGATCATTTTACTGCAAACTAGAGAAATGTGAGGTTGCAGTTATTTTCACACGGATGCAGAAAAGAGTCACTCGAGTCACATCAGTACTGCAGAGGAGGGACGTTTCTCACTGTGCCTGCCTAAGCAGAACCAATAATGAATCTCAAACATGTCTAATGAGATTCAGCTGGAGACCGAATACAAAAGGAGCCGCAGAAAATTAAACGGTTTATTGCACCACAGAGGATTGATATATTTTTTTAATTCTCTTCTGTGTGTTTTTCTTAATGATCGGCCCAAATATGCGATGGTCTGTTGGATGTAGAATTAAGATCTTTGTGCTGTTTGCCAAGTGGAAGTATATTGGTTTAAGATGAACTAAATCCCAGACCAAAATGCTGTCATTTTGCAAGCTAATTATTTGAAACAAACAGCTCTGTCACTTTTATATTAAATATACCTCTAGGCAAGTAAAAAATAAAATAAAAGTAAAACAAACACATACAGCTAATTATATAAGGATGCCTGTTTTCAACTGAAATGAGAAGGAAGCATTGGAAATAGTTTCTTGTTTTCTGATGCTAGATTAAGGGGTTGTTACATCCAGTGACTCATCTTACCCCAACTTTATAGTCATGATAAAACTTAATCATCTGGCACATCAGGAGATTTAGGCCTGTTTGATCAGTTTTTTATTGGGCAGTTTGATTAGCGTCACTCCGATCCCGTAAGTGGAATAGTGTTACACAGGGTTCCTACGCAGTTTGGATAAATATGCAATTTGATTTGTCATTTCCAGGTCTGGATAATTATGGAAAAAATAAAGGCTTCTACAATTAAGAATTTTTAGAAATTAAGTATTTCTAAAAATACGTTTATCATTCAAGCTCTGTGTTTTCGTGGCAAAAGTTTAGTGATCATTTAGGGATTGTCGAACATGACCAAATGAATTCAAGGCGCACATTTTAATTTCCCAAAAGTCTTTTTCGTGACTTGAGTCTCTTTTGAACTTCACTCAGGCTGTTTGGTGATCATGCCACATCAAACCACATTTACAGCATCAAACCGATGTGTCAGATGTGAATATATGCCATTTTCTAAAGCGTTTTAGGTTTCTTGTCATCATATAAGAGCATGGTATCACTTTGAGACAACCAATAAAAAAACGGAGTAATCACTGAATTATATACCAAATATAATGCTGTAAGAACCATTTATGTTAAATATGTGTAAGATCCCTGGATATAGGAACAGGTTTTTTTGCATATCATTACAATGACTTCAACCACTTTACTTTTCTAGTTTAAGCTGTTACTGTTTTTTCCTTTTTAGCTTGTTGGTAAATTTCTTTTCAATAAAATCTCTTCTAAGACCATTGACTAGTTTCGGGTCGTAGTTGAGCTGTATCGATTGCATTTGTGGCATATTTTGATTAGCACTCACAATAGTTTTGTCTCATCCTTCAGTTTTTTTATGCAAATATCACACTTACAGTAACCCTACCAATATAAGTTAACCAGGTTAGTCTGAAAACAGAAATGTGAAACTGGTATTATTAATTAGTTCAGATGGGACTTTTTTTCTCACCAAATGAACTTTTGATTGTGCTACCAATATAATAATGAGTTTCCTACCATCAAGTACAATTGTTTAAATCTTGTGGCTTTTCAATTCAATGTTTACCGTCCGACTCGTGTATTTTTATTGTGGGTTACTATAACCACCATTCTTTCTTTTTTTATAACTGAGGAACAAATTGAAATTGTCACAAATGCTCTTGACATATTTGAACTTGTATTAAACCCAAAAAACATTTCTTTAATAAATCCTGTTTATTCTTTATTTAATTTTGTGGCATGATTTGTGCAATGCAAATTGACTCTTGAATCTTAAATCATGTAACTCATTTCTGCATGTTTCTCCCTTTCTTTCTGTCTCTTTTTGTTCCAGGTGGATGCACGTAGCATACCAATTCTAGCAAAATGGCAAAACTCATATAGCATTAAAGTCGTTCTTCAAGAGCTAAGGCGTCTTATGATGTCCAAAGAGAATATGAAGCTTCCTCAACCGCCGGAAGGACAGACGTACAGCAATTAATTGTAAATGATTGTTATGACCCTCTGTCTTAAACCTTACTCTCTTAGAAAAAGAAAAAACAAAACTATTGCTCACTCCACACTCAAACAGTCTCCGCTGCAGGAGCACAATTGGACATTTCGAATAGTTTAGCTTGAGAAGCAAAGAAAGGAAAATGCTTATATTGTGTGGCACCATGTTCAGTTCTGTTTTGAAATCAAGAGTGCACAAATCTCTCTCTTCCAGTTCCATTTACATCGACCACAAGCTTTATGTTGATGAACTGAATCCTGTCAGCATAGACGCAGAAAGAAGGCATGCTAGGTGAGGTTTATACAGATCTGTTCATTTTAAGTTAAAGTAATGGGACACCAAAATTAGGATGCATAAACAATGGCATGCTTATTTAAAAAAAATGAGGAAAAAAAAAAGAAACAAGTTGTAAGTTAACGTTTAAAGAACTTTTTTGTGTGTGAATCTGAACCCCTCACTGACAAAAACGTTAAGGGTCCTAAAAGTGTGCCTGTAGTCTTCTAGTGGACTTTCTCTTCTGTTCGGTTTTTATTTTGAATGTCTGTATTTGACACAATCGCAGTTTGTTTCAGCGTGTTGTAAACGGACGCTCTGTTCTTGTTCTGAAATCAAGCCGTGCGCAAGGATCTGTCGGGTGCATTAAAGTGTGACTCTCCAACCCGCTGTCAGACTCTGTTTGTACACGAGTCCATCACACGCTGCGGAAATACGCTGAGATGTTACTGTACGAATAAAGCAGCAAACCCTTGCCATTCAGGGACGGGATACGGAGAGTGTCCGACTCGCTGTTTCGCATCGTTTTGAATGACACAGCCTTATTTTTACAGTGATAGATTAATTTTATACAGCAAACCTAGCTCCCATTGACCTCATATCACTGCAAGGTAACTAAACATAAGTGTGTGTTGTGATACATAACATTTGAATTGCTCATCACAAGTTTATCGGATGCGTTTGAACGTTTTACACACTTCGTAAGGTGACGTACTGTGAAAATCATTTACAAGTGAGTTTGAGGTAGGGTGTCTTCATTAGGAATCACTGATTGTGTGTTAATGATAAGATTTGCTGTACGCTTGCCCTTGCTTAACCACAGTGCTTTACGACTCCACACCTGTAACTGCAACGGCATGCTGTTATGTAGCTTTCATTACAACACCAACTAGTACTTCAGTAATTATACCGTTAGAAGCACTGCTATAATCCTTAGGTACTCTAACAGAGTTAATCATTGAATTAAATTGTAATTCCAGTGAATGGTGGGGGTTTGTTGTGCTGTTGTTCATTTATGCTTCAGTTGGCTACGACCTTTTTATTGAAGTCTTCATTAGCAAAAACTAATAGGCAGTTATCGTGCTAATTAATATATGTAGTGGCAATTTTCTTACGGTCTCTACATTTTCAGAGCCACAAATGAAATCACCCTGTAATGCATCTAAGGAACTTTTTTTTTTTTTTCCTCCTCCCTGTTCATGTTTTTCTTTCTTTTTTTTTTTCTTTTTTTTAAAGACGTATAATCAAATTAAGTTGAATATGTGACACCGGGGATATGTTCAGAATAATAAAACAAACATTGTGGAACACACTTGGTTCTTACTCTGGTCATTTTTTGCAGGATGTCTTGTTGAAGTATTTGTGGAATTAATATTAAAAAGATGCGTTGAAATAATTGTTTTATTTACCACACCACATTTAGCTTGTGATTCACAGGTTCTAAAAGGGGGTTTTCACAACAGTGCCATAGAAGAACTGTTCTGGATTCCCCCACAAAAAAACTTTAAGTAAAAAGTTCTTAAAAGAACCAGTTTGTGGGGAACCTTTTGTGAAACCAGGACTTTAAGTACAAATATACACCCTTTAGAGGAAGATAAAGTACAAAGGTGTATCTTGGAAGTATATATTTATCTTTCAGTTTCAGTAAATTTACTTTTGTTTGCTTGTTAGATGTAGTTGACTACATATTTGTGATGGATTGACATTATAATGAAAATGTCTTGTTTGAAGTCAACACTAAGAAAG
Organism: Squalius cephalus; assembly: GCF_949319135.1. Taxonomy (NCBI): domain Eukaryota; kingdom Metazoa; phylum Chordata; class Actinopteri; order Cypriniformes; family Leuciscidae; genus Squalius; species Squalius cephalus. The sequence goes on from NC_137146.1 coordinate 5,148,552, forward strand.
ACAACAAAATTGAACCTTTTCTCTTTCTTAATGCATGTTTTTGTGAACAATTCATTAGTGCATTTTATTCCAAAATTCTTTTTTGTTTTTTTTTGTTTTGTTGCAGTCTGAAATTCCTTTTTATCTTATGTCAGCAAGCCGTCTTATATTCATCCACCTTTCATATAGAGACACTTTTTATGATCTAATCAATACATCTAATCACATTACGTAAGTAAAATGGCTTGAATGGCTTGGTTGGGGCAATATTTCAGTCATTGTATGAAATATGAGAGATTGAGAACTGAATGGTTACATGCCATAGCAATGTTTCTCAATCATTGTCCTGCTGTCAAAATCAGTTTTGTCCTTTTGGTTTTAGGCCTTAGGTGGTCCATCATTAGACATGACAGAAGAGAGCTTAAACTGATTCTCTTTCCAATAAGGGGTCTTGCTAGATCCAAGATACTCTGTTCTTCAGATTTAGCTGGATAATGGTTGAATCCAAGTGGTTTTAAATACATTTCATACAAGTTATTGTGCATTGAGATATAAGCACATGCCTCACAACATCAAATCACAAAGTATTTAGGAACTTAAGCCACATTACAAATGTCATTGCATTAGATAAATTCAGATTGGTTTTATATTATAGACAAACAGCATAAGCAAACATTTCACAAAACGTTTGCTAAGTTTGAAATCATAAAAAGTACCAATTAAGACATTTAAAGTGCTTAGACACTTTCTGTTTGTCAAAAGTGACTGCTAGAATTGCAAAAGCAAAATGTCCCAGAAAAGGGAATTTATATCTGTGAAAAGCTCCTGCTACGTTTGAAGACAAATCCCACTTGGTTTGATATGTTTGCTATCCATTCCAATTACATTTTCTTTCCTATAGATACTTTTAAATGTGATTTAAGCATCCAAATGCTTTTTGGGGTGGCTGTGGTTGATAAGGACTGTCTGATGAAGGCTATTATAGATATGTGAGTGTGACCTGAGGACAGAATGACATCTAGAGAGAGTGTAAAGTAATGCCTGAGCAAAAGCAGCCTGATCTGAATGACTTTAGTGAAGTATCATGCTGCAGGAATGCTGCTAGTGCATTTTAATCTTGAAGAGTTGTATTGATCTGTCTTTCAAGAGAAATATGTTTGTGTTCTTTGATCTGTTCCTGCATTAACCAAGGTTGACATACTGTCACATCATACCCTTGCTCAATGCTAAACCCTGCAGGAATTATAATGATCAAACCTGAGCGTTTACTTGTCATTTTAAGTTTGTCACTAGGAGGCGCTATATGCTCAGCCATGATGTTCATTCATCCCTTGCAAATTCTTCTCAGAAGATCGTCGTTGTGCAATATCGACTGTAATCACTAGAGCGCACTGCATTGACTCTGCATCCGTAACCCAGTGGTGCAGCAATGCATTATTTTTATGTTTCCAAAAGCGACATGCTTTATTGACCTTGCCAAAGGGAAAGCCATTGACAGAGCGGGAACCAGAGCAGTCGTCTCTTGGCCATGTTATGGTGTCTTTGTGTCTCAGGCTGTGTATAATTGGAGCATTATCCACGACACTTGTAAGCGGTTTGTCTCTGTCCAAGGGGACCTTTCATCCTGAATTAACCACTTCTGAGAGAGGAAAAGTCCCTTATTAAAGAAAGAACCTTATGTGTGTCGGATGCTAACTGAATTGCTCTGTCATTAAGCTTGCAAGGCAAGTGTGACCAACAAGTCATGTGTCAGTATAATTCATTTATATTGGTGCGAGCAATTTTGTCAGCCAGTGTGAAAGACTCTTAAATGTATAAAAATGGTATTTACATTGTAAATACTTCAAAGATTACCATGGGTGCATGTGCCATTGATCAATTTTGTTGTAGGGTAATCATTTTTAGAACAATACATGTTTGACAAATAGTCTTCACTGTACTACCATGAGTTTTGAGCATGTACCGCATGATTGCATTAGAATGTTTTTAATAGCTTAATGAAAGTCTTGTTCAGTGCCAAACCGACAGCAGGAAAACTTGCACAGTATCAAAAGTTTGCACTTAATATGCATGAGGTCTTTCCTGAGTGTGAGAACCTCTGTCAGATTGAAATCATGTGTGGCTGTTGTAATCTCCCCCTGTCGTCTGTTCTCACTCTCCACTGATGAGATGCAGTTGTAAATATCTGCTGGAGACAGTCTGATGGTGTGTTTACTCAATGCTCTGCCGAGCTGCAAAGTAAACTATGACATCAAATCTGTGACGTCACGCTGTAATCCATATGATGCTGCAGGCGTAATGCTTATATAAGAACGATAAAGCACCACGCCGTAAAGTTAGTAGCATTATAAGATTGATTGATTATCAAATAATCAATCCTGAAGACGGCTGTGTTAAATCGAAACTCGTTGATCAACACTTTTACCCCAGGTTTCACAGACTAACGCTCAAAATAATTAATTGGTTTGAGTAGGACAAACTTAAATTATACTAATTAGTTTAGTCAAATGAACTTTTATGAGTATTTAGCTCTTTCTTTTTCTTTCAAGTTCACAGAACTGATATATTTTAAGGAAACTGAACTGTTTCATTGTTTTGAGCTGTATGAAATAATTTCTTTTAATTTAGACGAACTTAAGTTTAACTGAAACGGCTGGGATGTCTATTTCCCAGCGTGCTTTGCCGATGGCACTCTCAAAAAAACTTTTTTTTTGTGCAAGATTAATGTTAAGTGGGAGATTTAGTAGTGATTAATGTTTTGTTATGCTAACTTAGAAGAATTTATGTTAATGTTGGTTTTAGGTTAGTTGGGTGAGCATGAAGATGTGCATGCAGCTTGATTTGAGAGCAAATAAAACCTTTATATTGCTGCACTCATACAGCAAGTGCTACTGTAAAACATACTATTGTTAACATGTTAACAAATTAGTATGTTAGCAAACTTGTTAAAGCTAGCTAAGTTTATACTAATAAAAGTGTTCACATTAGTGTACTGAATTAGTGTACTCAAACATACAAGTTAAGAACAATTAAAATGTATAAGTATAAAATAAAAATCCCAGTTCTGCTTACTTAAACTTTAAATTTCTTAACTTAAAAAATTTGAGGCAACTGATTGCCTTAAATGTTTTGAGTTTTGCCAACTTATTCGGGTTTACAGTGAGGTTTAAGCCTAGTCTCAGACTAAAATGCATGTTTGAGCTGTTTTAACTGAAATCAACTTACACTGACATATCTTAAAATATGTCAGTGCCATTGTTTTATCTCAAGATGCACATCAGTAATGTTTTTTTTTCCTATGGCGCGTTTATAAAATCTACTTAATGCTCTGAATTGAACTAATCCTGGCTTATAAATATATATATATATACACTCACCTAAAGGATTATTAGGAACACCATACTAATACTGTGTTTGACTCCCTTTCGCCTTCAGAACTGCCTTAATTCTACGTGGCATTGATTCAACAAGGTAGAAATGTTAGAAATGTTGGCCCATATTGATAAGATAGCATCTTGCAGTTGATGGAGATTTGTGGGATGCACATCCAGGGCACGAAGCTCCCGTTCCACCACATCCCAAAGATGCTCTATTGGGTTGAGATCTGGTGACTGTGGGGGCCATTTTAGTGCAGTGAACTCATTGTCATGTTCAAGAAACCAATTTGAAATGATTCGAGCTTTGTGACATGGTGCATTATCCTGCTGGAAGTAGCCATCAGAGGATGGGTACATGGTGGTCATAAAGGGATGGACATGGTCAGAAACAATGCTCAGGTAGGCCGTGGCATTTAAACGATGCCCAATTGGCACTAAGGGGCCTAAAGTGTGCCAAGAAAACATCCCCCACACCATTACACCACCACCACCAGCCTGCACAGTGGTAACAAGGCATGATGGATCCATGTTCTCATTCTGTTTACGCCAAATTCTGACTCTACCATCTGAATGTCTCAACAGAAATCGAGACTCATCAGACCAGGCAACATTTTTCCAGTCTTCAACTGTCCAATTTTGGTGAGCTCGTGCAAATTGTAGCCTCTTTTTCCTATTTGTAGTGGAGATGAGTGGTACCCGGTGGGGTCTTCTGCTGTTGTAGCCCATCCGCCTCAAGGTTGTGCATGTTGTGGCTTCACAAATGCTTTGCTGCATACCTCGGTTGTAACAAGTGGTTATTTCAGTCAAAGTTGCTCTTCTATCAGCTTGAATCAGTCGGCCCATTCTCCTCTGACCTCTAGCATCATCAGGGCATTTTCGCCCACAGGACTGCCGCATACTGGATGTTTTTCCCTTTTCACACCATTCTTTGTAAACCCTAGAAATGGTTGTGTGTGAAAATCCCAGTAACTGAGCAGATTGTGAAATACTCAGACCGGCCGTCTGGCACCAACAACCATGCCACGCTCAAAATTGCTTAAATCACCTTTCTTTCCCATTCTGACATTCAGTTTGGAGTTCAGGAGATTGTCTTGACCAGGACCACACCCCTAAATGCATTGAAGCAACTGCCATGTGATTGGTTGATTAGATAATTGCATTAATGAGAAATTGAACAGGTGTTCCTAATAATCCTTTAGGTGAGTGTATATATACAGTACTGTGCAAAAGTCTTAGGCATGTTAATATCCCCACCCCAAAACTGGTTTTAAGTCAGTTATTCATATCTTTTGCTGTAGTGTGTCAGTAGGAACTATCAGTTTACATTTCCAAACATTCTTTTTGCCATTAATTGTAATAATCCAGTGAGATTTGTGTATGCACAAGGAATCTGACAACAGCCGGTATGATCTGATCTCACCATCATCGAGTCCGTCTGTGATTACATGAAGAAACAGAAGAAACTGAGACAGATTAAATCCAGAAGAACTGCGGGAACGTCTCCGAGACACTTGAAGAAACCTTCCTGCAAAGCTCCCTGAAAAACTATGCGCAACTGTACCTGGACAAAAGCTGTTTTAAACGCAAAGGGTCGTTACACCAAATATTGATTTAGATTTGTTAATAGAAGTTAAATCATAAATAAATTAAATTTATGATTTTATTTTTGAAAGCATTCTCACTTTACAGCATTTTAACACAAGTGCCAGTACTTTTCATAGTACTGTAGCTTTGCAGGAAGGTTTCTTCAAGCGTCTCGGAGACGTTCCCGCAGTTCTTCTGGATTTAGTCTGTCTCAGTTTTTTCTGTTTCTTCATCAGATCATACCGGCTGTTGTCAGATTCCTTGTGCATACACAAATCTCACTGGATTATTACAATTAATGGCAAAAAGAATGTTTGGAAATGTAAACTGATAGTTCCTACTGACACACTACAGCAAAAGATATGAATAACTGACTTAAAACCATTTTTGGGGTGGGGATATTAACATGCCTAAGACTTTTGCACAGTACTGTATATATATATATATATTTGTCAAACTTACAAACCTAATGTATAAAAAAATATAAAAAATTGCATTTTATATGTATAATTGACTTTATTATTTGAATGCATGCCATGCATGATGTCTTAATACTAAAGTTTGTCTTTGTCAGGAAAGGCAACAAGGCAAAGAAAATATATGTTCATGTTGAAGAGAAAGGAGAAGAACAAATAAGCTGTATACGGATCCCATTCCAAGTTATTTATTCAGAGGGCAAAGCCAGCAGACTTTGTGTCTCTGGCTTGTGAGCGCTATTAAATTACCGCTGGATGTTTTTAATTACCGCCCATAAATGGAGCAACACGGCGCACTCGAAACGCCTCAGCCCCTGTCTTCAGTTCTGCGGGGCAGCCTGGTCCCTCCTCGTCCCGGTGGTCTTCCTGTGTGTGTGTTTGTGTGTGTGTGTTTATGTAATGTAAGCGTTAGAAAGTGTGCTCTTTTTTAGGGAAAAGTGAGCGTTCACGCCGCTGGTGGAAGGGAGGAAATAGCTAATAAAACAAGGGTGAAAACGGAGTGAGGGAGAGAAAGGGAAGCAAGGAAAATGGGACGGGGTGGGAACGGGGCTCTGATCCACTTAATTGCTCTTAAATTAAAAGAGTTTTGGCTTCTTGCATACTGTTTAAGGAGACTTAAACGCAATCCCAGATGTACGGCCGCAAAGCGTCCCTCTCACTGGCCCTGCAGGCTGTAATCCGTCTCCTGCGCCGGTGCCATCAGTAATAGCACTTGTCGCCAGTAGAATTGCTGTTAATGTCTCTTTTAAAACCTCAAATCTGGTGCCATATATTTTCTGGAGCGGTGTATGTCGAATCAAACAGAGCAAACCCGGCTACTTAAAGTTTGTTTGACCTTATTTTACACACAGGGCCCTTTAAAGCAAAGAGAGTCAGTAAATCGCTTGTTCGCTATTAGGATATGAAACATTTTTGGTGTCGATATCAGCAGTTTGTCTTTTGTGAGGCGTGACAGACAAATGGACCAGCACGTCAAGCCAGTTCAAATGCTTTTGATGAAACTCAAGGCTATACTGAGCCATCAAATGATGTTGTCCTGTGCTTTTGGCAAAAGTAAGATTGCAGAAATTTGCTGTCGCGAGTCATGAAAGTCACTAGGCTCACTATGTAGTGTGCATGGACAGAAACATACTTGTACATACTTAACGTGTACTCTTGCATTACAGTGATGGTAACAAATATCTCAAGAGTACGATGGAGTTAAAGGATAGTTCATCAAGTGGTTGTGTAGTTTTTTAAGTAGGCTTACCAAACAACTGGCACCCATTCTCTTGCATTATCTCACAGAGATGGATTATTCGGGGATGGCAAGAAAGTCATATACATCGGGGATGGCATGAGGGTGAGTAGGCTAAATTATGACAGAATTTTCATTTTTGGTGAACTGTCCCTTTAAGAATGATTGTGCCCTTAAATTAAATGTTTTTTTACTTAATATTTTAACGAATTTAAAGGGATAGTTCACCCAGAAATTAAATATCTGTCGTCATTTAATCACCCTCATGTGGTGAAACACAATAGAAGATATTTTGAAGAACATTGGCGACCCAAACAACATTGGACCCCATTGACTTTTATATGAATGAAAAAAACACTGACACATTTTTCAGAATATCTTTTTTTGTAACGACATGAAGGTGACTTAATGATGACAGAATTGGGTAACACTTTATTTTACAGTGTCCTTGTTATGTTACATGTACTTCCCATAGCAATAACAGTAAATAATGCATAATTACATGCAACTAACCCTCAACCAAATCCTAATCCTACCCTAACCCAATAGTAAGTACATGTAGTTGCTTAATATTACTCAGTACTTAAATATATAATGACACCTTAAAATAAAGTGTAACCCGGAATTGTTATTTTTCGGGTGGCCTTAACTTAATTGCACAGTAAGATTCTCTTCAAACCCTGCATCATGACAGTAATCATTACCTGAAAGAGAAAACTGATCACAGAAGAAGAGAGTTAGTGCCCCTTGTGGAAGATAAACATTTTAGCACACTTGATGCCTGAAGCATAAATTTACCTGGTTGTAGTTTCTAATTAAGGTTTAATAGTAAGCCTATACCCGAATGTTGTTGAATCAACCACATTGGAGCCCAGAATGGGATTTCCTGTGCCTCAACAACAACAGAACCCAGCCGTAAACCTGCAGGTCGGACTAGCGGACAAATGTTGTGGTGACAGAGTGGCTGTAAAGACAGTTGGTTCCCTGTTGGTGCTGTTGTGGCACAGGCTGCAGAACTAGTCCACAGGATGCAGGACAATACTGGGAAGGAAAGAGGAGGCAGGGAGAATACGGGACGTGAACCTGCCAACCTGTGAAGCTCCGATATGGACAGTTTCCCTTTGGATGACTTGAGCATTAGAGCTTCATTGAATGCATTCCGCTTCCTTTAAGAAGCAAACACCTTCTTAACTTTAGTGTCCTTGTATTGTTTGCCTGTAAAGTGGCAAAAGTCAAAATGTTGTGCTCTGTGTTGTTGTGACCAACAAGTACGCAATATTTTTTTGAAGTCGCTATAGTGGAAAGTAGCATTACCATCTCCTTCCACAGCCATTATTGTGAAACAACAGTTTAGAAGCTCTTGCTGAGAAGGTTAAAGTTGGCATTTTTATAGCTACCTGAAGAGATATCGAGTTTAATAACATTTTATACATTTATGCATTTGGCAGATGTTTATATCCAAAGCTTGCATTCAAGGTATTTTATTAGTTCACGCATGTCCTTGATGGTTGCTGGTGCCACGCTCTACAGTGGAATTTACTGAATTACAATTCAAACAAATTTAGCAGATATTGGCATTCCACCTTGGTCCATAAATTGATTAGTTAATTTCACAACCCTACTATTGTTTGAGTTAGCCTTTGTCTACTGGGGTTTATTACGATGCAAAAGCACAAATTACGCACAAGTCGAGTATTCGCAAGTTTATTTGCAGGAAGTACTGCAGTGATTTTTGTAGGTCAGACCCAGAAACGCATTAGCATTCTAGCACTTACGGTTCCATCGTCTTGGAGTCAGTGGGTTTTTGGTTAAATGCCTGAAATAAGGTCTGTGGTTAACACAAGCTCAAGTTTTTTTTCATGTTTTTATTCTGCAACATGAAATACATCAGTAGAAGTTCTTGCTGAACTGCTGAGAGGTACCTTACTCGTGTTGTGTCTCGAAAAAGCAGATTGTTAGCAAGTGGCTAATGGGACTAAAGAGGTTGTCAGGGACATTAAACTTCATCAGCCGAACAGGTAAACTCTTCTAGTCACTTGTGTTTAGACTCGTGCTCTTGCAAACTGCTAACTCAAACTTTCAGGGCCAATGTTTTTTAAATAAAAACTGAGTTGTCAGACGCTTGATGGTGGTGACGTTGAAGTCATGAGACTGGGATGTAGTTCATTTGTAGCCTACATTTAGCCTTTATTTTTGGTGATTGTGTTTAGGCTTCGAAATTCATATTTGTGAAGATTATCATGATGAACAAAACGTTTAAGAATCGTAAACTTTTGTTGACCACAGAGCATATTTTTTGCAATAACCCATAATCCCACTGTTTTTTTTGTAATGGGAACCAGCCAGGGTGATGCTAATTTCAGAGTTGGCCTACAAAAAAAAGTCATGATTGCATTCTGGCCTGAATTGTACACTTTGCCCCATAAACATCCACAACAGGTGAATCTTTCTAATGGGGCCTTCAAATGATGGAGATTTATCAAATTAGTGTTTTTTTATTGGTACATCTTGGCTGTGTGTATCATTAACTATATTAGATTTCATTCATCATTCATCTCTCTGTTGACTTTCGAAAGACTAATTAAAGCATGTCAGTTTTCTCTGTTTTGAAAAGCAGAAGAAATGGCCGCAGTGGTGTTTCCTCTGAGGTTTTGGATGACGTTCCTCTCCACCGCCAGACGAGAGACGGAGTGTGAGTGGAGTCAGGATGTTGCAGAGGCTCCTGTGGCCTTGAGACGCAGCATTGCTCTGGCATGAGCTCATGTGTGTGTGGTCAGTTACTGTAGGTCTTTCTCAGCACTGTCCATGTCCAACTACAGCGTCATCCCTGCAGATCATGCTCACTGCGGCACTCACTTTGCTGACTTATTTAGTCTAGAAATGTATGTGAGATAAATATTTGTCAAACATATTATTTGGGCAGTGATTTCAACTGAAATAATGATGGGTGACCAATATACCACCCTATCAAGAATATTTCATATGCGTGATTATAATCAGCTGTTTTATGAATGAGAGCTATACATTTATTTAGATTATGCAGCAAAGAGTCTTTTTTTTTTCATTCAATTGTATGCGTTTAGCAGATGCTTTTTCCAAAAATGACTTTCATTTCATTCAGGGCCATACATGTACATTTGGATACAAGTGCCTGCTAAATTAATTAAATATCATATTTGATCAGTTCATGCATTGCCTGATAATCAAACCTGTGACCTTACTATTGTTAGCACAGCTTTCTACTGTTTTTAGATTTAATATTTAAGAGTTTTAAATATTTTATCATGTAATTTTTACTATTAATTTATTCATGTTATTAACTAATATATATATTATTGTAATTATTTAATCATTTTCCATATTATTAAAATTTTTATTTATTTATTAGAATTATATTTTATAGTTTTTTTTACATTCAGTTTATTCTAAATTTTAATTATTGCAGGTACTATTATTTATTGTTATTATATTTATGTACTTATGTACAATATTATTATGAAAATGGCTAAAGGGTGTTGTTAGGCTTTAAACTTTAGTGCATATTACTTTTCGGTAAATTTGTTGATCATATAATAAACCATGGAAAAACATTCATGTATAGGGACCAGGATATTACAGAGACTTGAGGCCAGTGTTATTTTAGTATTGTTTATATACTATTAGTTTATAGTCTAAAGTAATTTTTGCTTATTAGTATGGTTGAATTGGATCGTTGAAGGTCAGCAGCAAAGACTGTGGTTAATAAAGTGAGATTAAATACATAAAGTATATTTGTGTAATTTAACATATTTAATCATTGCAGGTTTGTGTAATACTCAGCGTTTTTATTCATTTTGAGGAACACTGAATGTGTTTTTGTGCAAGTGAGAAGAGTAAATGCCTGCTCACATTTAGTCTAACCATCACGTTTACACAGCGCACACGACGTCTCCGCACATCAGTGCAGGTGTGAGTCACTAAATGGAAAACAAAGTAACTTGCGTTACTTATTTGAAAAAGTAACAGTAAATTTTAAAGCAATGCGTTACTTTACTAGTTACTTGAAAAAAGTAATCTGATTACTAAACTCGTGTTACTTTTAATGCGTTACCCCCAACACTGATGCAGAGCAAATGTTTGGAGTGTTTTTACTATTTTTATTCTTGCATGAAAGCAAACATGGATTAAAGATATCATAAAGTTTCCTAACCCAGCTCCGCTCTGACATGAAATGTATCTCTGATAATGCAAACACTGGGAACAGAGGAGCCAGAAATAACTCCTCGCGCAAGATGTGGAAGCGATTAGCTGTGTGTTTGTGTATGTGCGTTAAAGGCAGTTGTCGGTCGGCAGAGGGTTATGAGCGACGCCAACAAGCAGGAGGTGTGCGTGTGTGTGTGTGTGTGTGCTGGCTTGGGGGAAGTTGTGGGGGTGTCTGGTTTTGTGCAAAAGAACTCATAAAAGTCACATTTGTTAGTGATGCATGAGGAAGTGAAGGCAGCTTTGGCACATGTGTCTGTGGTGCTAAATTAACTGTTAACACAAATAATCAAAGTGCAGGGCCCATTGAGTACTGGCGCCAGTCGAACAGGAGGAGGGGCCCCGGGCTCCGAGACTGTACCTAAAACGAGGGCGTTGTGTGCGTCCGTTCCCCTCAGCGACTGATCCCAGATCAGATCTGTACTTTGTCTTTCGCCGAATGATATCAGTGTCCCTTCCTGGAAAGGTGGTCGGCCCCGAGCGCCTTTGACTTTCATGGCAGGTGGAGGTCTTTCTCTGTTCTGAGGGACTTTCACAGGATGGAAGTGCTTACAAAGCAGGGCCGTCTGCACCTCTGTCAGAGGAAAAGCTCCGTCACACTCCTTCTTTCCAGCTATTGTTGCTCCGGGAGCCACGGCTGGATTTAGACCGTGGCTTTTGTGCTCGCGGGGCTCGGACAGGCACAGGACGTGGAGTTCGGAAGAGGCGCTCCGAGCGTCGGATCTTTCTAATCAATGGGGCCTAATTGTGACTCTTCTGAATAACAGATTAGCGTGAATGCGCAGTCAGAACGCCAACTGTCAGAATGTAGGATGATTATGCAACAGGATCAGCTGAAAATAAAAATGAATAATTCCTCTCTGAATGCTAGAATGCTTTTGTTTCTCTTATACAAAGGCCCCGAAAAAGTGTTTTGACACTTAAACCACTTAAAAATGTATGAATCACATTTGCAAAGAGCTTTTCTCTTCACTTTTCTTCATTATTTTCGCCCTGTCTCGTAACCAGATGCTGTTTTGGTGATTTTTAGTGAAGGCATGTAGTCAGTTCAACACTCTTCAGCAATGAAAAGAAAGAAACAAATGTGATGTTTATCTAAAGTCCTTTTTGCTTATTAGTATTGGATCATCGAATGTCAGCAACAAAGACATTGTTTAATAAAGTAAGATTAAGTACATAAAGTATATTTGTGTAAACAGTTGCATTTTTATTAACTATTGTTAACAAAGATTAATAAATAGGCTACTGTAACAAATGTATTTCTCATTGTTAGTTAATGTTACTTACTTTATTGTAAAGTATTAGCAACTAATGCTACATATTTTGACATTTTGTTCTGAAATGTAATCACATTCATACATTTTTAACTGTGACTTAAATGTCCAAATATACTGTTTGCGGCCACCCTATTTAATCTCTGGGCAAAATTGCCCACAAGCTGCTCTAATAATGTCATGTTTTATGTGTGCTATAAAAATTATGGCCAGACTACAATCTCTTCTTTGTGGACACAATGTTTTGGTGCATATATTTAGACTGAAAGAAGCTTGCAAGAGGTCAGATTAGAAGGAGCGTGTGCATCAGTCTTCAGTCATTTCGGGTCTGGGTCTGGACGGCCCCACACCTCATTTATAAAGAGATTATTCCGAGTGGCTCCAAACCCAGTTAGGCTGTGATGTTACAGTCTTTCTCTGGTCTGATATATATTAATGGTATTGACCTAGACCTATAGACCTATTAGATGTTTTTCAGATTATTATTCCATGTAGTTTGTATTTATTGGAATGCTTTCTGAGGAATTTTGCTGTTTCAACCTAAAACATTTTAGTTTTATATGAAACCTTCATTAGTGCAATCTAAGAGTTTTTATATATTTAAAACTAAGAGTTTTTTATTTAAATAAATAGGTAAATGTGAACTTGTAGACATTCTACAAAGAACTTTAGTGATTTGAGTTCCATTTCAATTATGGTGAAAATAGACAAACTGTTTAAAATGCTCAAATCTCCCATTGACTTCCATTGACGGAATGTTCAAATTTGAACTCCAACTGTCAAAAATTCAAATCTAAACAGACACATAGAATGCCTTTGATCTTATCTATCTATCTATCTATCCATCCATCCATCCATATAGCCATCCATCCATCCATCCATCCATCCATCCATCCATCCATCCATTTTATTGTATTATATTTAATAGATTTTTTAATTATATATAACTTTAATAATTCAGTTAGTTGCCCAGGCAACATGTTGTTAAGTTTTTAATGCAATGTTTATATTTAATTTAATTTCAGCTCTAATTCAATTAACAATAACAGCATCATTCTTGCATTGGTTTCTGCAGGATGTGTGGCGCTTGTATCCTCAGATATCGTGTTCTCTCACAGCAGCTCTGGCCAGTAAAAGCAGGTCTTTTACCGCAGTGCGGTAACAGTGAATTCAGGCACACTGATGTTGAAACTGAGTTTTAGAACAATGTGCTGAAAAAGGCAAATTATGCTGCAGCGCTCTGTGACATCAGTGCAAAAACAGTTTGGCTCCCCCAATACTCCCCGTTTCCCATGAAGCCTCAGAAAGTGGGCAGCAGTCTGCACTTGCCTGGCGCCACAGTCATCATGCATGTCAGTCATTTGCGAAAGTTTCTGTTTTCCTTAGAGGATGAGCTAAGCTCCTCCTTTAGCCCTAACGATTTATTTTAGGCTCCGCCGTCCAAGACTAAATTCTCCCCCAAAATACACACACACACACACACACTACCTTCCTTCAAATCAGCGTTTACCTTGGCCTTGTTGTTTTAATGCGAACCAATCGGTTGAGCCGCTGTATGGAATGTCCCATGAGACTCTGCCTGCTTTCCCAATAGAGCCATTCATTCTGAGGACACAAGCGCAACATCTGGTTCCCATTAATCCTCATACAATAGTTCTCATCCAGTCTAAACGCTGCTTACTAAGACAAGTGGACATCTAGTAATGTTTGAAAGTCTCTCTATTATAACCATCAGCTGCTAACATTGCCCAATAACCAGTTACAAGTCACGTAACATTTGAGTGTTAGCATGGCTGTGCTAACGCTGTGATATTTCTATTTTAATGTGATATCTATTTTAGGAGCGATGAGGAGAATACTTGTGCCAGCACTGGCAGATGTGAAGGAATACTACAGGTGTTGTATGAGAATCTTGGGATGCATTCTAAAACTATTGACACACTTTAGAAAGCCAATGGTTTCCATCTGTGAAAGTTTTAAAACCAGATCCAGGAATCTGAGATAGCAACTCCTCTCCTGTTATGACTTCACAGGATTTACTGTAATGACGTTGCTTTTTAACAGCTTTTGTTTCAGGACATTGACTATACATTGGATGTCATGTGGGACTTGACACAGTGCCACAATTATTTATTGCTTTCTTTTTTGCAAAAACATAGAAAAATCTTAATGATTACAAACTTTTGACTGTGGTGTATATATACTATCTATCTATCTATCTATCTATCTACAGTGCTATGCATAAGTTTAGACACCCATGCTAAAGTTGACTAAAAAGAGGAATAAAAAATCATCTTTTGGAAATTGAACTTAATGCCTTAATTAAAAAAATTAGGAAAAATCCAACCTTTAAGGACACCAATTTTCTTTGTGAATGAATAATGTATCGTAAATAAATAAATGTTCTTCCTTAAAATACAGGGTGCATAAGTCTGGACACCCCTATGTTAAATTCCCATAGAGGCAGGCAGATTTTTATTTTTAAAGGCCAGTTACTTCATGGATCCAGGATACTATGCATCCTGATAAAGTTCCCTTGGCCTTTGGAATTAAAATAGTCCCACATCATCACATAGCCTTCACCATACCTAGAGATTGGCATGGTTTTATTTCAGTTAGCCTAATAGCTGGTTTGATTTGCATTGAGAGATGATCTTATGGAAAGTACTCCATGCCAATCTCTAGGTATGGTGAAGGCTATGTGATGATGTGGGGCTATTTTAATTCCAAAGGCCAAGGGAACTTTATCAGGATGCATAGTATCCTGGATCCATGAAGTAACTGGCCTTTAAAAATAAAAATCTGCCTGCCTCTATGGGAATTTAACATTGGGGTGTCCAAACTTATGCACCCTGTATTTTAAGGAAGAACATTTATTTATTTACGATACATTATTCATTCACAAAGAAAATTGGTGTCCTTAAAGGTTGGATTTTTCCTAATTTTTTTAATTAAGGCATTAAGTTCAATTTCCAAAAGATGATTTTTTATTCCTCTTTTTAGTCAACTTTAGCATGGGTGTCTAAACTTATGCATAGCACTGTCTCTATCTGTCCGTCCGTCTGTCCTAATTATTTTAGTATAATACATTTATTTATTTTCATTTAAATTAACATTTTAATAGTACTCATTTTATATATATGTAGTCTTCTGAAATGGATATTGTTAATAATTTTAATAAATAATAATAATTTTAAGTTGTTTAAAAAAAACTTTTAATATATATTATATTTATTGCGGCATTCAATAATTTACCATACATATTGTGGTCGCACAAATCACGTTTGTTCATGTTGCAAGTGAACCTGGGTCAAAATTTCGGTTCTGTTTTGTAGTTTTAATCATGTATTTTGGATATGAGAGTGTCACACGTCACATGCTTTAACTAAGTTACCGATGAATTTGCACTAGATTCCTGTGGAGTTTGTTTAGATGCATGACATCAACAACAAGATATGTAAGTGTTAGCTTTTACAATTATATGTTTAGCTGCATGAAATTATGATTATTATTTGTATTTAGTGTTGTTTTTCTAACAGACCCGTGACCCACCAATTGAAAACCACAGATGTAGGGAACTAACCTCTCTACTGATGTTATAATTCAGAGATGCTGACATTGCCATCTAAAACTAGCACCAAATATTTTAATCCCTTAGATGAACTTGCTGAGATATACTGACAGTGCATTTTCTAACAGAAAATTATCATTTCATATGAGATCTCCAAAGTTACAATTTATATGCATTTGGGTTTCTAAGTGAAAAAGACATATTTCAGTTTTGAACTTCTGGAGCTGAAGCAGAACAATTATGAACACAGAACAGAAATAAAATTTGTCTCTGCCAATCTCAGTCAGATCAAAACAAAGCTTTGGCACAAATTCTTGCTGAAGTTGCACCTAAAAATCTAAATAGCCTGTAATTATGACTGAGGACCTGACACTGAGCTGGATGGCTATAAAAGGAATCAGTCGATTTCAGCCCTGCTTGCGTGGTCATTACTTATTCTTTTACTCTTCATTTTTATGTCACGTTGTGGCCCCTTTGCTCTCTCTCTCTGGCTGAGTCACATTATAATAACTTTTACTTCTGAGAATTTATGTAAAAGGTCGAACAGGCTTATTAAATTACTTGAACAAATTTTCATCTTTCTGATTTATATGTACCTGCCTTTAGTTTTCATTTAATAATGTGAGTTTCATAGATTTTTTTCTTACATTTATACTTGTTTGCTTACAAACATGCAATTTAAAGACAGATATTTACACAACTGTTTACACAACTGGTGTTACACAACACTGTTTTCAACTAAAAATGGAAAACTTTTTATGCGTTTGGCTGTTCGTTTACACGACAGCGGCGTTTTGGGGGCCTGAAAACTCAAACTTTTGAAAACAGGTTTCAAAGTGCAAGTTTTTGAAAACAATACCATTATCATCTCCGTATATATTACAAAAAAATATTGTAAAAACGGTGACATCATGCGCATGTGTGTTCAGGCGCGTAGTTTTTCTTTACAAAGTGACATCGCCATCTACTGGCCTGGCAGCATAACAGCATTTTTAACCGTTTTCGCGGATCTGTGTGAACGGGGATTGTTTTGATAACGTTGTGTCTGTGCGCGAAAAACGTTTTTAGTACATTGTTGTCATGTAAACATACCCAAGCCAAAACTTGTTGCAATTACTTAAAAAAAAAAAAAAACTCACTCCCCAGAGAGCAACATGGTGTCGGCTCAGATCCGGTACGTGTGGAATCCATGTGTGCCAGATGTGGGCCGGATCTGGGCCGACACTATGGTCTGTTCTGGGAATGATATTCTTGCAGATCTTATCTAAAGAAGCAAATGCACACAGCCAGAGATTTTAATCCAGAGGCATGTAACCTTTTTCCTACTTGAACTCAGTTACTATTTCAATGTTTTCACTCTCAGCAGTGTTGAAATGACCTTTTCTTGGAAGTTTTGTGATTCCATTTTTAGTATTTAAGTTTCCCAACAACTAAAGTACATGATTTAGAAATGTACGAGATGTGATTATGTGGTTACCCTTAACTTCAGCCTTATTTTAATGATGTGTCGTCAAAGGTTTTTGTAAAGAAGCACATTTTTGGTATTTTTTTCGTGTGGACTGTTGTTTTATTGTTATATTCGATATGGATATGCTGTTCCTGTTAGTGGAAGATGATCTTATTTTGGTGACTGCTCTCCACAGTTGTTATTTATTATCGAGTGAATGTGTAAAGTGTCATGACGTGCTGCAAATCATGGGTTAAGATCAGATCACCTATTGCCATCTCAGTGAGCTCTTGGCATTTAACCTTTGACCTCTAAGAATGCTGGTTTAAAAGCTTTTTTTAAACATGATTCTATATTTATTAATGTGCAAAGAATTACGAATCAGTTTGATCTCAGGTTATTTTTTACTCATATTATGCTAATAATCATTGTAATGGTATCTTCAATTATCATGTTTAAAAGCTAACTTTAACTATTTGATAGGTGTGTTTTAATAATGGGTTACACTTTATTATAAGGTGACGTAGTTACATTGTACTTACTCAAATAAGTATTGAGTAATATTAATTAACTAAACATACTTACTATTGAGTTATGGTTAGGGTTTGGTTTAGGGTTAGTTAATTAAGAATAATTTACTGTTACTACTATAGTAAATACATGTAGTAACGTATAACATATGTCACCTTAAACTAAAGTGTTACCTAACAATGTAATCTCTTACTATTTGTTTTGTAAAGTATACTCAGCCCACAGCACAAGCACTCTGTAGATCACCACATACGTCACGGTTACATATACGCAATCCATTAAAACCTGCGTAATTACACTGACATCCACATCCACCCCACGCAAAACACTGGCGCAGTAAATTTAGCATTTTCCATTTTTGCATCCAGCGCAGTGGAAAGAGATATTCAGCCAATTAGTCCTCATGATCTAATGGCCGGCCATCACAAAAGAGCACATTTAGCTCTCAATGGCACAATTAGAGAGCTCATGGTGAGCTGTTTAGGTCAGGTTGGTGTGAGAGGCAAGTGTTTTATAGGTCATTTGGGAGCAGGGGCTTGGAGACGGGCTCACAGTGGGGGGCGGCGGAACGGCTTGTAAACGTGACAGAGTCTGCCGCCAGGACTGTGCCACACAACAGGCCTGCTTTTCACAGCATGCAGTGTGGAATGTGTGTGTGCTGGGGGTGAAGGGGTGAGGAGAAGTCACAGAAAGGGCAGAGGAGATGTGCTTCGAGGGGGGAAGAACAAGAGAGAGTGCGGCTTTATGCTCTGTTCTGTCAGATGAGTCACTATCAGCCCAGTGTAAAGACATTTACCCCCCACTGTCCATCTGGAAATGGGTCTGTATACGAATAGTCATGTGTCATGGATCCTTATTTGTGAGAGACTTCTATGCCTTCTATGGCTTTTGTAGCCATCATATCATTGCTTTCCTCTAGCTCAAACAGTAGAGCGTTGGCGCTTGCAACACCAAGGTCATGGGTTCGATTCCCAGGGAAAGCAAGAACTGATAAGAATGTAAATGTATACCTTGAAATGCAATGCAAGTCGCTTTGGATAAAAATGTCTGCCAAATGCATAAATGTAAATGTCATATCAAAAATGGCAACATTTGAAATGACTGGCTGGTGCTACGTGGATTTTAGGATTATGTGGTGGAAAATATTTTTTACAACAAGCAGTCTAATAGCTAGATTTGCCAAAGCTTAAGTTTCAGGTTAGTGGCCTCAAATATTTGGAGTACAATGGTATATGAATATGGTAATCATCTAGTTGCATAGTATCAATGTACTGATCTGAATCCATCACTGTATCACCACAGTGGCACCAAAAATAGTCCAGCACGAATTCCTGTTCATCAGTGCCTGTATGCATGGCTCGTTTTATTACCACAGCACTAAGGATCACGTATGGAAGTAAAAATTCTCGGGATTGTCATGGCCAAGGGATAATAACCGGTATAGGTGTACAATTTGTACGAGCAACAGGGAGTCGGGTTTATGACAGTGCTGCTTTCCTCGAGCTATTACAGTCTGGTTTTATAAGCGTCTTAATGGAGCATAACTGGATCCTTAGCTGGAGGTAATTGCTATTATTCATGCTGAATGGTTTATTGTTAGGGACTGTTGATCAGGATGGTGGTAACAAAGTGTCATTGTGAGGCGATGCATCTACTGGATGGGTAAAGAGATTAGATCAAGATAACATTGCGGTGTTTGTTTCCATCACATTAATAACTTGAGCCTGTAGAGATATTCTTCAATACGGGTTTTTTTTTTTTGTTTTTGTTTTTTTTTTGTCTAAATTCAAGAAAATTTCTAAAGGCAAAGAGCTGACTTTTGAGACTTTTGAATATCAGCATGTCTCTTATATTTATTTTACCAAAAGCTGCCTTAAAGGAGAACTCTCGCCAAAATTGAACCTAGGCTCTTTTTGTTAATCTACCCGAGTCAAACTTTCGTGTAAAAGCATAGTTAGAATGGAAACGCCACTTTTAAGATTGACCGTATTTTCGTTTTAGGTCAAATTGCCTTGTGAATGGGGGTGCATGGGGCACTTCTATGATAGCATCAAAATCGCTATTTTTAAAACACTAAGAAGGCTCGACACAACATGAAACTGTGCTTGAAGTATCACCAGGGGCTCTACACATGAACTCCAGCATTGACTACATTGTTTGTGTACACAAAGTTTACTAAAAAGAAAGGTTTTGTACGACTTTATCAGTTAGTGTTTCCGGTGACTGGAATTGTGTCAGTCAAAAGTAGTCGATCTCCGAATGCAACGTAATGAACTGACTCCATATGAGGAAATGTCATGAACTTGTAATTTCAATGAAAAGCATGATAACTTAGATAAAAAATGATCCGTGAATTTATATGGAAATAAGCATTAGGAGCTTTCCATCTTTACTCTCCTCATGTTACGTTGCATTCGGAGATCGACTACTTTTGACTGACAAAATTCCAGCCACCGGAAACACTGATAAAGTGAGTCGTACAAAACCTTTCTTTTTAGTAAACTTCACAAACAATGTTCTCAATGCTCGAGTTCATGTGTAGAGCCCCTGGTGATACTTCGAGCACAGTTTCATGTTGTGTCGAGCCTTCTTAGTGTTTTAAAAATAGTGATTTGATGCTATCATAGAAGTGCCCCATGCACCCCCATTCACAAGGCAATTTTGACCTAAAACGAAAATACGGTCAATCTTAAAAGTGGCGTTTCCATTCTAATTATGCTTTTACATGAAAGTTTGACTCGGGTAGATTAACAAAAAGAGCCTAGGTTTAATTTTGGCGAGAGTTACACTTTAAGGACTGTCCGACGAACATCTAAAGTGACCAGCCTTTTTAACAGCTGTGACTTATGAAAATCAAGCATCCACAATAACAGACTGACATGCAATTGGTAGTGCAATCAAGTAATGCACCTTCCTTTTCATTTAATGCCCCTTTCATTTTTTTCTTTTATCTGTCTTTTCATTGCCTCTTCCATCCTTTCTTTGTGAACTCTCATTGAGATCTGCCTCCATCCAATCCACAACCAATGGATTGAACCAAGTCCCACCCTACATTTGGTCTTTTTCCATACATCACTCCGGATCACAATATACGTAAGAAAATATCTGTTGCTACTTCTGTTCTTTTGTGACTTTAACTTTGCTTTATTATTATTTTCCTTCCATTTCCTTCCTTTTTATTTAGCTTCTTTCTAGATCTTCACTTTTGCTATCATCCTTTTCCTGTCTTTTTCAGTTCTTGTATTTTTCAGGGGCAAAAGGTTGTTCAGACAACATTAGCATTAAGTGTATAGAAATTATCGTTAGGGAAAATTTGTGTAGACTTTGCGATCATTTCATCTATTCAAACGTACTAAGGACGACTATTCAAACGTATGGTTGGACATAACTTGCTACTAACTGCTTCAAACTTATTATCTTTCACAGATGTGATGCCCAAAACCTTGCAAACTGCAAGCAAATCCAGAGATTTTCAAACCTGTGCTTCCTTAAAACCTGGAAATTGCATTAGCAGCCATCTATAGAAACTCAAACTGTTGGATTTGACCAGCTTTAATTACTAAAGCTGGTCAAATCCAGTAGTTTTTGTTTCTTTAAAGGGGTCATCGGATGCATCGGATGGAAGTTGGTATGATTCTTTAGGGTCTTCATGTAAAGTTTGTAACATACTTTGGTTAAAATTTCTCAATGGTTGTGTAAAACAACATCCTTTTTACCTCCTCAAAAACAGCTCTGTTCACAGCGATCCGTTTCGGTGCATGTCTCTTTAAATGATAATGAGCAACTGCTCACCCCACCCCTCTCTTCTGTGGGGGGAGTCGACACAAGACACGTAAAGTTCTGCCTTGGTGGACAGTATACAAATGGCTGAGGCGGAAATATGCTAATACGGGACAGTCCGTCAGTGGTCGTGGGCGGAGCATGAGCAATATGACATTGTATTGCTCAGAAAATCCAAACTGCTTGATTATTGAGAGTGTTTCGGCTTTTTTGAGGATTAAAAAAAAAGGAGTGAATGGATTTTCTTCATTGTATGGTGGTTGTGTCCACACACTGCAAAGACACATTTATATGCAAACACCTTATAAAAGTGAATTTTGCATCCGATGACCCCTTTAAATGGCTGCTATCATCTATTGTACTTAACGTATAATATGCATCACATGGTCCAGTCTGGATCACAGCCAGATCAAGGCCAAATTGTCAATGACTGCTCTGACATGTGATATGATTTATTATATCTACACTCTTAAAAATAAAAGTTCCAAAAGTGGGTTTTAAGCAGCAAATGTCATAGAAGAACCATTTTGGGTTTCCCAAAGAACCTTTCAATGAACAGTTCTAAAAAAACTGTTTTTTTCCAAAGTTTTCAAAGTCTTTCAATGGATATTAAAGGTTCTATGCCAATGAAGAACCTTTATTTTTAGAGTGCAGGTTCTGCCTATAGGAAGTAGATCTGGCAATATAAGAGTGCTTTGATTGGGTTGCCAGCATCAGGAGCTCGTTCATTGGTTGCTGATCAGCTTCTTCCACATTCTTTGTGTGGTACACCTGCTTCATTCACCATTGGCGTATAGCAGAACTGATTTATTAATGAAAATCATCAAATGTAACCGCTTCAAGCATCACTGCTGCCTGAGACACACTTTTCCAGTATTTACCAAACACTCAATCACATGTTGCAACCACACACAAGAGCATTCCTCTCCAAGCAGTGTGTGAGATTTGTGGTGTGTTATATATAGAGGGGAAGAACAGGAAGAATCAGTGTGTTTGTGTGAGTTATGAGGGCCGGGGTGTTGAGATATGCTCCTGAGAGTCTCAGGATAGACACACGGTGTTTGTGGATTGGAGGGAGAGGGGTGTGTATGGGATAGTTTGGGAGCAGAGGGAAGGCTGGTGGTTTGGTCCAGGAGACTGTAAGTCATTGTGGCCGGCCCTCATGAGCTCTGGGTGGCAGCGATGCTTGAGCTCGAGACATTCATCAAACCTGCCCGAGTGTCCCGCCGCACTGGAGCCACATCGGCTCGCTCTTTCACACACACACAGACACACACACACACACACACACACACACACACCCCCATCTCTACTCTTTCACTCACTTTTACAGCTACATTTTCAAAGTCTCTTATTTTCATTTCCTTTCTTTCCGGGAAAAGGACAAGGAAAAGGAATGTATTGTGGTTATACACTCTTTTTTTCTTCCTTTTCCTTTTAATTTTTCACTATCTTTACTTTTCTTTGAGTTTCAAAGTCCCGTCTTTTCCATTCCAATTTCATTTAATTTCCTTTTTCTTTCATGACCCTTTTTCCTGTATCTTTTTCATCCTTTTTTATCTTCCTTGACTTCTCCTTTCCATTTTCTTCCCTTTCTATTCCTAATAATTTCCATTCCTTTTTTTCTTTTTTTACTTTACTCTTCTTTGACATCAACACTTTTTGTATCTTCTTCCATTTTTGGCTTTAAAAAATCCATTGTATGTATATTTTATTTTATTGTTTTATTAATTATTTTATTTTAGATAATTATATAATGATGTTATTTTATTTCACCACTGGGTTTTCATTCTCTTATATCTTCCTTTCTTTTTCTTTTCATTTGTTTTCTTTTTCTTTCACCATATCTTCATTTTTTTTCACTTTTTATTTGCATTTCCTATTTATTTTCTTTTATTTCCTTTCCTTTCCCTATCCATTTTCTTCACCACCTCTACACTGGATCTTCATCCTTTCATTTTTCTTTTTGTTTCAATTTCCTTTGCCTATTCATTTTCTTTTCATTTTTCTTTCTTTTCTTTTTAATTTTCTTTTCACCTCTACACTTTCTGGATCTTCATCCTCTTCCTTTTTATTTCCTTTTCATATTCATTCTGTTTTCTCTTCTTTTCTATCCTTTCACCTCTGCATTTCCTTGATCTTCATCCTTTTCTAACGCTCCCCTTTATGTCTCATTGCTCACACCATCTGTCTCTCTCTCTCTTTCTCTCTCTCTCTCTCTCTCTCTCTCACACGCGCCGTCAGAGGCCCCACAGGAGACAGACTCGGGTCAGTGAAAATAATCAGCTTGCTGACGCCTGGGTCGGTTACTCACATACTCACACAGCCCCAAATATGTACGATGGAGAACAGGGATCCCACAGGAAGTTGGCGACACAGTTCTCCAACCACGCTCTGAGCTGCGGCAGTCCACACGCACCATTGCTAGATTCATTTATAGCTCATTCCTGGTATAAAAAACATAAATTTCCATGCATGAATATTCAGAGAGACTTTGCATGTATACAGTAGACTAAGTAGACTGTATGTATGGCCAACTGTGTGTGTGTGTGTGTGTATATGCGCACAGATGCTGTTTCTTCATACATTCCAGCCCACTCATTTTCCCAGGCTTTGAGTCAATCTGAGTAAGTGCTCTTATCGCAGAGCCAGACGAACACAAACTCTCTCACACACTTACACCATTGCACACACTCCGAATCCTAATTCTGCAGCTCTGACTCAACTCCCAATTAATATATCTGACGTTCCTTTTAACTGGACATGTTCTGAGTGTCCACTGCTCTGCAGACGTCATCGGCCGAGTGAGGAAGGTTAAGCTTAACCTTCTCCTCGAAAAGTTTATCTAACATCAGCACAATTCTTTCTCAATCTTTCCAGCTCTCCCCGCCATTGACGCATTGCCCAATTCTTGGTCAATTCGAAGTCTCTAGTGTGTTTATAGATGTGTTGAAATATCCGAGCGCTCTCATTTGTTTGAAAGAGAACATTTGTTTTTGTTTTTTCTCTGTCTCTCGCTCTTTCACCCTGATCTGCCCCTGAGGTTCGTCTTGTTTCGTCTGGAGCGGAGGAGTTAACAGAATTTGGATCAGCACGAGCTTTTGAGGTTACCGAACGAACGATGCGGACTCTAAATGTTCATGCGCTGAGGACCGATATACGTCTATGAGTTTGTGTTGATGAAAGTCCTAAGATTTTGGACAATTTGACTGGTAACACTTTTAGGGTGTACAAATATTTTCCCATAGGCTACATAAGTACATTTTGTATGAAATAAATCAGGAATATAAATATTGATGATGCACAGCACTAAAGCATCCCTTACAGAAACTCTATTGTGAAGCTTTCACAGTGCAGTGTAAACATTAGATGGTGTGGTATTGAATTACCATGTTCATTTAAATATGGTGTTGTTTGTGAATCATGGTATTTTTTTTAGTGCAAACATTCATAAAATGTGCTGATTACAGTGAAATAATTAATGCTTCATAGGCTCTTACAAATATACTGTGGTGGTATCATGGTAGTAAATGGTAATACCGTGGTAATTTTATATATCATGGTACTGAATGAATGAATAAAATATTAATATAGGCTACAATGATATTAGCATGCTTAAAAACATTACACTTGCAAAAAAGTACTGGAAAGTACCATGGTACTATGGTAATATGGATCATATCCAAATATATATCAAAATTCACATAGTATACTACTTTCCAGTACTTTTTTTGCAGGTGAAATATGTTTTTAGGCATGTAAAATGTTGGCCTATATGTCCAAATTTCCATGGTAATTGCATGGTACATTTCAATAAGTTTTTGTTGGGTAGTCCTATAATATGTTTTTGATCATGTTATCAACATAGTACATGAATACAGTAATTGTTTAGTAACATAGTATACAGCAGCCTACCATTGTAAGGACCTATAATCAGCACACTTTATGAATCCATGCACTAAATATGATTTATTGTTCAAATACAACTGTAATACCATGACACTTTTGTGTTGCTTGAGTGATTTCTGCTGCTTTGTGATACGCAGTTCTCCCTCAGACTCCTTCTGAAAATGTTCCTTGGCTCCTGGTTTTTGATTCCGCCTCCACAAACCCTCTCTCTGGGGATCTCCATCATCCAAAGTTTCCCCAATCCCCAGCGGCCGCGGCATCAGTGGTGAGGAGGGGGCGGGCCTGCAACGCTCGCTCAGTGTCCCGCAGATTGACGAGCCCTCAGATGCCGATTTACTGTATATGTCAGCCACACTGGAGCCACGGCACATCTGGAGTCTACTAGAGCGAGAGAAGGAGATTTAAGGTGGAAGTGGAGGGGGAAGGGGGGGCACTTTGGCTAAAACAAGTGTAGCACACCACAGTCGATGAAAGGAGCTCCCCAAACCTCTCTTTCCATTTCCATTCCTCCCTGTTCCCTCGTTCCTGACGGCTTTTCTGAGGAGTTTGTGGAAACGGGGCCGTGTGGAAGGATACTGCTCGTCTACAATCTGCTTCCCTTGATAAAAATCTCACCTTTTAAAGTCCAAAGCGCATTAGTTCAGCCGGCGCAGCAAACGAGTCAGGCGTCCAGACATGCATGACATAAAAGCAGAAAGCACAATGTTATGATGTGTTTGTCATGCGATACCGTATGGAAAATATGAGCTGAGCAATGAATCACTACTTAAGAAAGATGTTATATCATACTTTCAGACAGGCTAAACATCTATCTATCTATCTATCTATCTATCTATCTATCTATCTATCTATCTACCTACCTATCTATCTATCTATCTGTCTATCTATCTGTCTGTCTGTCTATCTATCTATTTATTCATCCATCCATCCATCCATCCATCCATCCATCCATCCATCCGATTAGTTCTTTGATTCATAAACAAGGTTGTTTCTTTAGCAATCAGAGCATAATATGCATAGTTTCTTGAAATGTTGAGATGTGTATTAGCAGTTAAGTAACTCTTGGAAATCTTTTTTTTTTTAAAGCTGCATTTTTTTAATACATTAATGTGCAAAGACCCCCCCCCACCCCCACCCCCACCCAATCCCCATCCCATTTTATGCAGAATTATTTGCGCTGTCTTTCATATGAACATACTGTGCAATTTGTTAAGTATATTCTTCATGTAAAGATGGTTTAAATAAAGAACTTCAATGACCAGTGGGCATGTATCTCTATATAGAATTTCCTATAGAAACCTATGTAAAGACTGAGATAATAAGGGGTTTTGCCCATCGGTCACTAAATCTGCCAGGTGCTTCTGAGTAAACGCCCAGAAATGACAGCATGAATTAAACGTGACACTTTATTCAACAAGTTGCCTAAGTCTTTTTTTAAATTCTCCTTTGAATTGCTCACTGGGGCTTAAAGACATTAAAGTACAATTACAATTTTCGAATCAGCATGGATTGTTAAAAACACTATACAAATAAAAATGACTCAGCTTGACCTAAAGTTGCGTAATTGTACACTAGATGTTTTTAAAGCATTTATAGTCACTCAAACAGCACATATGGGGGAAAAAGAGTGGTGGAGAAATTGGCTACTTTAATTTCCTGCAGGCTTAAATTAGTTGGAGACTTTTTAAAATCTGGTAATGAAAGTTTGATTTTACACTTTTAAAATTAAAGTTTTCAGTTATAAAACAAAAAGTTTTTACAGCCTGTTTCACTAGGAGATTTTTTTAAAAGTTGCATAAACAACTTTTTATCCTATTATCCACCTTTTAAGGACCTGAAATCCAATACGCTAATCTAATGAGAAGCATGGAGAACTTTCTTGAGAACTAATATAATTCTTTGCTGAATTTGGATTTGAAGAATGCTCATTTTTAACAGTGTACACCAGCTATGAAATCTATAGCGTGTATTGATGCATTCACAATTTATGAAGTAACTTTAAAAGTCATAAAAGGAAGCTTAAAGGAAATCCTGAAATCTCCATGCGCCAAATGCCATGGTGAGAAGCGCCGGAGGCTTCTAATGGTTATTTCTAAAAACTGCCGTTGAGTGTGTGAGCGAGCGAGAGGTCTAAAGTGTCAAGGAATTCATTGTCTGTTCTCCACCTGCTATTATTCTGCACCCAATCAACCTGCTAGCCAGGCTGGAGCCGCTGGCCATCTGGAAACGTTGCTGTGTTTATAAACTTGGCAGGGCCGCGCACTGTGGGGCTTGACCTCCCACACAAATCTGGAAACAATTAGAGCAAGACAGACCGACCAATTGCTGCGAATGGAGCCGAGAATACATCTCGCTGACTGCGGCGGGGACATTAGTGCCTTGTTAAAGAAATCACATGACTTACACATATAGCCATAAATGTGCATGTAAACAAATGCAATCTCATTTAGTTATACTCCTCCTTGTGTGTGTGTGTGTGTGTGAGTATATACAGTCAAACCAAAAATTATTCACCAGATATCATTTTTTATATCTTTTTTACTAGCGACACTATAGTTCATTTATGTAAGTGAGGAAAGCAAAATAAAGTAAACTGTGACATATTATACTCAAAAATTCTTCTTTCAGTGGACTACCAGTCAAATTTATAAAAATTTGGGACCAAAAATTATTCAGACACTTTGACCTGACCATGTTTTGCTTAATGTTTTTTCTTCAATTGCTAATGTGACATTTTTACACCACAGACTGAACAAAATTAAGCATTGCTTGGTAACTTGTTGACCTAAACTGGTATTATCTAATAGTGTACTTAAATTTAACAGCTAACAGCTATTCAATCTAATTTATTTATGAGACAGTCAGAAGAATGGACAAAACTACTGAAATTTCAACTGATTTGAGTTCTTGTCATATTTTATTACCATTTTCTAAACTATATTGAATAAACTGTGTGATAATGTGAGAAATGCTGAAGGTGTCTGAATAAATTTTGGTTTGACTGTATAGTATTAAAATCAATGGCTACCGTCAACTGTTAGATTGTCAACATTCGTTAAAATAGGCCTATTTGTGTTCTTCTAAAACTTAGTAAAAGTAAAGTAGTAAGACTTCTTTTGTGTTCAACAGAAGAAAGAAACTCATACAGGTTTGGAACAACCTGAGGGTGAGTAAATGATGATAACGTTTTTACTATCCCTTTAATGGCATTTTTAAGCGTGACTTAACTGTCCAAATGCTTTCTAAGGCGTCTGTATATCCTCCGCTGTGAATCTCTCTCTGTCTCGTTCGCTCTCACGGCTGGATTGTTCCAGTATTGGCAGGGCCGATTGCAGACTCAGTAACTTCCCACTTTCTGATATCATGCCAAACAGGAAGTGCACAGACACACCATTCAGAAAACCCCATCATTCTTCCCGGAGACTGCTCCCGCGGGCCGCGTCTTTCTCTTGTGAGGGAATCTAGAGTCTCGTTATTGGTTGTAAATAATGGTTTGGTCCAAAATAGGGCAATGAAATATAATGTTTTAAAAATAGGGTTTAGCTGATGAGAGTAGTTTTATGGACCAGACTAGGGCTGGCTATCAAATTTTTTTGTTGTTGTTTTTGAGTCTCTTCTGCTCACCAAGGCTGCATTTATTTGATCAAAAATATTAAAAACAGCAATATTGTGAAATATTATTATAATTCTGAATAAACATTTTCTATTTGAATATATTTAAACATTTAATTTATTCCTGTGATCAAAGCATCATTAGTCCAGTCTTCAGTGTCACATGATCCTTCAGAAATCATTCTAATATGATGATTTGCTGCTCAAGAAACATTTCTGATTATTATCAATGATGAAAACAGTTGTGCTGATATATACACTCACCTAAAGGATTATTAGGAACACCTGTTCAATTTCTCATTAATGCAATTATCTAATCAACTAATCACATGGCAGTTGCTTCAATGCATTTAGGGGTGTGGTCCTGGTCAAGACAATCTCCTGAACTCCAAACTGAATGTCAGAATGGGAAAGAAAGGTGATTTAAGCAATTTTGAGCGTGACATGGTTGTTGGTGCCAGACGGGCCGGTCTGAGTATTTCACAATCTGCTCAGTTACTGGGATTTTCACGCACAACCATTTCTAGGGTTTTCAAAGAATGGTGTGAAAAGGGAAAAACATCCAGTATGCGGCAGTCCTGTGGGCGAAAATGCCTTGTTGATGCTAGAGATCAGAGGAGAATGGGCCGACTGATTCAAGCTGATAGAAGAGCAACTTTGACTGAAATAACCACTCGTTACAACCGAGGTATGCAGCAAAGCATTTGTGAAGACCCCACCGGGTACCACTCATCTCCACTACAAATAGGAAAAAGAGGCTACAATTTGCACGAGCTCACCAAAATTGGACAGTTGAAGACTGGAAAAATGTTGCCTGGTCTGAGTCTCGATTTCTGTTGAGACATTCAGATGGTAGAGTCAGAATTTGGCGTAAACAGAATTAGAACATGGATCCATCATGCCTTGTTACCACTGTGCAGGCTGGTGGTGGTGGTGTAATGGTGTGGGGGATGTTTTCTTGGCACACTTTAGTGCCAATTGGGCATCGTTTAAATGCCACGGCCTACCTGAGCATTGTTTCTGACCATGTCCTTCCCTTTATGACCACCATGTACCCATCCTCTGATGGCTACTTCCAGCAGGATAATGCACCATGTCACAAAGCTCGAATCATTTCAGATTGGTTTCTTGAACATGACAATGAGTTCACTGTACTAAAATGGCCCCCACAGTCACCAGATCTCAACCCAATAGAGCATCTTTGGGATGTGGTGGAACGGGAGCTTTGTGCCCTGGATGTGCATCCCACAAATCTCCATCAACTGCAAGATGCTATCCTATCAATATGGGCCAACATTTCTAAAGAATGCTTTCAGCACCTTGTTGAATCAATGCCACGTAGAATTAAGGCAGTTCTGAAGGCGAAAGGAGGGTCAAACACAGTATTAGTATGGTGTTCCTAATAATCCTTTAGGTGAGTGTATATGTATATATATATATGTG
The DNA here is from genome assembly GCF_949319135.1 of Squalius cephalus. Classification (NCBI taxonomy): domain Eukaryota; kingdom Metazoa; phylum Chordata; class Actinopteri; order Cypriniformes; family Leuciscidae; genus Squalius; species Squalius cephalus. The sequence continues at coordinate 5,179,011 of NC_137146.1, forward strand.
TGCACTGCAGGCTAAATCGCCAAGGCCTAAATCAGACCTGGTTGCAATAAAACCCCTTTGGCTAAGACATCACTTATGATTAGATATGAATGAATTATCACCAGAGGTTTCTTAACCGCAGGGGTTTGTTGTGACTGGCTGCGGGCATTTTGCATGCAAGGTTTAGGTTATGGTTTAGTTCATCATCTTTCTGTTTAGTTTTCCAGAAATTGTCAGAAACAACAAAACGGTCAAGAAAAGGTTACACACTGAAGAAACACCCATTGCCAAAATCGCTATGATCTGATTCTGAGTCTGACTGCAGAACCCAAAGATAAATAAGTAATAGGAAATACTTTGTCTTGACAATACTGTTACTCTAAAGGTCACAGTGACTGTCATCAGACTCCAGATCAGAAACACACGGGACAAACAAATTCTGATGATATAGTTTCATCGTCTTTGTCATGTGAAATGACGAGGTGTGTTTAACGAGACCGGTGTGTGTGTGTGTGTGTGTTTGGCGTGGTAGCAGGCAGAGTCCGGCCCGTCTATCCAGGGCGCCGGAGGTTAACGTGTGTGTGAAACGCCAGAGGAAGTGTGTGTCGGCCGTGTCGTTCCTGCTTCCTCCCAGAAGCCCTGATGGAATGTGATTTGGAGTCTTCCACTAAAACTCAAATGCTGCCAGCTCATACTGTTGTCTGGAGAGCTATTGATCGTGGATTTCTCTCTTCCGCTCGCCTTTATCTGTGTCCTCTCCAAGTGGCTCCATTTGTCAGTCCTGTCCCACTGAGCCCTGCATGATATGCTTCATATTTGTGTTTTTTGCTAAGGGAGCATCACGATTATTATTTCTTATATTTAGGGTTAGTGATATGGACAGATTTGAGTATTAAACCCTGCAATGTTTTAGACACAGCCGTTAAAAGAAACACAAAGAAGAAAAAAAAACAGGTGAAAAAGTTCATAGATTTAAGGAGGGATGTGCCATATCTAGAGACCATTTTTACTGTATAATATATTATATTGGCATTTCCAGTTTCTTGCGTTCGGCAGGTATATTCCCTTACAGGTGCACCACATCTCTACACCAGGTGGTGGCAACAAGACACAATATCTCACACACCTATGCAGATCACACAATTTAGCACACTATTTCTTTAGTACACAGAAACACAGACACACACTACTCTGGTGCAAATCTTATTTTAAGTGTTTGATACTGTAAGCATAACATTATAATCATGTTAGGAAATATAAGCACTATATTCTTGTTTCATAATTAGAGATCTGTGTTTAATAAGCAGCTTGCTTTCACTTAATGGCATCTGCATTTATCTTTGTGACCAGTTTGCACTTCTTATTGGCTGTCACAGAGAGGGGGGATAGTTCACCCGAAAATGAAAAATCTGTCATTAATTACTCAGCTTCATGTCGTTCCAAACCCGCAAGACTTTCTTTCATCTTCAGAACACAAATGAAGATTTTTTTGATTAAATCTGAGAGCTTTCTGTCCCTCCATTGACAGCTACACAACTACCACTTTGACTCTTCAAAAAGTTCATAAAGAGATCGTAAAACTAATCCATGTGAACTGAGTGGTTTAGTCCAAATTTTCTGAAGAGACACGATCGCTTTATATGATGAACAGATTTAATTTAGGCTTTTAAGCGAACATAAACAGAAGCTCAACCGAACCTGCTTGGCTCGTGAGAACAAACCTCATTGGTTCTTGCTGAAGCTCAAACGTGATGCGTAACACGAGAATGAACCTCATTGGTTCTCGCACGTCAAGCGAACATGCTTGAGCTTCTGTTTACCACAACTGATGTGTGCGTTGATGAACGTTTATATGTGAATAAAAGCCTAAATTAAATCTGTTCATCATATAAAGCGATCGAGTGTCTTTAGAAAATATGGACTAAACCGTTCAATTCACATGGATTAGTTTTACGATCTTTTTATAGACTTTTTGAAGTAAGTAAGTGGTACTTGCGTAGCTGTCAATCAGAAAGCTTAATTTGTGTTCCCGAAGAAGAATGAAAGTCTAACGGGTTTGGAATAACATGATGGTGAGTAATTAATGACAGATTTTTAATTTCCATATTTAAGTGAACTTATTTTTAAGTGAACTATCCCTTTAAATGCTTACAGTCTGATTGAAACAATGAAACAATGAAACTTCTTAATTAATGACAGATTTTTAATTTCCCTTTTTTAAGTGAACTATCCCTTTAAATGCTTAATCTGATTGCAAACTTTTCTCAGTTTCACATGCAGGTAAAGAGACCACAACATAACATAGGCATAAGATATAAATATTTATTGTGGCCTAACTTCAAAAACAATTGCCATATTGATTTAAAGATATAAATTTGCATTCATGTGAAGTTTTATATATATGGCTATAACATAACATAAATCTTATACTAAAGCAATTAGAATCTGAATTAACATCTTCATCCATCAGCAGGTACTATGTAAACAAAACAGGCGGCGGCCAAAGTCTATGAAGATGGTTGGTTTCAGGTGTCGCTTAGATGTTAAGGACAGGAATGTTTTTGTAAAGATAAGCAAACCACAATGATTTCACCTGGCTGGAATTGACTCAGTTATTTCTCAGTGGATGCTCAGAATCTCAGCCCCGGGGCGGTAAGGAACATCTCTAGAACCTGAGGAATGCACACAGCTTCTTACATTCAAGTGTAAGGTGACTACCTAGGGTGTGTTCGCGCTCGCAAGCGCTCTGTCTCTTTTTCATCTTTCTCACGTCATGTGTTGTGTAAGGGAGTGTTTATGGAGAGTTTGAAAGAGCAGGTGGTTTGGATTGTCTGGACAGGTGTTATCTCCTGACTGTGTGCCGGGACGGCTGAGTTATCTGAGGCGTTTGGACCACAGCTGGTCAACAGTCAGCCTATAGCTGCGGTACAGAGAGCGTATTTGTTCTAAAGTGAATGACCATAGTAAAAAAAAATCTATATCTGTTTAATAAAATGTCCCAGCGTAATATGCAGTAACAACTGTGTTGATTCCCTCAGAATATGTATATGTAAACAAATGTTATTCAATATTATAATGAATTCTATAGATATTTAAATATATGTACAATTTATATTTTATATTTATAATTTAATAACATTTTTAATAGCATATACTTTTATATTAAAATATACATAATATATAAATACATATAATACATTTATAATATTTTTTAATATTTATATATTTCCATATTTTAATGTATATTATACTTTTAAAATGCACTTATACACTAATTGATATTTTAGATTAATATAATAAATGAATCATTTATGAAAAATATTCATTAATATAATTAAATATGAACATTATTTATTTATTCTTTATTTTTGTCATATATATATATAATTTTTTTTGTAATTTTATTATGTGCTTTTGTCATTTTTATTTGTTATTTTAATAGTTTTTTAATTTTTTATTACGTTTTTAGTCATTTTAGTACTTAAACTTATTTTTATTTGAGTAAGTTGGCATGGCAACATTTCTAATTTTCATTTATGGTTTTATTTTTTTTTACGTTTAAGTTTTTCATCTAATATTTATATTTGATTTCCGCCTTATTTCAATTAACGATTAGTTTACTTAACAATAACAACATGAATATATATTCATATCTTGATTACAGGCCAATTAGGGTTAGGGACATTGTTTCTTTAATATCTTTCTATAGTCAGCAATAAACAAAACAAATTTTTGGTAACACGAACGATAATCATTTTCTATAAAGTAAACGAACCGACTTTTATCAGTGTTAGACGACAACCTTGACATGCATGCACTTAGTGTTTGACATTCTCCTTCCCATCACCCTCTCATTCATTCCCTCCTTCTCTCAAACACACACACTCTCTCTCTCTCTCTCTCTCTCTCTCTCTCTTTCTCTCTCTCTCTCTCAGCTATCTAACAGGTGCATGTCTTCATGTGTCGTGAATCTCTGCCTGGAACAGAGAAGTGTTTTGTAGCCTGCAGGCCTGAACAGCCCGATCGCTGTGTCCCGGCCTTGAAGCGATGGCACTGCCCCAGTGGCTTGTGGGAGTGTTTTTTTGGCCAGGAGAGAAAGATATGACTCTCATCAGCGTGTTTTAACTTGCGGTGGGCATGGTGCACTGTGCTGAGGAATGCAGGGGCTTGTGTGTGTGTGTGTGTGTGTGTGTGTTATCCTGGCCTCGCCTTGCTCTGTCATTAGAGACGAGCTCTAGCGCTGAGGTGTGAGAGAAACACATGGCAGATAGTTTGAAGAGACTCTTGAGCTGCAGCCAGTCGCTTTTAACGCCCCAGATTTGCTGCAAGGGTGTGGCTTTAATATGTAGCTGTAGCATTTATAACTGTTTCTAATTATTACTCCTTTGTATATATTACATTTGCATTCCATTCGGTGCATCCATAAAGTGATGAGTCATTTAAAAACACATGAAACGTCCTCATGTCATTGTATCAGATAACAAAATATCTAACCAAATGGCATTTATTTGGCACACAGATAGTGCTTTAAATTATGAAGCAATAGATGTAGTTAAAATGAAACAATGAGTACGTGAGACTTATTGGTTGTGAAAAACTAGTGGAGCATGTAGATAATGTGATAAACTATACATGTGTGAACCTGTGACTAAATACATCCATGCATTGTTAAAAGTTACATTCATGCACTTTTTGTATTATATTCTATCTATCTATCTATCTATCTATCTATCTATCTATCTATCTATCTATCTATCTATCTATCTATCTATCTATCTATCTATCATTTCTTTATAATGACATTTCTTTATAATGATTTTCTACGGGAGAGAAAATGCTTAACATACTGTCTTTCCTTGAGATTACAATGTCATAATGTTTATGATAAAAAATGAGAGAAGTCTGGCATTGATTTTACATGAAGAGTTTAATAAGAATGTCCCTTTTTGATATTACTTTCTTTATTATTTTCTTCTTTACAGTCAAATATTATGCATTTACAGTTATTGTACTTAAAATTTTGACATTATTGACTTTAAATTATGACTCTCTCTCTCTCTCTCTCTCTCTCTCTCTCTCTCTCTCTCTCTCTCTCTCTCTCTCTCTCTCTCTCTCTCTCTCTGTATAAATATTGAGAATAGTCCTGTGTTTATAAAAAAATCTAGGTTTACCAAGTCCTTTCATGCAGGGTCTTTTGAATGATTTGAAGAGTAGGGGGTCTTAGAAAGTGATGATTATCTTCCTGAAAATGGGCGGCTTAAATGTTAAAACGTCCCCCTACAGGTATAACAATTGCTACACCCTTTCTTGCACAATTTAAAACAGCACATCTTTGAGTGTAGTGCTGGTCACCTCAATGAGTGATGTTTATCTGTCACTCATGATGGCTCGTTCACACAGATTAATAGAGTTGTGTCTTAGTCAGCGGCGCTTCACACCCAAGGCTCTGTGAGAGTTTGAATAGCTGAAAGGTAAAGGTTCCTCAAGTTAATTGTTACTGACAAGGACAGTCCCTCAAGGTAAAATGCCTCGTTTGTGGGAACAATGGTCAGGAAAAGCCTTCGGTGTGTTTAGTTTGACCTATTGACAAAAATGTCTAGCTCAGGCAAAACACAGTAGATACAATGTCATGTATTCTTTCACATTTGCTTGAAAAATTCTATTTATTTGATTTGATTGTGTCTTGTGTTTATCTGTACCTTGGTCAGGTGTTAGCAGGAGAATGAATGCCCTTTAAACTCGTAAAGGTCTGTATTGATTTACACGTGTGTGTTAGACACGGCTATAATCAACAGTGTGTTTGTTTGTCATCTGTACCGTCCTGTGGATGCAGAAAAACAAATGCATCTGTATTTTAAATGTCATTTTCTCCAAAACTGATACTTTAATATCCGTGCAAACCAGACTATTTACAATTACTATCTGTAAAACAAGCACATATTCATGTAAAATTCTGAAGTATGAATTACTTGTCAAATGTAAAAGCCAAATTAACTCTTTTTCATAATCTGAGATAGTTCCTCCTATTGAATGAGATTGGCATCAAGAACTAATATGGACTATTATGACCATGTTGAGAGTTTAAAAAAAGACAATTGCTCACATCTCAGAAACGTTAATGTTGTGATTTAGTAATTAATTAGTAATTCTTTATAATTTGTCATAGTTAGTTGATAATTATTAATGAGGCTAATCTCATTCAGCAATTATTGATTACCTAATAAGGAACTATCTCAGTCCTAAATTTGATATTGCTTTCTGATTTGTTCATTTTGTTTCCATATTAGTTTGTAGCTGAAGTGTTAATGTAGTGGTACTCATTTGTCCTGCATTAGTTCCTGCATACCTATTAATGAAGGACCATTATTATAAAGTGTTACAATATTTTCCACAGATAAGGCAATCCCAGAATTCGTCGCAATGAGTTCGATGAAAAAATGAATCCAAGTAAGTAAATGCACTCATATGTATGGTCGTGCATGCTATACTATTGGAATCGATTGTGAGTAAAAGTACTGTTCGGTTCGGTTAGGATGCTGTATTACAATAGGCAGCAAGGCATCTCACTTTGAAACAGAGCTAATGTCAGCATATATTTAGCAGATTTAAAATGCTGGAAAAAGAGTAAACATGCATTTCCTGTCACCGCAAGTTAAACCTTAAGCCATAATTCCTGTGTCTCCCATATGGAGGATGAATCGGATAAACAAAGCTTTTGTGCTTTCAGTGTTGGCCATGCATGTTATGACTCCCGTTAAAGAGCATTTGATACACACCCTGTGCTCAGATCCCTCAGAAGAGACGCCGGAGCATTACTGTATAGTGGTGATTCATTGCACGCTTGTGGCATCATGCTCTCTTACAATGGGAAATTCCACTGGCACAAGTTATTCACGCGCTTACTCAACAATTCACCTGATCTTATTATTACTGCGTAGGAGAGAGACTTAAGACAGGTTTTAGGGGGATATAAGATGCTTCTGTTCCCATGTGGCACTGGGGTTTAGGTTTACATTAAAGGTACAGTGCACTCAAGGCGTTTCAAACATGTATGCTGTTATTTTTTTGTGGAAGACAGAATCTTGAAACTACATTTTTACATAAGCTGTGTCCCAATTCAGAGGCTGCATCCTACAAAGGACCCGGACTTTAAAGGAGAACTCCGGTCAATTTTAACATTGAGCTCATTTTTTGTCAATTTGGAGTGCTGTCAATACAGAGAACAACGACAAAAATCGGTGTTGCCTACACCGTGTTATCCTCTTTTTAAAATGATGTTATTTAAGCCAGCGCACATACCTGTATTTACATCCTGTTTTCGGTTGAAGTCCAAAGTAGTCGATTGTCGAGTTCACGCGCATAGGTTTAGTTACCTATGATCACGCGCGTGAACTCGACAATCGACTACTTTGGACTTCAACCGAAAACAGGATGTAAATACAGGTATGTGCGCTGGCTTAAATAACATCATTTTTATCCATTTCTTTCACATCTACTGCAGTCAGATTCACCGTGTTCACTCTGAAGGAATCACTCACATGACCTGTGCACTTGTAATGACACATCGAGGATGTTAAGAGGCTAAAAGCAGGTTTAAAACTTGCCCCATTGAAGTCAACAGGGTGCACATTTTAAAAAGAGGATAACACGGTGTAGGCAACACCGATTTTTGTCGTTGTTCTCTGTATTGACAGCACTCCAAATTTACAAAAAAATGAGCTCAATGTTAAAATTGACCGGAGTTCTCCTTTAAAGGACACGCCTTCGAAGTTCGCAAAGGTCCAACCGAATGTTGTTAAATGGGACGGTCTAGCCTTCGGAGTGTCATTGATGAGTGACATTAACGTTTTTGAAAGTTGTATTAAACTGTGTGAAAACAAAACAGCGTCTAAATGTTCACCGTGGTCCATTTATGTACATAATAAAAAGTATAAACTATCTATAAAATTGCATCTTAGTAAGATATATGTCATTTGGAACCGCTTTTTTTGTGTGATTTGGTATCGTTAGGTATTTGAGTACGTTGAAACACAATACTAGTGTAATCCGGCATGTTCTCTCAAAAAAAAAATCCAGTGGTCACCAGCAATGAATCTTGGGATAGGCTATAGGCTGCAAAGGATCTACTAATTCAATCCTTCATGGCCTGGGAAACAAAATATGTATTTGTAGGCTGCATTCAAAGGAGCCGTCGAATTGGGACAGCCATCCATGTCTAATAAAATGGACAAAACCCCCATAAAAGCACAATTACAGTATGACTTCTGTGCTATTTTTCAAGTTTTCTGAAGATTTTAAAAAATGTCAGTTGCGAAAGGTTTTACAAATTCTTGCATGTGTTATAATCAAACATGCGACGCCAGTTTGAATATGAAGATTTAAAGGGATAGTTCACACAAAAATCCAAATTTTGTTGTCATTTTCTCACTCACCATCATATCGTCCCAAACCCATAAGACTTTGGTAATCTTTGAAACACAAATTTTTTTTTTATGAAACCTGAGAGGTCCAGGTAACCAAAATCTAAAAACGTCACAAAGATGTCCTAAAACAAGTCCATATGAATCAAGTGTTTTAATCCAAGTCTTGTAAAGAGATTTATATGATGAACAGATTTCATTTAGGCTTTTATTAACATCTAAACAATGATCGACACACATCACATTAAGAACAAACCTAATCGGGTCTCATGCATCACGCACACACGTGCGAGCTTCCATGTTTAAGATTATTTCATTTGTGTTTCAAAGAATAACCAAAGTCTTATGGCTTTGGAATGACATGAGGGTGAGTAAATGATGGCAGAATTTTCATTGTTGGGTGAACTATCTCTTTAATAATGAATTTTGAGGGAAGAGTTTCAGCGAAAAATGACCCATTTTAGTTATTTCCTCAGACAAAGCTATTTTATGACTTGAGAATATTTAAAATATAGCACATGAACTAGTTGCACTACTTGCAAAGGAGTTGCGTGAACTATTTCTATGGTGTATGTTTTATGAGCTCTACTGATGTGGTCACCATTAATGAACTGTCATGGGAAAGAGCCAGCTTGAGCTACAGGAACACTGTGAGGCTTAGAGATCCTACTAATACTTCAGGAAAAACTTTCTTTCGTTGTCTTTTGGCAGGGGCAGTGGGAAGTGCGCAGTCATGTCAGCATGCATTAGACTCACATTCAGTGTGTGTGTGTGTGTGTGTGTGTTGGGGGATGGTGAGGTCAGAGCACAGGATGTGTTTTCTGCTGCCGTCACTACAGTGTGTAGAGACAGCAAGATATATAACTTAGTGCACTTAGGTCAGTCTATTATGTACTATCAAATTACAAGAATGTGAACATGCATAGTTGAAATATTTTAGCATATGCATTGCACTCATAAAGATATTTTGATGATGTATGTTGCACTGTAAGAGCAGGAGGAATGTTTTAGGAGAGCTGTGTCTGCTGTTCGTATCCCAGTTTGGAGTGGAGTTGGATTATCCCCGTGATCCCTTGTTTTCAGGTTGAGAGACTTAAGTGATTCCGGACAAAACAAGCCACCTCTTTTCACTCCCGGCTGCGAGTGACATTTTCTCGGATAGCTCCAGGTGATCTGCTGATGCTGGAGAGATAAGAACGCTTTTTAAACCTGTCTCCTCTAGTGCGTTAAGACTCCCAGTGTCAGCGCCAAAACAAGCTTGAAAAATATTCCTTAGGATTGATTGATTGATTAGTCCCTTTTGGCATTGTCTTGTGGAGTAGTTTACAATTATGCATTGGTATTTTTTATTAAACTGGGTTGTAACCACTATGGACAGGGCGATTGGTGATTTCCGTGACTAATCCTCAGATTTTACCTTCGATCACTCCTCCCTAAAATTGAATATTTAGTTTAATCCTTGATGTAATGTGAAGGTTTACCTTATTTTCACTGTTGGGGGGTGATCAAATATTGGTGAGAAAATGTCATTCAACTCAATCAGAAAAGTGCATTTTTGTGTTTTACCGTCTTTTGTTTGCACAAGTAGCTCTCCCGTGCAGGTACATGTCCTCGGGATTCACTGGCGTCCCTTTCTTTCAGCGTGGCTCTGTTTTTAAAAGAGCGGGCGGTAGACCGTGTCTCATTTGTCCTGACACCAAGAGGATGCTGGGAAATCTGAAATTCACTGCCAAATATCAACAGATTAAACAACTTCAAAGACTCCAGCTGATGTGTTATGCTTTGAATGAGCTTTCACATATAGTCTGTGCAAAGAGTTTGACTTCTGTCATCTATCTCAGCTGTAGCGTGTATAGCTTATATAAATGTGTCTGTGAATTTGAGCTGGCGACTGGTGTGTGTCAGCATCATTCTCCCAGCGTGTTTTTCTTTCGAACGCAGCCCTCTTGTGATGCAGCGATAGACCTTCACACAGGTGATTCTGATGATGGTATAATTACAGGGGTCTGTCCGGACACGACAAGACATGCATATTTACATAGCTGTGAGGTTTAGGGATTTGTGTCAGCGCTCACACACAGCCTTCATTCCATTAAACATAGTTTGTCATTAAACTTTGCTTTGATGGGATTTAAAAAAAAAACTTTTCCCAGCATAAAAAAAGTGTTTTTTTGATTAGACAGACAGACAGACAGACAGACAATTAGCTAGATAGATAGATAGATAGATAGATAGATAGATAGATAGATAGATAGATAGATAGATAGATAGATAGATAGATAGATAGATAGATAGATAGATAGATAGATGGTTGCTATTCTGCTGAGTGCTGCGATTGACCTATCAGAATAATTTTTTCCAGAAATAACAACATGAACTCTATTCATGAAGTCCTAATGACTTTTTTCCTATTTAACTTGAGATAAAACATTTAAGAGGGAGTGTGTGTGTGTGTGTGTGTGTGTGTGTGTGTGTGTGTGTGTGTGTGTGTGTGGAGCACAGCTCTGACTTGCCCTCACAGATTTCAGCAGGTCTGAAATCCCTTTATCTGCCTCTTCTGTGCACCTGCCACAGGCCGCACACACACACACACACACACACACACCCACACACACACACATACACACACACACAAACAAGCTTCAACGTGCCACATTCAGCAAATCTCTTCTCGTCAAAACCAGATTGCCTTAACCTACATGTTAACCTTTTTGACAACTGATTTTGTGATTTTTATAAAATGCTCTTTGTGCTCTCAAAAATGTTTTACAGGCAGGAAATAAAAGGAGCGTGTCGCACCCATGGAATTATACATTCTTGGATGTGAATGTGAATTGTATGATTGAGGTGCATGAAGGAACCGGAGGTGGAGCTCAGAAGAATTCCATGCTAAAAGTGTCTCACTCACTGTCCACATGTGCAAACAAGAACGTCGGGACACTCGGACTGCCGTACAACCGCTGTCATAGAGCTGAATCTCACCAACAGGTCCAGCTCACATTTCACCCTAAAATCAAAGGGAAAGAAATCAAGAGTCATTTTAGGACCATTAAGATTAAGATTTTTTTTTTTTTTTTTTTCTTTGCATGACAATTGTGCACATTTCTCTCAAACTGTCATTATTATAATGCAAAAATAAATAATAATAATAATTACTTAAATAATTGTTTAAAATAAATAATATTTGTTATATTTAAAATATAAATGTATAGATGTAATTTATAAATATAATATTTAGATCAGAGTTATTATTTTATACTAATTTAGTATGTTACAATATTTTAACATATACATTTTTTTATATATATATTTATTACCTTTCATTTTTATTTTAGTTAAAGTTTTAGTAATTTCTGTCATGTTTTTGTATATGTAATATTTAACTTCTTTTTTTTTTTTTTTTTGTCATTTTAGTACTTCACCTTAAACTTACTCATTTCAGTAAGGTGCCAAGGCAACTTTTCTGACTTTCAGTTTTTATTAGTTCACCTAATATTTATATTTTATTTTTATTTCAGTTACCTCACTTTTTTTTAAGTTTTATTTTTTAGTTAACAAAACAACACTGATTTATATAAATATAGAATTAAATAAATGAAAAAAAAAATCTGGAACTGTGTCCAAAATCACTGTTAGTTCTAACAAAAATCTAATATAATCGAGAATAATGAGAATTACACATAAAGTTAAAAGTAAAATGTGCAGATGCATTACTCTAATGAGAATTTGGGTGTAAAATTGCGTAATTATCATGAAAGTAATGTCATAAAGAATATTATCTATGCTTCTTATTTGTAATCCATATAATTTCTTGTAAGTTTTTTTCTAACTTTGATGGTAAAATTTTACTTGGACGTGTTCCTGAACGTTTTTGTGAGATTTATGCATAGACACAATTTAAATACAAGCTATTGCTACATCCTTCCCATGTTGATTCCCCATTAATAATCCTAGTTTAATTCGATACCGAGTCTGGAAACTTTCTAAAATGGTGTTTGGCAGTTAGAGGTAATAATCACAGTCAATCACTTTAACATAATCACTCCGTTCAGTGAAACACTGCACTATTATCCGAGATCTCCACACACGGTCCTTGTCTTTGAATTCGACAGTTACTGTGAGGCCTCCATCTTAAATATGCAACAGACAGAGAAGTACTTCAGATTGTATATTTTCATTTTTGGGGAGACTGGAAGTCGGTGTGCGGTTACATATGCGATGGACTTCAATGCATTCACGTGCCCTCTCTCTGCCCTGAACCACACTTGAGGGAAAATCCACAAAGCGATCAACTTCACACGGAGCGAAAAGCTTAATTCTTCCAAATAAACAGTCGTTTGGACTCCTCGTCCCACGTTGTGTGGCTCCAAACATCAAATTACCCTCACCTCCTCCTTAAAACCCCGGCGCATATTTATGCGGCTCACCTACAAGCCCGGAGCTGCAGTATTACATGCGATGTGAGCTACACCTGCAGCCACAGAACAAGTGTATGAGTGTCTGGCCGTTCGTGTTAAAACCTGCCCGTTCTTTCCGTCTCTCAGGTGAGGAATGCTGTGTAAGACTATCAGGTGCAGCAGGGCGCGTGGCAGCATGCTAACAACAGATAACCTGCTCCTCTGCAATATACGCAAAATGGCTGGCGATTGCCAAACTTTCTTGAGAATGATCTGAAACGAACACTTGACAAATGGATTGTCATGAGCGAGGGAGGGTTGTAGGATATTGCTTCATAATGGAGTTAAAAGAAGAGGTTTGAAGAAGAAAACAAAGCATTGCTTTGGACTGAGCGTGGTGCTTGAGTCAGAGTGTAACTGGGTGGAGGTTGATAACTGTAGCCCGAGGGGATGAAAATCCTGCCCTCACGCTTTCTTTCTCTTCTTCGCTTCTTACCTCCTTCACTCCACCCTTTTCTGGTGAAAGGGTGTATGAGGTGAAGAAGAGGCACAATTTTTGGTTGCACTTTATTTTATGGTACATGCACTTATGTGTACTTACAGTGTACTTAGAAAGTACTGATTAATATAAGCTGACTAAATGGGTTCAGGTTAGGTTTAGGGGTGGGGTTAGTAGCTAGTTATTATGTATTCTAATTACTGTAGTGGACAGTAAAATAAAGTTTGGTTACACTTTATTTTAAGGTGTCATTGTTACAGTGTAATTATACATTTATTTAAGTACTGAGTAATATTAATTAACAACATGTATAGGGTTGTGTTAGGATTAGGATTTGGTTGAGGGTTAGTTGCATGTAATTATGCATAATTTACTGTTATTACTATGGTAACATGTAACATATGTAACAAAGTCAATGTAAAATAAAGTGTTACCTAAAGTTCTATACCTAATTTTTCATCTTTTCTGAACTTTATGCCCCTTTTCATATAATTGTTTAAATACTGTAAATTATTATTGTGCCTCTTTAGTTTATATAAAACAGAGTAAAATACATGCAATGGAATGTTGTATTTTTTGTCAAGCATTTTTACTAGAAATTTAAGGGATAGTTCTGTCCCTCCATTGACAGCTACACAACTACCACTTTAACGCTTCAAAACGTTCATAAAGAGATCGTAAAATTAATCCATATGAAATGAGCGTTTTAGTCGTAATTTTCTGAAGAGACACGATCGCTTTATAAGATGAACAGATTGAATTTAGGCTTTTATTCACATATAAACATTGATCATAAACAAAAGCTCAACCGAACCTGCTTGACACGTAAGAACAAACGCAAACCTCATTGGTTCTTGCTGAAGCTCAAACGTGATGCGTAACATGAGAATGAACCTCATTGGTTCTCGCGCGTCAAGCGAACATGCTTGAGCTTCTGTTTACCACAACTGATGTGTGCGCTGATGAATGTTTAGATGTGAATTAAAGCCTACGTTCAATCTGTTCATCATATAAAGCGATCGAGTCTCCTCAGAAAATTAGGACTAAACCGCTCAGTTCATATGGATTAGTTTTACGATCTCTTTATGAACTTTTTGAAGCGTCAAAGTGGTAGTTGTGTAGCTGTCAATGGAGGGACAGAAAGCTCTCAGATTTCATCAAAAAATCTTCATTTGTGTTCCGAAGATGAACAAAAGTCTTATGGGTTTGGAAAGACATGAGGGTGAGTAATTAATGACAAAATTTCATTTTTGGGTGAACTATCCCTTTAATAGAGAAACAAGTTGAGAAATGTTGGATGTCATTTGGATTCAAACCTTTCAGTGTATGACTGAATTAGGAATTTTCTTTCATTCTGTATGATTCCCATGACACATACATAACTAGCATC
>NC_137146.1:5193895-5236395 GCF_949319135.1 Squalius cephalus
GTTTTTATTGCATTTGGCTCAAGAGCCAAAACAAGCTAATTTATCTTTTCATTGATGTCTCGATTTACGTCATCTGGCTGCCGTAGATACCTCTAACAAACCCCTCCTTAGATCGGGATGTGATGGAGATAAGAAAATTATTTATGTATTCGGATATTCATACACAATGTGATCTGCTTCCACACCACAGGGAAGAAAAATCACAACTGAGTTAATTATTCTCCTAGACACCAAAGGGATTAAATAGAGGTCATAATCATAATCTGACATTTGTCTCCTCTAGTATCAGATAAAATCCCAACAATGTCTCAAATTCTGCTCAGATTTGCCAAGATACCAGAGTCTGCAATCAAAAGTCAGAGACCTCAATATGATGTTTTCAATGTCATCACCTTTATTTATATAGCGCTTTATACAATAGACATTGTTTCAAAGCAGCTTTACAGTGATAACAGGAAAATGACTCAATGCAAACAAAGTTCATTTTTCAGTTCGGCTTTAAAAGAAAACAGTGTCATTGTTCAGCTGAAGAGTCAGTTCAGTGTTTATTCATTTCCGTTTTGAAGATCATCAATTATTAAATGAGTTCATTTCATCTAAAAGGCAGTTATATAGAAAACAGTGATGCCATTATCCAGCTCAGTTCTCATCCAACAGTGTCAGTGCAGTCAGATCAATAATATTGCTGGATATTAAGTGTCCCCAACTAGGCAAGCCAGAGGCGACAGTGGCAAGGAACCCAAACTCCATCAGGTTCTCAATCAGTTCTCCTCTGGCCAACGAAACGAATGAACACAGTGTGATTATGATTCAGGCTGCATTACAAGTCGGATGTGGATCAGTCGCACCTGGATACGGCTGACTACGGTAGTCTCGGGATAAACAGAGACACTAATATTAGCGTAGATGCCATTCTTCTTACGATGCAGCAAGTACTTCGGGTGTTATGGGAATTGATCCTGGTTCCAGTTGACCTAATTTATGCTGCCTAACAACCCAGACAGCAACATAGTGTCGGCCCAGATCTGGGCCACATCTGGGCCACATCTGGGCCGTGTGGAATCCACGTGTAATCCGTCTGGAAATCCTTTAACTGATGTGAATTATAGAAATGTGATAATGTGTTATATGCCAGGTTAAAGAGATGTGTTTCTAATATAGATTTAAACTGACAGCTTTGTTGTTTTTTGTCCACTTTTGTTTACTGTTGTTATGTTGTTGTTAGGGTGTTCTAGGTGGTTTCTATTGTTTTGAGTGGTTGCTAGGTTGTTGTTGGTGTGTAATATCACTGTGGTCTCTCCCTCTGCAGTTCACCAGACCTCAGTATACTGATCCAGAGCAGATATCTCTCCTGTACATCAGCTGCAAGCACAGACTAGTGGAGTGGAGGTTGACGTTATCTCAACGTGAGTGTGTCTGGCCTCTTATCCGCCTAAACAGCCGAGATCTTGCATCTCAGAGATGCTTTCAGGCAACAAATTGAATAATTTACCGTTCAGACGCCCGCCGCCAAATACAGAAATGTAATCGCACATGAAAAACCCTTTTGATTTCACAGTTTAGTTGATTTCAAATCAAACTAATTGCGCAAGGATCTAGTACGAGTAAATCAGGTGCTGTGCAAAGAGTTTTCCCAAGGAAAGATCATCCAAAGCGGATGCTTGCCAAGTGATGCGAGATCAGAAATGACCCCTGCAGGCATGAAGAGAGGGAGGGAAGGAGGGAGAGACGCAGGAAAAGAGTGACTCAAATGGAAAAAACAGAGCAGAAGAAGAATGAAATGCTTGGCTCATTCATTCTGAATGTTCAAAAGTCCCCGAAGTGCACTATAATGTTACTATTATCATCACCTTCCACCAGAATATCATTCCTTTCTCGGGGCTGTTGAAACATTCCCAAAACTTGTGCAATGACTCACAATGCAATTTCCATTTTACGCTCGACGGCGCCTCAACGCTGATGAGCAACACTTGCACAGATGGAAAAAGTGTACTCTTATTTTTGCTTGTAAACTTTAAATATAGAAGTAAGATTTCTTTTTTTTTTTTTTTTTTACGGAAAGTAAAGGGAAAGTAAGACACTGTGATATTGAGACAAATTTGTTCTGATGAATTTGGAAGGAAATCCATGTTAATCTTTTTGCATGTAGTGAAAAACCAGTCTTTATATTATATAATTATATGATAATCTTTTATAAAATATAGTTATATATTTTATACATTTATAAAAAACGTTTAGAATTAGGCTACATAAAATGTTTGCAATTATAAAAATGTTAAATAATTGAAATCAGTTTTAATATGATTATTAATTATTAATAATTCTAAAAATATATAATTATAATTACATTTTGAAAAGTATTGAAATTAAAGTTAATATTATTCTTAATTATTAGAGTTTAAAAAATGTGTACTTTTATTTTAATAATTATTAATTATTAACAATTGTAAAATGAATTGCTACTGTATGGCAGTTATACACCTCTGGTGTGCATTATTTTCTAATAATTCAGTGTCAATTATTCCACTTATACTATGGTTACCACACCTCAAGACATTTTTTCAGATGATATATTTCAAGACATTTGTCAGGTTTTTGTCCTTAAAACGCTCTTGTGTGTAGAACTAATTTCTTACTCATCTCATCCAACGCCTCCCTTGCTAACTCCAAAATGTCATTTAACGGAGGCTTGAGCCAGTGATAGCAAACTAATGCAGTTAATGCAGTTATTAGAAAGAGCGAGAGAAAGAGAGATTAAGTGTTTGTAAATTACCTGAGTGAATCTGTGCGTCTCTCAACAATGTTTCGGCAGCAGCGTTTCTACTAATAGCGAAACTGTCAGTTTATCTGCGTCAAGAACAGCGACGTTATTACCTCGTGAGAAATGTCATGTAGCTTTTAAGTTGCTAAACTATTTTACTGATAAAATCGATAGCGCTGACAACACGTTTCTGTGCAAGTGTGTGTCTGTATACTGTATGTGTGTGTGCGTTTGAGTGGGAGAGATAGAGAGGGAAATAGAGACTATGTGCTTTCCATACATAATAAAACGTAATTTTGTAGCAAAAAACGTGAAAATAATTTGTCGCTTTTATCTTATTGTTTACTATATGTATTTGCTTGGTTGTGGGTTTTGGTTATTTGCGGTTGTAGGCCTTTGAAATTACTGAAATCATTTGGCGAAGTGATATGAAAATGTAATGCGGTCAAGACCTGCCTAGCCGTGCGTTTCCCTGAAAACACACCTTAGAACGTTCATCAACCAATTAGATTCAATCATTCAACAGCCCCGTAGTATAAGATTAATTAATCAGCATATAATGTAATTCATACCAATACAATCTTTAATCAGTTGGCAGTCCTATAAAACGTCTTTGTAGGAATCTTGTCAGAGATATTCCCTAGAGAGATCAATAAATCCCAAGCCAAAGATGGACTCTCCAGGCTTTTCCATTTTGATTGTTGACTTAGACAATGCTCTGGTGTTTCCTGAAGGCACGCTTTCACAAGTTCTGTGAGGGAGCGGGGGAACAGAACGTCTACCCCACATCCTCCTGAGTCAGAGATCCTACAGCTGGACCCGACAGTTACTCAGCAGACACAACGGTACAAACACACACAACACCAGCAAACATTACATCACCACTGCATGTGTGGAGCACTCCTGAAGTGTGTATTTTTAGGTTTGTCAGCCACTAAATGACTGTGGCTACATTTCTTGATTCAGTCAGCAAATCAGTCATGGTTTACTCAGGTGGATTCCACACGGCCCAGATGTGGGCCGGATCTGGGCCGGCATATGTTGCTGTCTGGGAATCCACCATTAAAGGGATAGTTCACCCAAAAATGAAAATTCTGTCATCATTTACTCACCCTCAAGTTGTTTCAAACCTGTAAAAATTTATTTTTTCTGCTGAACACAAAAGAAGATATTTTGAAAAATGTCTGTAACCAAACAGTTGATGGACCCCATTGACTTCCATAGTAGGAAAATATCTTCTTTTGTGAAATTCTTACAGGTTTGAAACAACTTGAGGGTGAGTAAATGATGACAGAATTTTCATTTATGGGTGAACTATCCCTTTAAGTGAACATTAGAGTTTATTAGCATGAGTAGTAGGTTTGGAATTCTAGAATGCATTGCAAAAATTTAGAGAAATGGTAATTAAAATTTAAGTATATTTTTTTCTGGACAGATTATCAATAGAAATTTTCAAATGTATCACCGCAGAGCATTACATTTGAGATGCTATAATATGTATTTATTAAGTCTATTGTTTCTAGTTTTTATCTTATTTTTATTATTTGTTTTAATATAGATTTAATGCATATAGCATAGCCAAGTTTACTAGTATATTGAAACAAAAATCAAGTTTTTATATACACTACTGTTCAAATATTTGGGGTCAGCGATATAAAAAATAAAACACTTTTATTTAGCAAAGATGTATAAAATTTATCAAAAGTTACAGTAAAGAATTTTGCAAAAAATGATTTAAAATAAATTTTGTTCTTTTGTTCTTTCTATTCATCAATGAATCCTGAAAAAAAATCCTGGAAGCAGCACAACTGTTTTCAACATTGATCATAATAAATGTTTCTTGATCAACAAATCATCATATTAGAATGATTTCTGAAGGATCATGTGACACTGAAGACTGGAGTAATGATGCTGAAAATTCAGCTTTGCATCACAGGAATAAATTACATTTTAAAATATATTCAAATAGAAAACAGTTATTTTAAATTGTAATAAGATTTCAAAATATTACTGTTTTTACAGTATGTTTAATCAAATAAATGCAGCCTTGGTGAGCATAAGAGACTTACACACAAGAGACAACACATGCAATGCAATGCAACACACTCACTGACATTCAGAACATTTTTTATGTTTATTTACCTTTATGTGGATTTTAGATGAATGTGATTTCACTTTGAAAGAAGCACCAAAACATCCCTTTGGATGATGCTAGTTGCAGTTAAAGAGAGAGACAATTTTATATGGAAAAGATAGCGTTATTGCTTGTCACTTTATCACATTGAGTCTGGTTATGACATGGTGTAAGATCAGAAAAACAATGCACTCTAAAAAAAAAAAAAAGAGCTTGAGATGTGACCTTCTGACCCTCGGTATATACTGCTGCACATCTGATCTACTGCACTGATTCAGAGCGACATTCACTTGTGAAAGTAAAATGACAAAAGCCGACATTGACCTGGTCTTGCAATCACCGAGACAGGTTCATATTTGGTCTCTCACTGAGCTTCAGTTGACAGGACCATATGTGGAATTTAAATGTACCGGTTCCTCCAGCATCGCGTTGGAAATCAGAATGCATGAATGCTTTTTTAAGAGCTTATATAAATGGTCCTCGGAAAAGGGCACATCTGATATCCAGCCATGTTTATTTGAGAGTTTGTGCTGGTGCGTTGGTGCTGTTCGGGCATGTTTTTCGGCTACAATACCATCATGCGGTGGATATTTTCTAAGGCTTGTTTGTTCCAGAATCTTTTGTCTCCATGGATAATGCCTGTGCAGCTAAATGCAGGTACTGGCTTGATTGTGAAATGTAAATCGATCACTTCCCATTTCTCTTTTGTTTTGGAATAGGCCTTGATATTGGGATAGATTTGGCAACGCACACAATTCATTCTGAAGGGGATTTTAGGCATTACTTGAGCCTATTTGACCTGCAGTGGACGGGTCCAATCAGTTTTCCTGTTTTTGAATCTGCTGAGTGTTGAATGTTTAGGCTTTGATTCGAGCGTTAGGTGTGGCTAACAGTTTTTGCATCAAAACTATTCATAATGAGTGCTGCATTATAATTTTGTCCTTTTTAGAAAAACATTTGAACTAACATTTGACCCTAATAACAAAAAAAATCATGTCACATTTATTTGTATAGCACTTTCCACAATACACATTGTCTTTCCAAGACACTTTACAGAAAATCATGTTTTTAATGTTTATAATGTCTTCATATCTTAGTCTCATAGCAGATTTGAGCTGGGTGATAATCTAATTTATATTTTTTTGTAGGGCTGTGAAACGATTAATCGCGATTAATCGCATCCAAAATAAAAGTTTGTGTTTACATAATATATGTGTGTGCACTGTGCATAATTATTTTCTATATATAAATATACACACATGCATATATTTAAGAAATAGTTGCTTATATATACTGTGTATATATATATATATATATATATATATATATATATAAAATATAAATATTTTATATACATATTTTGTATTATAAATAAATATATTTTATATAAAAATAACACATTTTTCTTAAATATATACATACATGTGTGTGTGTTTATATATACAAAATAAGTATTTACAGTACACACGTATATTATGTAAACACAAACTTTTTTTTTTTTTGCTATATAGTATACAGTATATTGTTTCACTTATGCATACTGCATGTATGCAGGTAAATTAAGATACTATATATACAACTTTTATTCAGTTTTAACTTTTATTTCTAAACCATAATATTATTTACATTTTGCGACGATGAGATGTTATATATAGTCCTACACAATAATGTATGTAAGTAGACAAACTTATCCAACTTTAAATGAACTGTGAATTAATACAGTTTATGTTTTGCAACAATATATAAACAATCATATAAATCAACTGAGATTTGCCATAATGCTTTTCATGTGAGTTGTATTACATTATAACAGTCATAAACTTGCCAGAAGGTGGGAAATTAAAGCAATTCATCCTGGAGGACTTCATTAGTAGGCTAAATATAAATCTCTTTCCCTAGATTGTGTTTCATTAGACTTCATAACAACAAAGAGGAGGGAACTAATCAGCCTCTTGCTTGGTGTAAGAAAATTAATCATTTCCTAGCAAACTGATTATAGCTTCAATTATATCGAAGAATATAGTGTACTATAAGGCGTTAATGTTTGCTCAGTTTAAAATGAAATCTCTTATGAAATAATATGTTAGAAAGGGAAATAAACATCAGCATATCCTAGTTGAATATAATAGTTGGTGCTTTCAAATCTAGGGATTGGTGTATTGATCTATAAATCATGTTAAACGGAGTAATACCTGTCGAGCTTCTCAACTAAACATAATTGAAACATAATTCCTATAAAGATTTGTACTTTGCAGGCACGTCCTGGAGATATGAAACTCTCACATTGATGAGAGATATCTTGTAGGTCATCAAACCAAATGGTATCAACAGAGAGGAATAATCAGGAGTTGGCATATGATTGTGTTGATATCGATTGTAATTGGTTTAGAGGCATGTGAGCACCCTGTTCCCATCACATGATAGATCAGACATCTTAGGTTAGCAGAAGATTGTAATGATATTGCCTGAGAAGCAAGCGCAAACATGTCTAGCTGTTCAGATTCTTTCCTTCCCCTTTTTCCTGATGTGCAAATGTATGATTTGACACAAGTGTTGTTTTTGGCTAATGTGGCACAGACTGAAAGCTAATCAGATTTATTCAGCTATTGGCATTAGGAAAACTGCAGGCCCAATTACTCTTTTTATTTATTTATTTTTTGACTGATTACTGTTCTTATATGAATTCGTTCGCATTCATCTCTGTGATATGCAGATTTAGCATGCATGTTGATATAAATAACTAAGGAACATAAGTCGCCTTCCCTTCTGGAAAATCCAGCAAATTGGTGAAGAAGCTGTTTTTTGGAACATAGTTTGGTTCAAGCATAACCAAGCTGGTTATGTTCTAGAAACCTGCTGAATTTCAAAATGTGACTCTCTTTTGGCTTAGAAGCTATTTTTCAGTAAGTAATTAATTAAATGAACCAATTATGTGAATGTGATTTCATCAAGTTCATCATGTTCCTGATGTTGATCCTGGAACATCATTCCAATCAACCAATAAGATTTGAGGGACATGTTCACAGTTTAAGTTTAAGCTTACAATCAGGGTTAGGTGTGAAGGGTCTTTAACTGCAAATTCCCCTACAGGTGCTTCTACATCAGTGTTGTTCACCTATCATTCCCCTCTGCTTTGAGAGATAACTTATGGGTTTAGGTTTAGGGGTTAGGGATACATGTTCAGAGAGGAATGTTCTTCCATGATCAACAAAATATGTTGATCCAGGAACATGTCTGTCTTGGCAAAATCACGGTGACCTTCTTCACGCAGCTACTGTATGGCGTAAGATGATTTGAAATATAGCTTTATGGACTACTTTTGCATCCTTTTTGAAGCTTGTAAGGCTCAGTCCCCATTCATTGCCCTTTCAGGCAACTAAGAGAAGAATGTTTCTGTCTTTTTCTTCAGGTCAGGCTCCTTCTATCACACACTAATCAGAACAAACAGGCTTTCAACCAGCTTTCTAATTTAATCTGTTCCGTTTACAGGAGCTGCTGCATTAGTGTGAAGTCAGCAGGTTGCAGAGAGAGAGAGAGAGAGAGAGAGAGAGAGACTAACAAAGAAATGTACTTCCTTTGTAACCTTGTTGGATCTGTCCTCGAGCCATGGTGACGGTAGTCTTGTGAGGGAAAGGCCTGACATGACGTGGGGCATCAAAAGTTCAAGGAGCATGTGACAAAAGAGCAGAAAGATAAGAATTTCGAATTATATTTTTCTTTCAAATTGCATTAGTAGGTTCTGTCACATGTTTTCCTGACGACTGAAAGAAACCGGTCAAAAACGGTTTACTAATGACCTCAACCCTGATAGACACGAACTAAAAGCGACATATCTTACTTCATGTTGTCTATAAAACGTTATATTTGCTAAGTTTTGTGATAATAATCGGCAGTTATTATGAACAAAGAGTCATAATATTTATCTGAACTTCCAGAAAACCACAAGATATGTGAACACCTGTACGGCGTCATAGGGGGTCCTGAGGGCCAAAGCTGTCCGATTGTGAGGTGTGTCACGGTGAACACCTGGAATAGTGCAGCCATGATCAGATCATGGAAAGATAAACCACAGAGCATGGAAAAGTCAAGTGTTTTCCCAAAACCTTTCTACAGAGCAAGTGTTCACACCAGGCCTCTACTTGTACTCAGTAATTTTGTCTCATTCTGGATCACAAAACCAGTCATAAGTCGCACGGGTATATTTGTGGCAATAGCCAACAATACATTGTATGGGTCAAAATTATCGATTTTTCTTTTATGCCAAAAATCATGAGGGTATTAAGTAAAGATCATGTTCCATGAAGATATTTAGTAAATTTCCTACCGTAAAGATATAAAACATTGATTTTTGTGAGTGAATGCAGCACAATCGTGACATAAATGGACAACTTTAAAGGTTTTAAAGATTTTCTCAATGTTTAGATTTTTTTTGCACCCTCAGATTCCAGATATTCAAATAGTTGTATATCAGCCAAATATTATCATATCCTTACAAACCATACACTGTAAAAAGTTATCGTAATTTTAACGGTAAAAGACTGTAAAAATGCTACAGTGAAAAACTGTTAATTGGTTAACAGAAAGTTTCCGTACTATATACGGTAAATAACTGTGATAGATCTAATGGTACATTTAATGTAAAATACCATTAAATTTACAGTTTTTGAAAGTGAAAAAGAACAACTCATTGTATAATTTACAGTTAAAAACCGTAAATTGACATTCCCACAAATCCCTGTGTGACACTTCACATTTGATATATTTTTGTTGAAATAACTGTTTCTTCGTAGTTTTCTTCGTTTTTTCTAATCAGTTATGTACATTAGGGTTTTATGTTACATTTAATGTTGTTAAATTAATGTTAATTGCATTTTGTAAATTTCATGTGTGTTACCGTGATGGTGTTTAATGTTTGTGTGAATGACACTGTGCAGCTGCTATAGTATTAACTCTCTTGTGGAAGAGCTGCTTGTGATGAGCTTTGATTGATCATGTGACTATCATCACTGCTGTGATTGGTGGTTATCAGTGTATTATGGTACAAAACAGATATTAATACTTCAATAGGATGGTAAATTCACATTATATCAGATAATAAAATACGGTTTATTACTGTAAATTTTAAGTTAAGTCTGTAACCAATAACGGGTTGCTACCGTATTTTTGACGGTAAAGTTCTGGCAACCACAGCTGCTGTTTTTTACCGTAAAAATCACGGTTAAATTTTTTACAGTGTACATCAATGGAAAGTTTATTTATTCAACTTTCAGATGATGTATAAATCTCAATTTCAAAAAATTGGCCCATATAACTGGTTTTGTGGTCCAGGGTCTGTATATACATACATAAATTTACATTATATATTAAAGATATATCTTAGTAATCCCAAGAAAAATATTGTGGACTTGGTGACATCAGCAAAAATTGAAAACGGAGCAACTGATCGAGAGTAAAAAAAATGTTTACCTTTGGAATAATGGTTATCATTCACTATAAGACCAGGAATGTTTGTTAGAAAGGAATGTGTATTTTCAAGATGATTTTTGCTATGCAGTTTGAAGCTGCTTATTTCCAATGGTCAGTTCAGAATTAGATTCAGTAGATGAATGTTTGAAAACGCGATTGGTTTGCGCCAGTCCTGTGAGTTCCCACTGTGTACTGTGAGGTTGCTGAGTAATAATCCAGTAAAGGACTTTCACATGTGTGAGAGCCAGTCTGGCTTTGCTATAGTGGCCCCTTCAGAGACCCAGAGTCTTCAAAGAAATTGGCAGCAAAGTGAGATCAACATAGGGAGGAGGTGTAACATTTGGGATTTGTTTGGGAGCCGAACAGGTTCGCAAGGACAGGTTCATGTGGCCACACCACAAACTCACAGACTTTAAAATGAGTTGACCTCCTGAGGACATTTCATTGAGATGCACAACAAAAGTTTTGTCTTGTATAGCTCCCACATCTTTTGACCACCGGATTTCCATGACTGTCTCTGATTAACTTTGAATCCTGAATATAAATAGCATCTCCACCAGCTTGACTTTTGAAAGAATGACAGTAGTTTATACAACTTGCATTTCCCGCCACAGTAAACTGCAAACACATTTGCATCATGAAATGCTTAAACTTCACTTTGATGAACTCCCACGATGTAAGTTAACTGTGGGAACGAGTCAAACCATATTCTAAATTCAGGAACAGTTAACAAACCAGCTCTTTACAATCCACTATTTTCTAAACTTTGTTAATGCAGACAAAAATCAGCAACAGGTTCAAATTGAAATGAAGTGCTTTTCATGAGATTTCTGTATAAATGTTCCTGTTGATGCTCCGTTAAGGGCCTATTCATTTGCATAGCATTACAAACCCTATGTAAATGTAAACATTAGGCTAATTGTTATTCAATTCAGCTGTTAAAAGCTTAAAGGAATAGTTGTTTTGGACCCAATTGACTTTCATTGCATAGACTACAGCTTTCTTCAAAATTGCTTCTTTCCACATAAGAAAGAAAAATCAAACAGGTTTGTAATGAAATGATGACTGCTTTCAGATGGCAAAAAGATAATCACTATGAGTTATTCAAAAAAAGTGTAAATTTTATTTTTTTGTACAAAATCATACCATTCATTTACACTTTGCAATACAAAGTACAATCATATCAGTGTCATATACATTCAAATAAACAATTACATGGCAAAATCTCTGAAGTTCCTGATGAAAAAAGGCACATGGCAAAGTATTGCATGTCTGAGTGCTGGTTAATTGCTGTCGCGTTATGACCGCACAAAAGTTTAAATACTTTTAATTCAAGAAAATGTCTTTTTGCACTTGTTCCCTGTTTAAAAACATGGCATTAATTATTCCTTTGGTCTCAAGCTCATTGGTGTGCCACCATCTACGGTTTGAAATATCTGACCGATTACCTCTCAGAAAAAAAAGAAAAGAAAAAAAAACATAAAAAGTGACCGTCTTACCTATTTAACATTCAGATATAAACCAGTATAAATTATTGCTTATTAGAGAGGCTACACATTTAAAACCTCCCAAATAGTACAAATCCGTAAACAAATGTACAGTACACACCAACCCAACCCGAACAGGGCAAATACTGTTGAAATGGAAGGCACATGACGGGCGCATGACATGTTGAATGAATCTGCGTTTACACTGAAATGAAAAGGCTTCTTTAGTCAGTGAGTTCAGACCACCAGGGATCTGGCAAACAGTCTTTTCTTTTGTGCCTTTTCCTGTCTGAGGGTGTTGAAGGTTCTCCGGGAACCAAACTCAAAGCGGAATGGCTGTTTTGGGTCAGTTTTATATGTTAGTGTGTAGCGTCTCGGGTGGAATCTGATCTTTAAATGACTCCACAAACACTATTCATTCAGACCCTGGGGTGATGCATTTTTAAATGGTCAGAGCTTTTTGGGATGCGTTTGGCGCTTCGTATCCAGTTTATCACGAGTATACTGACAGGAAGAGCAGGTCCAAGATCAGCATTCACAATCGGAGGCACTTGGTGAATGCAGACCCTGTGTGTGTGTGTGTGTGAGTGTGTGATTCTCTCTCAGTGTGCAATGCAACAGCCAGATTCCTCATGTTTGTGCAGCAGCGACATGCGAGAGAAGGTTTTGGAGCAGTTCTTGCACTGGTATTTCTTCACGTCCGAGTGAGTCTGCAGGTGAGCTCGGAGGTTCGACCGGTCCGCAAATGCACGACTGCAGTGGGGGCATGAAAAAGGTTTCTCACCTAATGAAAAAAATAAAATAAAAATCAGGTTAAAGTACTGCTGCATCATGCAATGCTGCCAACATAATTATATTATGCACTCAATCTTAATTCTGAAGAAAGACACTTGACATCCACAGTGTTTCAATAGCATCAAATAAATGCATTAGTGTGATCTTCTCACCTGTGTGTGTCCTAATGTGTCCTTGCAGCAACCATGGTCTGGAGAAAGCTTTCCCACACATTTTGCAAACGCAGGGCAGTGTGTGTGTCCTTATGTGCATCTTTAGGGCCCCTAGACTCACGTATTCCTTCTCGCAGTACTTGCAGCTGAATGACTTCCTGGTCTGTGCGTCGCAGTGCAGCTGCTTGTGTTTCATGAGTCCCGAATATGTGCTGTAGGACTTGTTACACAAACTGCACTGAAACTTCTCAGCGTCTGACAGCTTGGGGGACTGTATCCGCTCGTCTTCATCGCTCCTGGGGCTCTCCGAGCCGCTGTGGTCTTTATTAGAGGACGTGTCGGAGAGGGACGAGGGGTATCCGGAGATGGGGGACAGGTCGCTGGGCAGGGGTGACAGGGGCAGGCTGCTGGTAGTCCACACTGTTATCGGGTTGTACGCCAACGGGCTTAACACTTCAGGTTGAGGTATAACAGGCACCGGGAGAGTTTTTAAGACATATGGGGAAATAAACACTGCAATAAAAGGGGAAATGCAATCATGTTAGTTCACTCATAAGTGGCATATTCCTAAATCTTCTTTTAAAATGATCATGCATGCAGGTTTTATGGCCATTGAGGAAATAAATGGAATTTTTACACTTAGTTAATTTGTTACACTGGAGAACCAATTCAAATGGGAACCAGTTACAGGACCAACGATAAACACTTTCCCTTGAACATTCATATACATTTAAAGGTAAACTCTAATGTTATGCACCAACTACCCATTTGAGTGACTTTATATGATATGGATATCCTTCGACAAAAAACAATCATAAAAGATGTGTACTGGGTTTCTAAATGAGATATTTTGTAAACGTTTCTAAACGATCATAATGGGATGAAATAAGAGTCAAATGAAAATGCTATTTTTCCAGTAGGAACTCATCCCGTTTAGGATCCTTTGGATTTGATTCGCAATTATTTCATTTAGATATGTAGCCTGTTAGGTAGGCTATTTCGTCTTCATGTACAACCACAAATATCAAGAAAAAAAGGCAATGGATCAATTCAATAAACAATAGCCTACGTGTTAGTGTGTTGCCACGCAAAGTGCCATAAACTTAACGAAGAGTTGCAACACACTAAAAAGTTGAAATAACTTGAACTTTTCACTGTTAGGAGTTAGACTCATCAAACCAAAAAGTCTATTACCTGTTGGACTCTCCAGTTCACTGTAATTCGGTTTCTTGGCTGCATTGAAATGCTTCTTTACTAGGAATGAGCGCGGCATCCTGAAATACGTATAAAGTTCTCTGGCAGATAATAATGGTCCTTTCTTCTCTTTTATAAAGTCAAATCGCTGTAATCCTTATTGCTCGGTCCAGCAGGGCTTCATCTTCCAGCGCAGAGCTGCTCTAAAACTCCAGCACCTCTGTGCAAAAAAACAAGTAAATACTTCCAATCAGGTGCAAAGGGAGGGGCCGAGCGTTTGACATGTGCATATTCATGACCCCCGGCCCAATCAAAATAGAGGTGTGACTTTAGGGGGCGTGGTCAGGGAAAGGAAGACAGGTGTTCATTCTAGAGTTGTGTATGGAGGTGAAATAATGTTCAGACTTGTCACAGATGGTCAAAGCACACAGATTGCTGAAATTTCATTATTCCTTAATGATTGAATCAGGAAAGACCTTTAAAATAACGATTCATCAAAGGTGATCTTGGTCCTCTTGGTTCTAAATGATTTGTGCATGTGTGTGTGTTTATATATATATATATATATATATATATATATATATATATATATATATATATATATATATAGTCTTTATGTTGGTGGCGTTTAATTTGACTAGACATTCCTTTAAAAAGCGTTCATTTTGTCACCAGCCACTTGTAATCTTGTTATGCCGGTTTTCAAATCAAACCATACAAAAATATATTTTCAAAAATTGTAATTCAATATACATCATATACATTTAGTTCTGGATTTAGAGTTAGTTTTATAAAATTCAACATAAACGTTCAAGCACGTCTGGTTTACACGCAGTTCACTAGCGCCCTCTTGTGTTCAGTATTAGCTACTTCTAATACAGCATGATTAATAAGTTACCTTGTGAATAAGGTTAATTAGGTCTTGTGTAAAAAAAAATTCAATATGTAAATAATAAAGGGGATGGAGAAGTAAATTAAGACTAAAACGGAATATGTTAAATGCATACATACAAATTATATTATCAAGTTTTACCAAAAAAGTTAAATTGGTATATTTAAATGATAAGGAGGCACCTCAAATCAATAAACCAGTTGATTAGAGCCATTTTATACCCTGTATGTTACATTTTAAATGTACTATTCTAACATGTTCCCTTGTGTTTGTGCTGTATCTTTCTTATGAATGTCATTGTGTTTGATATTTTTTTATCTAAAAATGCCATACATTTTTTACTGTGCCTTGGGTGTCTAATTGCTTTTTGGAGTCAGTCACTGTTCATTGTGTTGTAAAGTCACTACATTTTTATGCTGATAGAACCATTAGCGCCTCTGAATCGTTTACATTTAGCAAATTCTAGAAACGATTCATAAATGGAAAGCTGATTTTAAATGGGTGTTCCAGTGAAACAGAACAAAGAGTGTTTTCAGAGTTAAGCTGATAGTTCATAAAGACACATCATACTTGAGTCAAGCAACATAGACCAAAGTGATTGAAAACTGTATATGATATTTGGATTCATTTTCTGCTCAAGAAGCATCAATAAGAAAAGTGAATAGGTGAAATCAATAAGCATCAAACAGAGATAACAGATAACCATCATCACATCATTGCTGTGAATATAAAGGAAGCACCTCTCAATGGGAACTCTTGTCTTGAGTAATTAAAACAGGCACACACTAAGCAGATTTTCTACATCTTCTGGGGGAAATTTTAATTGTAAGTCAGATTTCTTATCTGCCAAAACTAATTACAGAAATGAAGGTGGTATTCTTTGTTCATAGCGTCGTAAAAGCAAGGGCATTCATTTCTCTCTTCTCAATGACATGAATGTGTCTGTATTTCTCTGTCTGCATGTTTGGTGGTATAAAGCACTGCAAAAAAAGTGTGTTTAAACAATGCATTGCATGCATTATTTTATATAAAAATATATATTTGAATGCATTGCATTAGTTTTGTTCCATTAGTTTGAATAATTTTTAGCTGCTATTATTTAGCCTATATATGTCAACTGTTTGTGCATGCATTGTTGACTCCAATTGCATGGGGCCGGATGAATGTATTGACGAACAGAGACTGGATTGTGTTTGCTGAAAGAAGGGAAATAAATGTGAGTGCAGCACAATCAGACTCCTTCACAACCTCTGCTTCAGCAGATCATAGTAATGGCCATTCTAGATAAGGTGCAATGATAGATATCCAGCAGAATGTTTGATGACTCAATATATGTTTTATTTTAATGTTAATCTGCTGTGAGACTGTATGAGCAAGTCATTTAGCAGATGTTATATCTAAAGCGACTTACAGTACTTATTACAGAGACAGTCTCCCTGGAGCAACCTAAGGTTAAGTGCCTTGCTCAAAGGCACAATGGTGATCGCTCATGGATAACCCATTGTGGGAGTCAAAATTGTAACCTTTTTGTTATCTTTGATCACCCAGTTTAGAGACTGAAAATCAACAGAGAATATAGTGGAGAAAGAAAGAGTGTGCCTGTATGTGCCAAATATTCCCCCTTTTTTTTAATCATTTGCATGTCAGTGATATACAAAAATGCAGCTAAACAAGAACCAGAGCAGACAGAGAACATGCTGACTGCATGTATATTTTTCTAGCTATAGCCTACTTCAACAGCTCTTCATTTCTTTCCAATCATAACGAGTCTTTTCTGTAGTCTAACTAGCAACACTCAAGCACGTGCCTGTGAACTCATTGTTAAAACTGATCATTTGTAACGTGTAGAAACATCGTTGGTTATGTAAAGCTTTGTGGGGAATGTTCTCGCACAGCCCGTGGGTTCCTCTGCCTCCTTCACCAAATAATACCGCATTGAGAATCACGCACATGACGGAGCCTTAAAGTGGCACCCTCTCGTGCTTATCTGCACCGTTTTTATTCCCTCAGCTTTGACTTTCCGTTATAAATATCATGCTATTATATTCAGACTAAAATGGACAGATGTTTAGCGTCGGGCAACAATGAAGGAATGAAGCGGTGGAAAAGAGAGAGAAAAGGCGCGTGTGATTAGCATAGGCAGGCTTGGTTAGCGAATCGGCTCGTTCGGAAGATTCTCTTCAAATGAATCGGTTCAAAACACAAAATCCCAAATTCGATTGAGTCATGGCTCACAAATGTTTTCAGATCTACCTATATAGGTTTTTATGCTACATTTTAGGTTTTATGCTACGTTTTTAGGTTAGATTTCATCATCCCCCTCAGTTTAATTTTAGACATAGGCCGCCTAACTTAGTTCTATAGATTGGAGAGGAAGACTAGCGCTGTGTCCGAAATCGAATACTTCCCTACTATTCGTACTACTACTATTAGTAGGCGAAACAGTAGTGTACGAATACATAGTATTCAAAAAACATTAGCTGAAAAGTACCCGGATGACGACTACTTCCGTCGAGATTCTGAAGTGTGCGTAGGATGGATACTTTACTATCCCATGAGGCCACGGGAGAGGATTTATGAATGGAAGTGAAGCGACTAGGTCACATGATAATGACAACATGGCGGATGTAGTATGTCCAGATTACATGCATACTACCCACATTCATACTATATAGTGCATACTGTACTTTTTAACGGTCGCAAAGTAAGTACAATTTCAAAAGTAGAGCCTACTCAGACAGTATGCTATTTCGGACGCACTGTAGTTTATGCTTACTGCATAGGCTACTTCCAGTATATTATGTATACTATATTACTACATTCTATAGGCTACAGTATGCATGTTATATTGTGAAGCAATAGTAAGAAGATTGGTAGTAGGCTATGCTATTCCAAACGTATAAAATATACTAGGCTGCTATTTCTGCATTATGCACTATGTTTGGCATAGATTGGCATGGAATATTCAAATGGCTTTGGCAGTGCAGTGTAACCCAGTGCACTCATCGATTTCTAGGGTGACGAATGAACTGTAAGTGATATTGATTTTTACCATCTCTCATTGTTTGATCAGACAGCCTAAAGTTAAGTCATTTTACACAAATTTGAATTAAAAATGCAGAACCATATTTGAAAATGGTACATCACACACTCAATTAGGCTAATCATGCAACATAATGAGGTCATGTTTCTAGCCTAGACCTACTACTGTTTAAAATGTGTATTATTGCAGCCTGCATACTAATAAAAAAGTAAAAAAAATAGTAGGCAGTGTACAGTATATACTGCGCAATATGCAGTACACTAGCGTTCCGTTTCGAACACAGAAAGTTCTTCCAAATGCGAGTGATTTAGCTTCCAAACGCGTGCGAATCGGCTCGATCGAATCATTCAAAAGAGCCAGTTCAAAGAACGGTTCGTTCGCGAATCGGACATCGCTACTTGTGGTTTTCAGCCGGTCATTATTATTGCTCAGGATGCCTAGCGACAGCAGGAGATATGTAGATGGAAAGCTGCATGGCTCAGATTGCGGAGGATGCTGGAGAACAAGACGGCAGATGTGTCTCGCCTGTTGTGGGAATATAAACTAAGAGCAAGTTTAAAGGACTCGCTTTGGAGAATTTTGCCCAAGCGGTTGCGGATGGAGACTGTGCATTAGTGGTCGTTATGATCTGGAGGCTGATCACTCGTTTTCCCATAGACATTGATGACAAATGCAAGAGGGATGGAAGAATTATGAACTTGAAGGAGTGGAACCAATTGCAAATTACCACCTGTTAGTTGAATATCAGGTAAGGTTTTTTTAACTAGCAGTGCTTTCTTAGTAGCTGTGTGTTTCCATCTAATGCATTTCAATAGATGCACATATTTAAATTTCCCCTTCCTTTTGTATTTGATAAGCTTTTGAAAGACCTTCAGAGTGTCTAACCAAATTAGTCACCCTTGAAATAAATCAAATTATGGAGAGCACAACTGGAGAGTGAAATCCCTTTCAGAATCTCACTGACCACCCATCCAATTGATCTAAAAAATAAAAAAGAGGCTTTGTTGCCTAAAGTTGAGAGCATAAGCCTCTGATGCTGCATTAGAGATCCTGGAGCTCAGAACAGCCTCTTTATGCACATTTTGCTGTGTCAGATCTTCCATTCAACATCAGGTGCAATAAACCACATACCTCCTTGTTCTCAGCCCTATGCTAAACATTGTCTATCAAATTGTTCTTCTGCTGGCAGCCCTTCAAAGATGAGTCTTTAGGGACGCCCATCATTTTTAATTAAGGGTTTCATATCCTCAAGCACCCAATTTGTCCTCAGTTTAATATGATTGAATAATTCATTTGGATAAACATGTAAATATGATCTAGCTTGTTAATATTTGGCATGTAAACATCTCCCAAAGAGATTTTTTGTAAAGCTGCTTTGAAACAATATGCCTAAAGAGCTGTAGACATAAAACTGAATTGACTTAGCACCACAAGTGTCAGACGGTCAGCTGTCATCTTTTTCGTTGTAACCCATCTGTGATTGTGTTGAATGTGGGACTTGTGTTCACATTCATATTCATTAGATCAATAGCCCATTTCTCTCACTCCACTAAGCAAATAACTAGAAGGATGAGCCTTCTGCGTTCTTCAACATGAACAGGCCAGCATTATCATAATGTTTTGCCAGCGTGATCTGTGACAGATTGCTCATTACGCACATAAACCCTATAGTGCCTCATTAACACGAAACACTGTTTAAATATAGTGATAATGGTTCACTGTGCCGAGGGAGGAGTGAATGTGTTATGTGCGTTGTTGACTCAACCTGAATGTGACCTGCAGACAGCTGCTGAATATCTTGTGGTTTTCCCTCACCTAAAAATACGTCTTTCCTCCGTTAATACTTTTCTTGTGTTTTATGGTAAGCTATAGTGCCGTAAAACAGCAAGTTAGCAAAATTCTAAGTTAGTGATAAACCCACCCAAAACATATGCAGACAGATAATTAGGGAGATGAGAATTTGTCTGGTCAAGAGATTTAGAAATTTAATCTTTTGCACAGAATAAGAGGTATTTTATGCCTTTATGAACATCCATACACTCTAAAAATAAAGTTTATTTGTGGGCATTCTTTCTTTGGTTCCATGAAGAACCTTTAACATTCATGGAACCTTTCCACTTCACAAAAGGTTCTTTATAGTGCATGCTAGAAAAAAATCTCTAGGGTTCTTGACTCAATTTTTAAAGGACTCTTTATGCCAAAAAGGTTCTATATAAGGATAAATGTTTAAATGATTGCATAGCACATTCGTGTTTTACAGATTATTTCTTTTTTTCTTTTCCCCTAGTGATAAAGTATACAAGACGTTTAATTCATGAAATGTAATAACATTCAAACTGAACTGAAACCAAATTAAATGGATAGTTCACCCAAAAATGAAAATTCTGTCATTAATTACTCACCGTCAACCCTGTCATGTGTAAGTAAAAGCCTAAATTCAATCTGTTCATCATATAAAGCGATCGTGTCTCTTCAGAAAATTTGGGACTAAACCACTCAATTCATATGGATTAGTTTTACAATCTCTTTATGAACTTTTAAAAAACGTCAAAGTGGTAGCGTTGCTGTCAATAGAGGGACAGAAAGCTCTCAGATTTCATCAAAAACATCTTTATTTGTGTTCTGAAGATAAACGAAAGCCTTACAGGTTTGGAACGACATGACGGTGAGTGAATGATGACAGAACTAACCCTTTAAAACAATCAAACTAAAGTTCTAAAATGATCCCATGATGGAAAGTTTCTTTATATGAAGCGAGTGATAGAACCCTTTTAGAACCTTATATAGAATCCTTTAGATGGTTTAAATGGTTCTATTTAGAACTGTTGGCAGAAAGACTATTTTGGAAACCCTACGGCATCCCTGTGAAATTTGGAATCTTTATTTTAGACAAGATTTCACTAAATAGCTTGATACATGCTATAAATATTCATATACCTTTAATGAATATTTAATGTGTGATATATCTGCTACAGCATGTCAGATTTGTATGTTTTATTTGACTGCATCTCTATTTGTATTAGAGTCATGCTCTCTTCTTCATGGATGTAGCTGCTTCAGACCCATCAGTGCTTTCCTATAAGAGATCCACCGAATCCCCTTGTCACTGTAAGTGTCAGGAAGGCACCAGGCAAATCTTTGCTCATGCCTGCAGTGCGCGGTTTATCGTTTTGTCTCACTTGCAATCGCAGCGGTGGCAGCATTCAAGGTTACCCAGCGTACCCTGAATAGTAACAGACAAGTGCTCTTTTGATCCATTAGGCAGCGGAAGCATCCAGCAGACATTTCTTGTAAAATGGGATGGGACAGATGGCGAGGCTTTTGTAACAGCAGTGATTTCTGTGGAACAAGCTTAAAAGAAAGCATGCAGGAACAATGAAAATGATGGGGTGCGTATAAGAGCGATATGATGATAATGGTGTGCTTTGATGCTGGTGCTCTCCGGGCTAAATAGTGCGCGTACTTTTATGCAACATTGCCGTTAGTAATGTAATTAAATAGAATTGGTATATCAATCAAAAATGTCTTGCATGAACGTTATTCTGAATAAACACTGAACACTGTATGTAAAAACTAATGAACAGCCATTCCCAAACATAAATTGTGATCAATATACTGAGACCTGAAAACCTCTGGAATGACTTAACCACAAATCCCTTCATCCATGTTCTAACATCTAGTGTAAGCCTTCTCTGAAGAGTGTAAAAACAGCAATGAGAGGATCAGCTCACTATTAATGTCCATGATTTTGAGCTTAAATGTTCAGTAAGCACTGGTCTGGTGTTTGAAAGTGCATTAAACTTTTGGCCATGTGGTGTAAGGAAAATTTGGGTAAAACGTGTCTGTGGGTAAGCTGTGTCACCCCATTAATCAGACAAACTGTGCATATTTCTTTTAATAAATGGACATATATTTAGAAAAATGCACATATGAAAAGTGTTTTTATGCTTTTTTTTTTGCATGCCAGTAAATTTTATGCTATGCAGGTAAAGTGCATTTTATTTTACAGCAAATATGATACATGCTGATGAATTGGCACTGTTTAAAACACACATATTTTTTTTTAGCTAAAGGTGGCTAAAGCCATGAATTATTAAATAAATAGTTTTCCTAAAGTGGTAGCTGTGGGGTAAGTTGTGTCGGTAGCTCAATTAATACAAATACTGATGCAAAATATCGACAATCGGTTCGCTACAATAATATAGTCTGTATATAAAAAAAAATTCTAATATTTGAATACCATTTTGAAAAATCTGTCTGTGAATAATATGCATTAAAATAAGACATTACATTTAGAGTATGCATTGGACTATACTAAATGTAATTTTTTTTCTCCAAATATACAGTATATCCTCAGTTAAAATGAAATATGTGAATTTCAGTTAATCTTTAATATTACATGGCTTACTCCTCATGTGGGTAAAAAATACTTTTATATATACATTTCTATGGTCCTTTACTAAAGATGCTGTCTTCAATCAGTTGATAGAATACGTATTCATTTTATCGAATTTCTTCTTGACTGAGAGGTTAATTTAAGTAAAAAGTGACACATCTTACCCTGCTCTCCTCTAGAATAATGTTGGAATATGATGGAGAAAACTACAACATGCAGAACTGTAGTCTTTCTTTAGAGTTTTTTTTTCCTGAAATATTCATCAAACTCTGCATGCGTCTACACTTTCACTGAGCCGTAAAGTGTGTTACAATGCGTGTTTCTTTATTCGGATGCAGATTGTCATGGACCATATGGGTTTTCAGAACGTGTAATGTGTTTGCATGCATGCAAGGATAGTCAAAGTCAAAAGGAACAATAGCTTCAAGCAGTCATGCTAATTCAGTCTTGTCAAGTGCACACAATAATAAGCTCAGCCTTTTGTCGCCAGATGATCCTTGTTTTTTGGCTGATGCTTCATGTTTAAACTGTTTGGTTGCTAGAATAGAGCCCGTTTTGTCATGCTCTGTGGTTGTTTAACTGATTTCTGATCTTTAAATTTTGTTGGCTTGAGAATGGGTGTCTCCACAAACACAGTGCCGCCCCTTGGAATGCCTCGAAATGATGCAGCACCTTTAGAGACGTGATTGGTGTTAGAATGAGGTGCCGTTCAAGGTTTCCATCGTCATTAAGCTCAGCATTGTGCGTGTGGGGTTTCAGTGCATTCAGATTGAGTGACCAGGTGGTGAGAATATAAAGTAATGGGTCATGAATAATAAATTCTCTTTGCTTTCTCATTCACAACTGCATGGATGCTAAGTTCAGCGTCTCTCGAGCGGCTGAGGGTTAAGTACAGCATTCAAGGGCAGCGCAGCAGTTTTTAGCAACAAGCGTCATTTAGTTTTTTCAGCCTCTGTGAGCTTGACCTGAAATGTGAACTCATTTCTATCTGTAAATTTCTTCATTGCCGTGGAACCTGTCACATGCACAATGACTGCTAGTTGGAGTTTATAGTATATTATTGACAAGTTATTGTTCCTTGAGAATCACAATTCAGACCACAAATGTCTCGATCAGTATTCTGTATATAACACACATAAGTGTTTTATAACGACCTTTATAAAGAAATACCAGGGTACAGTAATGTACACAATTACATGAAATTTAGAAGTCTTATTTGCTTTAGTCTGTTTAAAAAATGCAATAAACAAAAAGTAGGAAGTATGTAAAATAGTATATTTTAAATTAAAATTTTACATAATAATATACAGTGGCTTACACCATTTGAGATAGTAAACCAGATCTATATTGACTGAATGAATCAGCAGTTTTGATCGAATCAGTTGCTTGAATGATTTGATAACTACTTGTTTCGTTCCTGAATTAAAGGAGAACTCTGGTCAATTTTAACATTGAGCTCATTTTTTTGTAAATTTGGAGTGCTGTCAGTACAGAGAACAACGACAAAAATCGGTGTTGCCTACATCGTGTTATCCTCTTTTTAAAATTTGCACCCTGTTGACTTCAATGGGGCAATATTTAAACCTGCTTTTAGCCTCTTAACATCCTTGATGTGTCATTACAAGTGCACAGGTCATGTGAGTGATTCCTTCAGAGTGAACACGGTGAATCTGACTGCAGTAGATGTGAAAGATATGAATAAAAATGAAGTTAATTCAGCCAGTGCACATACCTGTATTTACATCCTGTTTTCGGTCGAAGTCCACAGTAGTCGATTGTCGAGTTTGCGCAGTTAGTTAGTTACCTATGATCACGCGCGTGAACTCGACAATCGACTACTGTGGACTTCAACCGAAAACAGGATGTAAATACAGGTATGAGCGCTGGCCGAATTAACTTCATTTTTATTCATATCTTTCACATCTACTGCAGTCAGATTCACCGTGTTCACTCTGAAGGAATCACTCACATGACCTGTGCACTTGTAATGACACATCAAGGATGTTAAGAGGCTAAAAGCAGGTTTAAAACTTGCCCCATTGAAGTCAACAGGGTGCAAATTTTAAAAAGAGGATAACACGGTGTAGGCAACACCGATTTTTGTCGTTGTTCTCTGTACTGACAGCACTCCAAATTTACAAAAAAATGAGCTCAATGTTAAAATTGACCGGAGTTCTCCTTTAATCAAGTGTTTGGAACATGACTATTATCATTAACTAAAACTATTAAAAACATTTGTAGTAATTTAAATAATATAAAATAATATAATAAAAAATTATATATGAATAAAATCTACATATTAAAACCTAAATAGCCTAGTCATATTTAAAACAAACTAATAAAAATGACAGAAGCACATAACAAAATTACTAATAATTAAACTAAAATTAATATGAAAAATGACAGCTAATTAAATATAATATGGATTACCAATAATACTAAAATAACACTGGTTTTGGACATATTGGTTAAGTTTACTATAGTTCGCCTGCCCATTCAACCTTGAAGGTTAATAGTAAACTAACTTGGCTTGCTGTCATTGGAGGAGACTCGAACCCGAGGCTCGCTTTGAGCTCTGAGTTAACAAACATTGAAAATTCCCAGTGCTTTTTGGACTGTTGTCTCATATTTTTATCTTTTATAATGATGAACGTTTTATCATTGATAAGATCAGTAAGTGATTATTAACAAAGGCGTGTCTGTGTTTGTTTACATATTAAAATATCACAATGTTACTACGATATGCACATTCAAAAACACGGTACATTTTTGCTAGTGTTTTTATTAGATTTCAAATTCTGTGTCAGTTGTTGCATACTTGCATCCATAACAAAATTAGGTCTATGCATATAAATATTCATCTTGATTGTCATCGGAAATGCGAGTTATCCGCCTCAGCGACGCTCATCATGTTTACTAATATGTGCCAGTTAGTCTCTTGTCGACACAGCTAATTTATTCTGTTTTTAATGGGCTGGTCTCTCTGACAATTGAGCTGAGAGACTGTTAACTCATAAACAAACCAAACTTTGTCTTGGTCTTGAATAACGATACGGCTCGTTCTGCTACTTGACAGCGGCAGTAATTAGTTGCCCATCTTTGTTTGGTGTAATGAGTCTCATGTGTCCATTATGTTTCTTCTGGCACCTCTTCTGTACCTTCAAACACTGCCTCGCCAAAAGTCATCCGTCACGGAGAGAGAGGTCAGGACTTGAGTCTATAAATCTACCATTCGCTATTTTATCGAGCCTCATTCGCATTGTTGCCTCTTAGTAGATGTGGTTTGTTGTGGTGATGTAGGTCAGCGGGTCTCGCTGGTATATTAACTAATGAGGGCTAAACAGAGACCCGCCCAGCGGGCAGAACAAGGTTGCTTTTGGCAATGAGATGTCAGAGCAGGATAATGTGGAAGGATGAAGCCAGGATGAAACTTTAATGAAGCGTAACGTCATGCCCAGACTCTCTGAATGACCTTTGCATTGCTCGCCCTAAGCGTGTTCAACAGTGCAACAGTGTCCAGAAAGCTGGGAAACACTTGATCGGGCCTAACAAATCTGAGTCCGTGTGACATTTCTATCTGGACATTATTTCAAGCTACAAAGTTTGAGGCGAGATCCTCAAATGTGTTTATTTCTTCTGCAATTCCTTACTGTAGTGGAATCATGTTGTATTGGATTTCGTTATTCGATTATTGTAATTTTTAGAGCTCTTTCATAGCAAGAGACATAATGAGATCTCAGTTAATGCTTCAACATTGTTTCTGATGTTTCTCCTAAAATTTTCCTTATGAAAGAAACAAATAAGACAATCATTGATACAGTAAGATACTGTAGCTCTATTTTTTAACTCAAGTAATTTTGTCTTAGAAGTAATTGGTGAGAAATGTTTACATTATATTATTAAATATTATTTATTATTACTAATGATGGACCCTTTTCGCAGACTGTGAAGATAATAAATCTAGCAAAATTTTATATTTTCATTTTTTTTTTAAATGTAATGTACATAAGACTATACTTTGTGTTATATTACCTTAGAACCTTGCATTACATTTCAGAATAGGGTCCATTAATATTATTATATAAGATAGTTAAAACATTTTTTTTTATATATTACATTGCATTATATTATAGAGATCATATTAATTGACATTTAATTACAGACTTATTTATGTAACATGTGGCTTCCAGCATACACGACGATGAAGATGCAAAGAGAATTGCATCTAAAAAAACTTCATTTGATTGATTATACACATATTACACACAAAACATAACGAACATTTTGCTTATTATATTTATTTACATGATAGTTTTAAACAATAACATGAAATGTACAAATATCCATGGTAGCCTAGTATTTTTTGCAGGGTAAAAAAAAGTGCATGAGACTCTCTAATAGCTAATATAAGCTTTGAATCCTTTATTGCATGCTGAAATAAAGCAATGTGAATACATCTAGCAAATAATTTAGCCAATATAAGCTCATTTTATGCATAATATCATATACAAAACAACCATGTTATTTGAACAAACACTACGGTTGAAAATCAGTTTGTACCGTGACACGGCAGTGTGCTTTTGCCTCGCTTCTAGGCAGTGGAAATGCCCGGTGCCCAGAGCAGTGTGAGCGTGTTTGCTCTCTCCGTGTCTTGGCTGTGAAATACACTGATAAAATGTGGTTTTCTGGCTTACATCTCATGGGAGCGTGTTCACTCACCTGCTTGAGAGAAACCCGGGCGAAAAACATCGACCTTCATAGGGCATCAGCATCACAGACAGCAGCGTGGCGAGCAAGCCGTTTGACTTCTTGTTTGAGTGTATGTGTGTGCGGGTGTTCGTGGGAATATTAAATTCATTCCTTAAGGAAATATTAACTGCAGATGGTTACATTCAGCAATGTCTATATGACAGGGGCTGCATCTGAAAGGTGAAAAAAAGGAATGCAGGTGGCATACAGTGGTAGGAAGGTAACAAGGCATGTCGGAATCCAATGTTAGCTCTACTTTCTGTCCTGAGAGACCTTCATCTGGGGCGCGACTTGCTAGGGCTGGTATGACGATATCGTTACCGTTGGTATAAAATGTCTATCGTTAGAGATTTTTCTGTTTCTGCGATTGCAGATTCAGTTCTCATTCAAGTCTTATTGCGCTTGAATAGTCGAATACACACACAATTATGTCAAAATGGCCATCATGTGGAGTATTTATGTAAACACAGCCGGTTATGTCTCAAGTGAAAGTAAACAGTAAACTTAACTCTCTGCTTAACTGTCATAGTATGATGCATCATTGATGAAATCAACTAGCTAGTCACTCACGACTGTTTCCCGAAACCGTATTGTCGCAAATGTGTCGTTCAACCACACTGATAAATGATGTCACACAGGTGGTGGAGTAATATATTATTTTAATCTATCTGAGATCTAATTAATGCCATATTTTTAGCGCAATTTTCCACCGGACAAATTGCGATTGTTAACTCATGATTTCTGTTCTGTGCGTCTGTGCGCACCAATCTTGCACTTCTATCTACTCCTCAACCAGACCACCTAGAGACTTCGGGTTTTCGGCATTATGTTAAGGAAGGTCTAATCTCGGGAATGCACCAAAAAAATCCAGGAAAAGATTTACTATCTCTTAGTGTTGTGATCCCATGAGGTGAGAAAATTGCGCTAAAACACTCACTGAGTTTTTATTACTTGTTTGCTAAATTACGGACATGGCATCTGAGGACTAATTCTCATATTTCTCAGTTATTTTACTTTATTTCCAGATTCAATCACTGCCTATATCCCACAATCCTGTGTGTCTCATTCCGCTAAAAAATAAAAATGGCGCTTGAAAGTTGCAATGGGTGGTCAAGTGTGTAAATGTAAAATTTTGACCAAACTTTTCCAATTTTGATGCCATTTCTTGGGAGAAATAAGTATTGTGGTAAGTAAATATTCACTTAGCTAACACTAAAGCTCTGGGCCCGGTTCCCCGATAACGCTCACTCTTAGCGCGCTAAGAAGACTCGAAAGATATATCTTACCAAAGTTGTTTATGTTCCTAAGTGTGTTCCCCGAACCATACCTTAGAAAGCTGCTTAAGATATACCTTCTTACGTGCGACGTTACCGGGTGCTGTCCGTGGCGATGGTGCTGAATTGGTTGATATCGATGGCTCGAGAATCAATTATTCTCTCGTGCAGGGGCTGTTTATGTGAGAAAGCGGTGTTCTTTATTAAAGAAGCACTTCAGAAATAGTTGAAATTACATTTATTAGGACTATTGGATATTATAAAAAATAATCCAAACTATAATAGCCTATAATAGCCTAGCCTACATATTTTAAAATTGTAACATATATTGCTGCCACAATAACCTTTTCAAAAATTTGACGTGCTTTCTTCTCTTTCCCAGTTTTGTTCGCTGAGGTGGAGCTGCAATGAAATATTGTTCTTGTAAATACTTTCCAGCATTTCAGTAATAAAAGTTTACATCTTACGTACGGTGCTCGGCAGCGATCAAAAAGGATTTAAACCGTGAATTTTGAATCTCTTCTTGTAAACTCAGAGATGTGGATTCAGACGGCAATTAAATTAACACACGACCTGTTTCTCAAAAAACAGTAGGTAGCCTACTAATTTGGACAGGGATTTTTACGCGGGTTGGGTGAGAAAAAACACTGATATTATGGATTCGGACGGCACTAAAATCACTGACTCACCCCTATAAATGTTTAAAATACCATACAAGCCCATGAGAAACAATATTAGCATCCGAATAGGACTTAACTGACAAGCCTATGCTTTCACTGCCCTTTAAAAGCGCTTTTTAATTAAATGAATAATATTGTATAATAATATAATTAAAAATCTAACAACAATCAGTGTAATGACAATTTTATTCTTTGCATGAAAACACTTGAATTAGCCTAATTTAATACTGTCTGGGTGTATTAAAACTTCAGAATTATATTCATATAGACCTGCAACAGTGATAAGGTAAAGCTAAGAGTGGTCCAGACCAACCTTACGAAAGTGTGACTTACAGAAGATATACTTAGCGTACGAACGTGTCAGGAATCGTGCCATAACGTTAAGAGAGAGGTTAAGGAATAGGTTAAGAACTACTTAGCGATAAGAACGTTTTGGGGAACCG
Source organism: Squalius cephalus (assembly GCF_949319135.1). Taxonomy (NCBI): domain Eukaryota; kingdom Metazoa; phylum Chordata; class Actinopteri; order Cypriniformes; family Leuciscidae; genus Squalius; species Squalius cephalus. Next base: position 5,223,362 of record NC_137146.1, read on the forward strand.
GGCCCTGTTTATTTTGTTGTAGATCATTAAACCATTATAACCATCAGAAGTCTGTCTGAAATCTGTTTTGTGAAGTAACTTACCTTTGAGCACAAACACTGCCTGCAAAGTCATTGCCTGACGGCCTAAGCTTTCAAACGCAGCCAGTGTGCATTTTTATGTGCCGTGGCATTTATCAAATGCAGTTCCACTGTTATTGCTGGTACTTTTTTTGGTAATTTAGTCTGGATCTTAAAAAATCTTAAGCACTTTGAGCTGCTGTTGCTACCAGGATCTGGCAGAAATGAATAGCCTTTGTGGCGGCCCGAAGGTCTGGCCATTATGATGGTGATAAGTACACTTGTTGAGTTCCCCGTCCACTGTGACCGACGGAGTCGGCAATAAAGCAAAAACCCAGCTGTAGTTACAATTGTGGTGTTTTATCAAAGGAAAGGTTAAAGATGTCAGCCAGAGCAAAGCGCAGAAGGTTAGCCAGACAAAATAGTTCACTAATGGATGAGGACACGGCGAGATGTTTCTATTGCCCACATTTACAGTTATTACATGTCCCAGCTGCTGTAATGACACACGCACATATGAAGCTAAATTAAATGAGTCAGCCATGCATGATGTAGTTTTAATGGTTTTATTTTAGACATTTCAGAAAGGAATTCATGGGGTAGTGAAATTAAATGTGTGAAGTAGTGCTCAGCATAGAAAGCACACAGAATGGCCATGGATGAATAAGCCTCAGGATGGGAGATCACATTGCATTATGTTATACTGAAATAAGCCTCCACAATCTCCAATTCTGAGTCGAGGCAGGAGGCAATTTACAAAAACATACGTCTTGTTACTTTTTTTGGAGCTGATCCACAGCTACTTAACCGGACTGCTTTCAGATGTAATAGTTTAATGCTTGTGCTGTTCCTGCAGATAATGCTCTTAAACTAGCACACTGTTTAGGAGCTGAATAGTTTGGAAGCAATCATGCACTAACATTATGAATCTAAAGGGCTAGTTGTGTAGTTGGAAGCCCGCCGTTTTAATTTGACTGTATTGACTATGTGCTTTGTGCCTTCAAAATATCTCTCTCAGGGAACAAGTAAGAAATAGATGAGGCTCACAATGGAAGTGATGTAAATTGTTTTAGATTGCTTCGCTCTCAATGTTGGCCACTAAATGCAATTACCAGGATTCAATATTTCTTTTCAAAGTCCTGAGGAAAAGATAAAACCATTACAATTGGGGGATTGATGCATTCTCTAGAAAGCAGCAATGCATTATTTACCATGTGTTTTATTTTCACATGTAGAGGCCAAAATATCTCATAGAACTGCTGTTTGAAACTTCTTAAAACATAGAAAATGTTCAGTGTTACAGTTTTTTTATATATATCTTCTCCATTTAAAAGAAGTAGTTCACACAAAAAAGAAAATATACTTTCGCCATAATTTATTCCCCCTCATGTCTTTTGAAGCTCTTTTCAATAGCCAAAAATCCTCCCATGTAACACAAAAGTTAAATAACAGAATTTCTATTTTAATTATGTTAAGGGTTAACAGTTTAGGACCCAAGGACCAGATGTTTGAAAGAAGACCCGGAGTCAGAATTATAATAAATTGAGGAAAAGTTTTATTGAAGATAGTTTGCAGTTTCATCAGCAGAAGTCAGCTTCAAGACAAGTTCACAGCAAGATCACAGCAGTTATACCCTACACCAAGGTCTAAGCTACGTCCTTGCTTCAGGTTGCAGTTTCCGATTGGCTGAGAAATAGATAAACGTAGTAATTTTCCACACATATACAGACAGACTGAAGCATATCTCCATCGATTAGGCAGCTGACACTCAGACCCTGAAGTTAGGCATGTCGTGACCTTCCAGTTCTCAGATTTGGGTTGCTGACTGTACAGAACAACAACTCAGTCAATCTCCAATAATGCCAGTGGTTCCTTAACCTGCAACCAAAAAGACTAACACACACACCGACACACAGCTTTTCCAAGGTTGGATTTGGCCAGGCTCTAACTATAAACTGGAGAGTCCTCTCAAAACATCAAGATAATGCATTCTTTCTCTTAAGGAGAGCTACACTTTAGTCTTCAACAAAGAAATGGTCCCTTAAACTATTGGCTTCAATGACCCCTATATGTAAAACATGTTGAAGACCTTTCTCAAACACAAAGCAAGTCCCTATTTCATTTCTGGAAGCTGGGCTGAATAAGCAAGCATTGTTTCTGCATTCAGATATCAAATACAGACATTAAAGAATACATGAACATTTCAGTAATCACACTGGCAACTTCTATAACAAAGTAAAATCTCCAGAGAAGTCATTCAACTCATTTGATATTTAGAAGGAAAAATATTGATTAATACCTTGATTATAATCACTCATTACATATACATTGAAGCATCAGTGGATTCCAATCCACCCCCTGCACTTATAATCAGCCTATACTGCAAATGTAATAAAACATTCTGTTATCATCTCATCTCATTTAATGTTTCAAGTAAGAATGAAACGACATGCAAATGAGAAGTTTTTTGGATGAACTACTGCTTTTAAAGAGTAATTTTTGATTTCTCTTATACTATGTGCATTTTAAGATGTTTAAAGGCCAAAAAATTGGACAACAAGCTTTAAAACCATGTCAGTGGGCAGTAGATTATTTGTCAATTCCTGCTCTCTCCTCATCTCCATCACTCTTTCTGCTTATCTTGCCCTGTCTCTTCCCCTCCTAAAGCTGAGCTTTGACTGATGGTCTTTTCATTTTCGTCTGTCACTGAAGAAAGTATAGGGTCAACTGATATTTATGTTTTGTGAATCATTTTCTCAGAGAAGGGATTTTACTGAAGGCTACCAGGAAAGCTAAGTAAATAGCTTAAAGGTCCCGTTCTGCGTGATCCCATGTTTCAAACTTTAGTTAGTGTGTAATGTTGCTGTTAGAGCATAAATAATATCTGTAAAATTATAAAGCTCAAAGTTCAATGCCAAGCGAGATATTTTATTTAACAGAAGTTGACTACATCGAACGGCTCGTTTGGACTACATCCCTCTACTTCCTTCTTTAGTGATGTCACTAGAACCGTTTCTTGACTAACCTCCGCCCACAGGAATGCTCCCTCAACTCTACTGGCTACTTGCGCACTTCTTATAACTTAGGCTACTGTGTTTACTCAGCTCTTACGGTGATTTTCTGAAGTAAAACTGACGCTTCATCTTTTGTGTGATGTACAATAAACTTTATTAAACTCATCAGTACATGTTTGATCATCATTCAGACAGCAGACTTGTAGGCTATTAATAAATAATGGATACATAGCCTACAAGCAGATGACAAATACGTTATAATAACCGTAATTAAACTACTAAACCATACCTGTTTCATCTCTATACAGCACTCTGACTCTGTAGGCATTATTGTCCGACTCGAAATGAACGCCGTTACTGAGAGTTTCTGATATTATCATCATTCCGTGAGATGAATTTGTCCTGACAGACTGAGCGCGAGCTCATGAAGCTCCGCCCCCTGGGTCGTCCAGCAGCAGCTCATTTGCATTTAAAGGGCACACACTAAAACAGCTCGTTTTTCTGAGCCCCAAAAAATGTCAATTTAAACATGCTGTAAAAAATGATCTGTTGGGTATTTTGAGCTCAAACTTCACATACACACTCTGGGGACATCAGAGACTTATTTTACATCTTGTGAAAAGGGGCATATAACGGGACCTTTAAATTCATTTACAATATGTACACATTCATTATTAATCTTATGCCTAATATGATGAAAACGGCTTTGTTAATGTTTCTATCACATTGAGAGTTACTATACATTACATGAACCATGTAAATTAGGCCTATTTTCAATTCAAAATGGCGAAATTAGACAAAAGTTTATTAGTTTGCCTGATTATTTTTGTCAGTCATTTAACATTTCTATCCTAAAACAGCTGTCAAATATGAAATGTTTAGTTTAGCTACAGTACTTGCATGTTATCTCGCACTTTATTACCATTAACAACTGAAACATGCGCTGGAGCAGTTTCTGTGAACATTAACCCCGCCTACTTCGATTTGATTGGTCATCTCACATATTTTCACATTGACGAGCATGGACTGTGCACTTCGAATTGAAACTTTTTTCTTTTTTTTAAACTTAAAAGCACAACGCTTTTAAAAAATATGACTCTTTAACAAATTTAAAAACATTTAAAAAATGACTCTCTGTATGGTTGTAGCAGCAGGAGATATTTTAGAAAAGCTTTTACTGTGCAACTGTTAACTGTCTTAACAGTGAAAGCACAGCACGCTGCCGCACTAATTCAGGCTCTGATGTTAAAAAGAGCAAAAATACAAAATACTAGAAAAAATCTAGATAAACTAATCAACCACAATAATCGACTGGCCATCCTAACAAGGTACTTGTTGTACTCCAGCAGGTGCAGGACTCTGGCTGGGCCTGAGGGCCAAAACCCCATACTGGAATAAAGGAAGGAAGAAAAGAAAAACATCAGTCCTGAACATCAACAAGCTTCCTCTGCCTCCTTCCCCATGGCTTGACCTCCATGCTTTGCTCTGCTGAAGATCTTTCCCTGGAGGTGAGCCTAAAATACCCAGGCCTCTCGCTGGAGCTTGACAAATTGACTCATTTGCTGAGTTGGTGATCTTAAAGCAATAGTTCATCGAAAAAACCTGACATTCTGTCATCGTTTGCTCACCCTTAACTGGTATGATTGTCTTTCCTCTGAGTTTTGAGTGCTGCAGTTGCTACTTCATGGTACTTTTATGGTGCTGTTTTTGTCCTTATTGAAGCTTGACAGCATCTATAACCGTTTGTTGTGTGGAAAAGAGCAACGCCAGCATCTGCTTTGGTGTTTCACAAAAGTCGTACGGGTTTGGAATGATTTGGTAATTTTCAATGTTCCTTTAAGAACATTTTAGGCAAGGCAAGTTTATTTATAGCACATTTCATACACAATGGTAATTCAAAGTGCTGTACATAAAAAGGAAACAGAGACATAGGAATGAAAATGGAATGCATATGAAATAAAAATAACAATAAAAGCAGAGAATACCCCTATCTGGATGGAAGAGTCAGAGAGTTTCACAGCTTCTTGTTTTACTTTGAGATTTTAGCTAAATTAAATTGTTATGTTATTAGACAACATATTATGCTCTATAACTTAGAGGATTGCTGTGTTTCATCCCAGTGCAGAAAGCTTCTGTCTGCCATGAATTTTTAGAGACCTCCCTAAAGGAATTGTTCTGAGACGCCCAGCTGATGAGGTGCCTGCATTAAAATAATGTTGCGGATGAAAAAAAAACCCTGCCACACCGCACCGGCCTGTTAACATGCAAATCACATCTCATTTTCACAGAACGGCAAAGCGAGTGAGTCAGTGTGAAACTGTGTACAATCTGAATGCCAAGCATTATACTAAGAGACAGCAAAGCATAGAAACAACACATAGTAAATGATGGTGTCATGTCAAAGAACACTCAACAACATTTCTATTTTGGGCCGTAAGCCGCTGCAAATGCAATTTAATGAGCTCTGAATGTATAGGAATGACCTTCATATTGATTTTTAGCTGTGCAGCGCGTGGCGTTCTTTTTAAATAAACCAGTACTGTAACAGTGATACATGGTAATAGTTGTATAAAATAAAAAGTGATATTTCATGATGTTGGTTTATAGAAAAGCTTAAGCACAGAACTTTTGTTTTGTGAAATTATTGAATCACAATTAAGCATAAGCTCCCATTCTCATTGTGAGCAAATGTGCTGATTTTAATTTTAAAACCATTTAAACCATTTGCTTTGTCAGAGTAATACGAATCTAATGAGAATCACCATTAAAAATGTATAAGAATTACAAAATAAAAAGTCAAAATGTCTGAATGCGTCGTGGTAACGAGAATTTAGGGAGGAATGTGCTTCATTGGAATAAAAAAAATGTCATAAAACAAAATATCCTCATTTTTGAGGGGGCGAAATATGACTTATTTAAGTGTGTTTTGTGACATTTTTATTGTTTCTGTAGGGTTCTAAAAGTTTATAAAACTAATTTTGTCAGTGTTATATTGTGTCTTTTATCATTGTTTGTGACATGTAATGTTGGTTTATTAGTTTCTATAGCCAACGAGTGCCTCAGTGACTGCCTTAGGCCACTATGAAAGCAGATTCCAGCTTCATCGAATCAATAAAAACATAATGGAATATTTTTAAAATGCTCTACATTCTAATAAACTATTGAGCATCCTTCTGCATTTATATCTCTGCCACATCTCTGATAGATGACAAAGAGAGCGATTTCATTAGCCACACGTTAAACTGATTGGCTTTTCTCTGTCCGTGTGAAGGAAGCTGCAGATGCCACGACCTGTAGACCTCATAGAGATGTTTATTAGGGAACACTCGTTCTTGCCACACCAATGAATTATTCATAAAGGCGCTCTCTGAAGGCCTTGTGTATTCTGCCAGGGCTTTCTAAGCTGGAATCGATCCGTGGTGGAAATTCTGAGCGATCCGCGAAATCTCCTTCAGCTCGGAGGTTTTAAATGGGCATGTAACTCATTTTGACAGATGGCACTCAGAGGTACTCACCATCTCTGCTTTGGAGACACATATCCGCTCCGTTATGAGCCTCAGATTGCTATTTCCTCTTAAGTGCACTCCATGTGAGGACAAGGTTCGTCACTGAAATTACTTTTTGTCCATTTTTGATATATAATGGGGAATTGAGATTTAAGGGCTCGCCAATATATCTCTCTTATGAAGGTGTCTTACGGCACACGCCACTTAAGGAGGGATGTCCCAGCGTTTTAGCAGTCAAGCGCTCTCAGAGAAGGAACACACTGATTAAAGTGCTGGAAAAATAGCCGGCTTGTCCTTGCGTTTGGAATACCGACGAAATGTGGTGAAAACAGCCAGACAGAGCTGTAATCCCTTCATATTTACCCCGCTGAGTGGTTTCAGACAGTGCAAATGATGCGATTGTTCTGATTAAATGTGCTCCGCTGGTTATGATTTTAATTTGAGCTACTCTGGGAGATGGAATAACATGAGTGATTCCTCTGTGAAATAATCTTCAGGATGTTCTAGTGCACGAGCAGCATTTTAATGCTAAATGACAATAGCGATGTGGTCAGCAACCGCTGTGTGATTCTTTTTGCTATATGAATTATTAAGACGTTTATAAAGTAGCACTGGAATAACTCAGCAGGAAATGCCTCCGGTGATTTATTTTTCCTGTTCACATAAGTATCATTGTGTACCAGAAAATGTGTTGCTGGGTCACAAAACTTCTCAGTCTCACAAACAGTACATCTGAGTCGTATTTCACCCCTAAATCAAAGGAAATATAGTATTTTTTTTTTGTGCTGTCAAATCGATTAATTGTGATTAATCGCATCTAACATAAAAGTTTTCTTATGTATATAAGTGGGTGCACATACATATATATATATATAATATATATAATAAATATAATAATATATATACACATACAGACCCTTTCCAAAAAATTTGAATATCATGGAAAAGTTGATTTATTTCCACAATTCCATTCAAAACGTTAAACTTCCATAGATTATAGATTCAGGGCCCACAACTTAAACGACTTCAAGTATTTAGTTGTTTATTTGTACATAATTTGGGCTTCCAGCTCATAAAACCCACGAAAACAGGATTTAAAAAAAATAGAATATTACATGAAATCCCACAGTAATTACACAGTGATACCATGGTCATTGAACCAGGTTTTGGTTCTTTTGGCAGTGTGGGCAGGTGCAAATCCTGCTGGAAAATGAAGGAAGCATGAAGTGCTCTGGAAACGTCCTGGTAGACGGCTGCGTTGAGTGGACCAACACCAGCCGATGACATGGCTCCCCAAACCAACACTGACTGTGGAAACTTCACACTGGACTTCAAGCATCTTGGATTGTGTGCCTCTCCATTCTTCCTCCAGACTCTGGGACCTTGGTTTCCAAATGAGATGCAAAATTAGCTCTCATCAGAAAAGAGGACTTTGGTCCACTGTGCTTTATTAAATCCAGAGTCAACGCAGCCGTCTACCAGGACGTTTCCAGAGCACTTCATGCTTCCTTCATTTTCCAGCAGGATTTGCACCCACACTGCCAAAAGAACCAAAACCTGGTTCAATGACCATGGTATCACTGTGTAATTACTGTGTGATTTCATGTAATATTCAAATTTTTTGAAATCCTGTTTTCGTGGGTTTTATGAGCTGGAAGCCCAAATTATGTACAAATAAACAACTAAATACTTGAAATCGTTTAAGTTGTGGGCCCTGAATCTATAATCTATGGAAGTTTAACGTTTTGAATGGAATTATGGAAATAAATCAACTTTTCCATGATATTCGAATTTTTTGGAAAGGGTCTGTATATTATATAAACAAAAAACTTTTATCTTAGATGCGATTAATCGCGATTAATTGATTTGTTTTTGTTATATTAATCTTTTTGTATCACGATTATCATATTTACATTTAGTAATTTTTTAATTTTTGCATTTTCCCACCTCCATTGTTATTCAATCATTATGCTGAACTTTAGAGATGCAATTCACCGTGGTTCGACATGCATCTTAAATCTTCATAAACAAAGATGTTATTATAACTTGTTGGTTTAATAACATCACCACCAGCCCTGACCATAGAGTTTGTTTGCACGCTGTATTCTTATTGCACAATGAACCATTCAAGCAGACCGTGTACAGCAAACCAGAAATTGCAGTACATGTTCATAGACCATCCCAAACAGGCTGATATATTGTTTGACAATAACTCTCACTGAATTATTTAGTAGGCCTCCGAGCAACTTGAAATGCCACATTTGCATTCGTATTCAGACGTGGTTATTGCTTTCCGGTTGGTTAATCTGTTCTGAAATCCACATGTTAGCAGAGGAGTGACAAAATAAAAATGTAGCACTTTTAGGCTTTTTAGAAATAGCTTTTTCCACACAATATCAAAAAGCATTGCAAGCAGTCTCATTCTCCTTGACTTTGCGTGTCCAGATGCCGTAATTTGTCAAAACAAATTTGCTGTGAACAGTTTTGATTAAATTTCTGCACATGTAAGTGTACTTTCATGCAAGACAAAGTTCATTCGCACTGCATGAACCAACCAGTGATTAATTTCAAATGCATCTTCATTTATCTATAATGAATTTTTCTTTACTTTGCCACATGTGCCACTTTCATTGCAAACAATATTTATCATTGAAGGTCAAAAACATTTAGCTTTTGCTAATGCAACTTGTTTTAATGGCATCTTCTTCATGTTTGCTCTCACAGGGCTGTTTCTCTGACCTTAGCACATGGATTTCAAGACTTCAAATGAAGAGGTGGGTATTGCTTTATATGCCACTGTTTTCAAAACATTTTATTTCAGATGAAGTAGATAATATGGTCATACATCTTGTAAGAGATCTATTTCAGCGTTATTTGTTGAACAAAACTCTATCCAAATAAATGTTGGGTGAAGTCATTGAGGCAGGCAGGAGCACGACGATCAAATAAATGGATTTGTTGACTTTCCACTGGGGAATAAAGATGTTAGATGTGCTTTAATTCCCCTGTCTGCAGACTGTAGGAAACAGTTATTTAACAGACAACAGATAAACAGTTTCATACTCTGAAATACTGTTCATTTTCCAAAGACAATAAGGACTTATTGGGAAGATTGTAAAGAGGATTATGAGCTGGGTCTCGATGGTCCACTTTAGACATTCTACTAATTATAAGCAACTTTGCAACTACATGTTAACTAGCAGTCATTAGAGTATTAGTAGACTGTCTGCTTAATATCTGCTAATAATTTTACTTTGATGAACAGACATTCTACTGACTAGAAGTAACTTTGCAACTACATGTCAACTTATTCTACAAACCCGAACCCTAATCTTCTGCAGTCTGCTAATACTCTAATGAGAGTTAGTTGACATGTGGTTGTAAAGTTAGTTATAGTTTGTAGAACGTCCAAAGTGGACCATTGAAATAAAGTGTAACCATGAGCAGTTACAGAAAGTAAAAAGCCACACAAAAATAATCTAGCTATAGATAACATTATTTGAAGATTTAGATGAATGATTAACCGATTTAGATTATCATAAGTTAAATTTTATTTTTGAGTAAAACTTTACTTAGTAAAACTATGAACTAATTTCGAGGGAGGACCTTTCAAAACTGCGAACTCATACTCTTGTTTCTAGAAATTCAACCAACAATCTTGCATCTCAGTTATGGATTATAGTGAAAATTACCTCAGATAACTTAATTATTAATATTACTTGTTGCTTGGCAGATTATTTCATACATTTGTAATGGACAATTTCTTCAAAAACAGAATAATATTCTTTAATATCACTTACAGGCAAGATTATAAAACAAATTAAACAAAGTCAAATCAAATCAATATTTCATTTCCATGTATTTGTTTATTTATTTAGTGGTCTTAATCCCCCTGTTGGGATTTAATTTGTGATAATGACCGACTGACTGTACTTTATATCCTATATATCAATGTCTATCAGCTAATGAGAAATATTGATCGTCCACTAATCTGGATGTTCTTCTCAGTATGTTCAAATACATGACATTCGATGTGTCCTGCATTATAGTGATGCAGTTTGGGGTGGGATACAGGACTACTATGAATGCAGAGAGCACAAATTTAATAGCTTTCGGGCTCAGAAATGGGGACACGGCAGAGCGCTTATGTGTGGAAGATTAATGAGCGCTCAGAGGAAGATAAGTCTTGTGTATATAGACTGAGGTGTTTCTATCTATTTACAAACACTGCTGTGCTTTTTTAAACGTGATGTATACAAGACAAGATTCAACACTTTGTGGTCAGAAAAAATTTGCTGAAATTTTTAGAGCTGCATGATTAATCAATAAAAGATTGCGATCTTGATTCTAACACTTGTGTCTATTAAACATTTGACAAAATCACAGCAGAACATTCAGATTTGCTTTTGCGCTGCCACTAATCCAGAGAGAGCAGTTATCATGTATTGATATGAAACAGCTTTTAAAACAGTCTTTTCAACCACACAGTATCGCTATTTCTGTGGCACAAATATTCATATTATCACAGAAGTACTGAGATAAATGTTTATAGTTCGGATATAAACACTGATGTCTACGGTAGCGATCAAAATACACTAAATCACTTTTATAAAATAACATGGATGCTTCAAAATTGCTCATAATTACACCAGTAGGTGGCGACAAGTGACTGTTAAAAAATGGAATTGTCATTGAAACATTCATTCAAGAGGTTCATTCAGAAACGCTGATTCATCCAGTAATGAAACTATTAAGTATGTATGAGTGAGTCATTGAATAATTAATTGAAGAGATTCGTTCAGAAACGCTGATTCATCCAGTAATGAAACTATTAAGAATGTATGAGTGAGTCGTTGAATCATTAATTCAAGAGATTCATTCAGAAACGCTGATTCATGCTGTAATGAAATAATGGCCCTGTCCCAGATCGCATCCTAAGCACTCGCTGTCTTCCTACGAGTCTGCACTTTCGTGACGTAACGCCGATTTGACTGTCGGGAAGAAGTCTGCTGCGGAGCTCACATCAGTGCGGGCTCGGCAAAAGTGCGCATCAAGGGCGCAGACCGCAAAGGGGGTGCTCGTGAGCATCCTTCTGAAACCTAAAATGACAAATGGGACACCCTACAGTCTCATGGACTTAACGGACGTAAGTCCACAAGACCGGAAGTGCATATGAAGTGTGCCATTTGGGACAGGGCCATTTTGGGAAGTCATTATGAGTGAGTCATTGAATCATTCATTTTAAAATAATTCATTCAGATTAATTAATTAATTAATTAAACATTTTAAAAAGACTGCAGCAAAAAAAAACAAAAAAAAAAAACATTTTGTCAGAACCTCTAGTAAATTACATGTTATTTTGTTTAGTTTTTCTGTTCAGAATTGTGGTAGAATCGTGATCTCTATTTGAAACAAAAAAAACGTAATTCTCAATTTATCCAGAATCATGCAGCTCTAGTGATGATCTACATTTATTAACACAGGTTTAGGAATCTGGTACAGTTGTATTGTAGAGCTTGTGGGTGTTTTAACTTTGCTAAAGCATCAATATGAGAATCATATTGGCAGTGTTTCTTGTTATCTGTGTGAATGAATGCATCCCTAGCAATCTTACTAGACTAACTACAGTATTTTTACCTCTGGAATGGTCAAAGTCAATGTCTGAGCATGTTTTGACTGCAAATCTCAAGGGTACACTAAAAATGGCTGACACTTGATCGCCATGGCAACAGAATCAAGCATGTGTCCTAGCAACTGAAGTTATGGAATAAATTTCATTCTGGTATAAAGTGTTTGACCTGACTTTGCAAGAAATCGCAATGATGTAGATGCTAGACTCAACAGAAAATACTTTTTTTTTTGAGTAACTGCTTACCAATCAATTTGGTCATCATAGGAACGAGTCTTACAACACAACTGGGTCCTGAGGATGTTTTTTTTTACAGTGCTGACAAGTGGAAAGGCCAAAATATACAGACATACAACATTTTAAAGCAGAGAGTTTAAATAATAATAATGAAAACACTATGGTGTTGGTGCTTCGTATTTCATTATGGAATTATTAAATATGCATTGATGCATATTAAAAATGCATTGAATTTTATATAGGATAAAATATATTTACATGCCTCTAATAGACCAACTAGAATACTAAGGCTATCCGATCAGAGCGCTCAGACTGAAACAGATTTCCAGAAATGTGATTTGAATAGGGTTTCAAACCACATATGAATGAATGTAGCTTGAAACGTATTGCTGTTCACACTTGCTAAATATGCAAGATTGCACAAAAATCAGATTTGGACTGACAGTCTGAACGAGGCTTAGCTAAATAATAATGTGATTTGAATTTTTCCGTTTATCAGGTATGACAGGATGTTAAAAATAATACACGTAAAGGGAGTTTAGCAGTGAAACTATTACTGGCCACCATGAAGTAGATGTACAAAAGGCAC